>NW_027459453.1:0-325000 GCF_050624435.1 Tenrec ecaudatus
CCTTGTAGCTTTTGATTGTCTTCTAAGTCCCTTTTCCTTTTCCACAATAATGTCTGGGTTGCTTTATCAATCATCTTCTTTCTTTTTATGTAGCACTATCTCTGGCTGTTTAGTCCAAGCCAATGCAGTTCCTTCCCAAAGTTACTGGGTTTCCCTTGCACTGGATTACATGATGCATTCAATTTTATGAAAGCCATGTCCCCACATCTCTTTGAAATGGGTCCCTCTCTGTTTTAGGCTGCAATTCAGCCTATTTAGGCTGTAGCACAGCCTTCTGGAGACTCTTAGAAAAACTTTTGTGTACACGACACTGTCTACAAGGCACTGGATTACATTCTTTTGTGATCTTAGTACAGGGCATGAAAGCTATCTTCTTGATCTGATCCAACACAGAAGCCCTGCTCATGCCATTCCTATTATGGGACATTATTTTTTGGCAAGAAAGACTTGGGGTTGAAAAATAGGTTTTGTTAGGCAGATAGGCAGGAATGAGATGTCCATTGACGCATGCCCAGGAGAACCAAGCATAGAACAAAAGCCTAGGTTTTCCCGCTGGTGGGTACGGATGGCCGTTAAACCTGGATCAGCCCACCTGGGCCAGGTGATTGCAATTCAGCCAATGGGATCGACCTGGGGTCATTCACCATGCCTCTCCCCGGGAATCCTTGAAAAGGCAGGAGCGAGGGGGAGAAAGGAAAAACTGGGGACAGGAACTGGGGAGAGAACTTGAGAAAGAACATGAGACAGGTCTTTTTTTGGAGGAAAACTTAGGAGAGAGATCTTTGCGTGACCTCGAGCAGTCTCTGCCAGGCTGCATGGTGGGGAGGAATCCTAGGGGTGGCGCGTAAAACCTGAAACTTCTTTTAACTTTCATTAAACTCACTTGGATCACGAGCCAGGCTTTGGCGTGAATTCTTTCTCATGCTGAGCCAAGAACTGAGATGTAACTCTAGCCCGGAGAGAGATCTTACAGTTCATATTTAAGTCCAGCAAGTCCCTGCTCCTTCATAGTTCATATTTTCTGCTAAAAAAAGCACACAACTAAACCCCAAACAGAAGTAACTTCTTTAGCTTTTCTTTACCCTTCTGTAGTTTATAATTATTTGTCTGTTGCCTCCATTGTTAATGACGCTGAGAGTTCAGATTCTAGATAAAGCAGAAGAATGTCACTGCCACCCAAAATAGTTGTTCTTAGTGTTAGTTGGTGCCCAATCAATCCCTGCCCATCCACTCACTTGCTGCCATTGAGTCAATTCTGACTCATGGCAGCAGAGTATACTTGCCCTGGTAGGTTTCTGAGACTATACATCTGTACAGTAGAAAGCTTCAGCTTTCTCTCTCAGAGCAGCTGGTAGTATTGAACTACTGACCTTATGGCTAGCAGGACAATGTGTTACCAGGGATCCTTTTCAAGACTGTGCCCTTTCAGAAACAGATCACCAGGCCTGCTTTCCTAGGAACCTGTGGGTGGGTTTGAAGCATCAACCTTTTGGTTAATATGCAAGTGCTTAACAAATGGTCTTTATCCTGGTTTGGAAAACCTAAGTCACTGGTCTTTTGCCTAAATAGTCGCTTTCAATGGTCCTGGCTTGTTTCATGGGAAGGGCCAGTTCAGGGGCTCCCGGACAGATGGTGGGGTAGGATCCTTATTTAGTAGGGCCATATTGGGTGGGGTGGCAGGGAAGTGTGTGTGTGCTGTATGTGTGTGTAATCTGCATCTTTAACAAATGCCCCCCCCCCACTCAAATGAGAAAAACTGGCCCCAATTGTCCTCTGCCTCTCTTGTTGCTGCCTTTTTTGGGATTTTTCTGGCTTTTAGCAGCCCTGGAGGCCTCTCCTATCTAGGCAGGAAAAGGAGCCAATAAATAAGTTCACACTAAGGTGCTAGAGAGTGATAACAGCTAATCCCTTCCAAGGGCAATTGCTCTCAGAAAGAGAGAAAAAAGAGAGAGAGAGAGAGCTCAGGGGGTTGGGGGGAGCAATTTAACTCCAATGAATAGTGTCTCCTGGAAGAGTCCTACACTTTGTCACTGCAATGGGAGTCATATATGAACATGTGTGTGTGTGAAACCCCTCACATCAGTCTCTTCTTCTGCTTTTGTGTAAATTGGACTTTAAACACATTCTCTAGGAAGTGTTTGAATGCCTCTGTTTATGGAAGCTTCTTGACAGAAGGGGGATTTTTGTCTCTTTTGTTCAGTGAGAGAGCCCCAAGGTGTGGCATTTAATAAGTAAGTAGCAAGCTGGTTGAATGAATGAGTGAATGAGTGAGTGAGGTAAAGAAGCCTTCAGCAGCCTTCCAGGTCGAGACTGGCCCCCTCAGAAGCCTGGCTCTTGTCTAAAGTGAGGTACACCTCTCCCCCTTCCCATTTCATGCTTCCCCGTGGTCTGCCTGGGATTGAGCTGAAAAATGATTTTTCATGCATGTCATCCTCATTATATCATTATCCCTCACAGCAAAGCTCTCTGACCACCCTGAAGACCTGTATTTAATGTGAGGAAAGGTGATTTAATGGAGTGGAGAGCGCAGCATAAAACAGACAACCCTTTCAGAATAGCAGAGCAGGCTGTCCCTCCAAGGGGAAAGGGACAAAAAGGGAAAAGAAAAGAAAAATGGCGAGGGAGGGGGGGCAACTCTCACTCTCCTAATAGGCTGAAATAAGAAGTCATTTTGGTCAACTTCATCAGAAGACAAACCTGAAAGGGGCCCCTTGCCCTCCCCGCCAGCGCATAACTGACTTACCATGCATTTTACCGTGGAGCTGATTATGCGGTGAGTTGTGGTAGACGGGGAGAGTTTATTGACATATGGTCTCCCTTCACACCTTTTGTTACAGCCAGACATCAGGGACTGAGCTGCAGGATATTAAAGGATTTGGAAGCGTTATCAAGGAATGGTACATATTTATCAAAACCAGGGTGATATTACAAAGCTGGGTTGCTGCTACACCTGGGTGTGTTATGTGATTAAAAATAATGACAATGCATCCTCTTGATGGATTTTGCACCTGGGCGAATACTGAGCAGGTCTGCTGGACCACCCTTGGTCGAGAATTCACACCTAACAACCCCTTTGGTCTCAGAAGAAAATTGTGGCTGCTAGCTCACACTTGGAATCCAGGTAGGGCAATGTTTAAGCACTTCACTGTTAACCGAAAGAGCAACACTTGGAATTCACCAGCTATCCCGAGTGAGAAAGATGTGACCATGTGCTGCCACAAAGATTACAGCCTTGGAAACCTTCCGGGAGGTTCTTTCCTGGCCTACAGGGTTGCTCGAGTCAGAATTGACTTGACTTCCATGGCATTGAGCTGTTTTGAGTTTTGAATGGCTGAATTGGAGACTTCAGGATTGCAGGAAGATTTCAGATATGCAGGCGACCAGCCTTGCTTGCTTGCTGCAAGGGAAGAGGAGTTGAAGCACTTACTGATGAAGTTCAAAGATGATAGTTTTCAGTATGGATTACAACTCGAGGTTAAAAGAATAAGAATCCTCACCACTGAACCAATAAGCAACATGATAAACAGAGAAAAGATTTAAATGATGAAGCATTTCATCTTACTTGGACCCATCCACAACCAACGCTCATAGAAATATCTGTAAAGAAATCACTGGATAAATTGCTTTCAGTGAATTTGCTGCAAAAGTTCTTTTAAACATTTTTTTTGAACCAAGGTGACTTTGCCACCTTAAACACTCAGGAATATCCTATCCCAAGGCATGATTATTTTCATGTGGAAGCTGGAAAATGCATAAGGAAGTCCCACGAGAAGAAATGATGCATTTGAAATATGGTCCTGGTGAGGAATATTGAATACACCAAGGAACTTCTAGGAGAACAAACAAATCTATGTTGAAAGAACTACAGCCAGATTGATTCTTAGAAGCGAGGATGGTGACATTTGGCTTCATGTACTTTGGGTGTTATCAGGAGGGACCAGTCCCTGGAGTTGGGCAGCATGCTTGGTCAAGACAAAAGGAGGACAAACCTCCACAAGATGGGTTGACACAGTGGCTCAAATGTAGGAATGACTGTGAGAAATGCGCAGGGCAGCGTGTTGTTTTGTTCTGCTGTACATAGAGTGGCCATGAGTTGGAACCAAATTGACAGCACCTGGTTAGGCAATGGACTAATGGCAAGATAAACCATTCAAAACCACCAGTCACTCAAGAGAAAGATGAGGCTTTTTTACTCCGGTAAAGAGTCACAGTGTGAGAAACTCACCGGGGGAATTTTGTCCTGTCATATAGGGTCACTGTGAATCGGCATCGACTCTACGACGTGAACGGCAACAACAACAACAACAACAAAAAACGCACTAATGGTGGCTGGGTACATGCGCAGACACCCATCCACTCTCACTGGAGCTAAGTTAGTGGTTTCAGCAGGAAGCTTACCTCGGTGGTTTCCAGAACTCCCTCGGGCTGAACCAATTTACACCAGGTCCTTCAAATATCCCTGGTACCCCGGGCATCTTTCATTTCCCAGAGTTGGTTGCATGACTTAAGGCTTGATGATCACGGGGCCACATGAAGGACGCCTATGTGCTCCAACCACTGCCTTCCTAGAGAGTGCTGTGGACAATTGCCTTCAAGTCAGCCAGCTCCTGACTCATGCGGACTCCATGCGCTACAGAACTCAATGCCCACTGGTCCTGCCCCATTCTTTCAATGGGTTGTAGATTTGAACCCTTGTCAGCTAGGGGGTTTTCAGTGGCTGATGGCTTGAAGGAGTTCACCAGGCCTTTCCTCCTACTCTGTCTGTAGGCAGAAAACATCGCTAAAATCTGTTCAGCATCATAGCAATATGCCAGCCTCCACTAGCAGTTAGGTGGTATCTGTAACAGGAGGCGCACTGGCCAAGAATCAAACCCAAATTTCCTGCATGGCTAGTGAGAATTCTGCCATGGAACCACCATTTCCTCTCTCCTGGTTTCTAGTGTTTATGTATATAAGATTTAAGTACCTTCTAACAAACAGTAAGTAAGACTGCACCA
Organism: Tenrec ecaudatus; assembly: GCF_050624435.1. NCBI lineage: Eukaryota > Metazoa > Chordata > Mammalia > Afrosoricida > Tenrecidae > Tenrec > Tenrec ecaudatus. The sequence continues at coordinate 4,998 of NW_027459453.1, forward strand.
CGGATCACCTCTATTTAGCTCTCCCCCAAATTTTTCCACATGAATTATAAAGTGTGTGACAGTTGTAATATGTTTCTCTTTTTAAAAATTGCTGGGTGAACTTAAAACAGCACAAGGAAGTGCCAGCATAGCAAAATGATACCCACCTGCTTATTTATCTTAAGAGGAGAAAAGTCGTGAATGCATTCACTCAGGTGAAAATATCATTCTTGGAAAGAAGTGCCTAATGGTCACCAGGACCCATGGTTAATCCAGGCATGGTCATCTGATTCCAATCGATCAGACCTAGCTATAAATCACTTATAAGTCTGGATAATTAAAAGCAAATATAAATTTTCAAAAAATTAACGTTGCATGGAAAAGAAAGAGAATACATAACAACATCAGACATAAATATGCCTCAAGACAAACTCATTGTGCACATCCAGAATACATAATGGCTCTTGCTAAGATGCGTTTCCCACTAGACCCTACCCCAAGCCAATAAAATCCAGAAACTCTACAGTAAACTGTGAATTGTACTACTCTGAAATGGGAGCTGCGTCTCTAGACCTAATTTGGGGCTGTTCGTGCTGAGGACTCACCAATACCTTCTGCAGTGACAACAGTCCAGGTGAGAATAAGGAAATCTGGATGACAGCCAGGATATAGGAGCACTGAGACCTCAAATTGCTTCTAGGCGAGCATGGCCTAATGTGCTTCCATTTCTGCACCTCTGGCAGGAGGAGTTTGTTCTGGAAAGTAATGGTTTCTAAGGAAGTATTTCTTAAACTTTCACATGCATGCACTTACCCAGGTTCCTGGAAATCGGGCTGGGGGACAGATTCTGATTTTGTGGGTTCAGGGTGGGGTCTAGGATCCAGCAGTTCTAGAGCCCCTGGTACTCTTGGGCTGTTAACCACAAGGACAGTAGTCCTAAACCACCAGACACTCCTTGGGAGAAATATGAGGCTGTAGACTCCGGGCAAGAGTGACAGTCTGGGAAACCCACAAGGGCAGTTCTACCCTGTCCTGTAGGGTCACTATGAGTCAGCATCAACTCGATGGCATTAGCGTGGGAGAAGCTAATGCTGATGTTGCTGGTTCCTTGAACTATCATACTTTGAGTGGCAAAGTCCCAAGGGCCTTCCCGGATGTGATGGCCAAAAGCAGTAGTGTTCACCCTTGGTCATACTTTGGAATCCCTTAGGAGCTTTCAAGCCTCCCATTGGCCTGGCCCCATCCCAGACCAATGAAGCAAGGCTTAGTGGAAGCAAGATTCAGGTCACAGTCAGTGAGAAAGCCCCCTTGGCAATGCCAATGTACAGCCAGTGCAGATTCGAACTGGTCGACGACTCCACATGATTCCATATACTTTGGTGAAGCCAGCTGTTTGGGCAAGGTTTTCAGAGTTACCACCCATGTAGACTTGTTGGTGATAGTGCATTAAATAGAGCACATGCAGTGCATTGCATGAGTGGCCTATGTCATGCAACCACATCAGGGGGAGGTTGAGCCAATTTCTCTAAGAGACCAAGGGTGTTGGCTCCATCCTGAACGTTGGCAGGGTAATGGACTGACACAGAGGAAACTCATTGTCTTTGTGGCGGTGCATTAATGGGTTCTTCACAGAAGGCCAAGTCCATGGCTGCAGATGCAGATGCTCACGGGGCTGAGGGAGCAGGTCAAATCCTAAGTCCGAGGTGGGTGTTTGCATATTTACATGCCCTCACTGCCATCAAGTCCATTCCAACTCACAGGCCCATGGGACTGAGTAAAATGCCCCCCGTGGGTTTCTGAGACTGTGATTCTTTAGAGGAGTAGAAAATCTCCTCTTTCTCCAGAGGAGCGGTTGGCCATTCAAACTGCTGACCTTGAGATTAACAGTCCAACTCCTGACCACTCTTGCCGTCAGAATTCTATTTATATACACAAGTATATATATATATATATTTATACTTTCCCAAAAGAACTCCACATTTTCAAATCATTCTTGACACTCATGGCCTTTTTTCCTTTATAGCCATGCCTTTGGTTGAAACACAGATATAAGAGAAATATTTATCTACTTATAGGGGTACAAAAGGAGCTTTGGTGGCATAGTGTTTGCATGTTGGGCTGCTAACACCAAAGTCAGCACTTTGAAACCACCAGCCACTCCATGGGAAGAAGAGTCTGTCTACTCCTATAAAGAGTTACAGTCTCAGAAACTCACAGGGACAGATCTACTCTGCCTCATAGGGTCACTATGAGTCAGCATCACCTCCCTGGCAGTGAGGTAGATTTTGGTTTCATAGAGATACAAGTCAGTCCTGAGCTGCTAAAGACAAGGTTGGCAGTTTGAACCCACCAGCTGCAGAGAAAGAGGAGGCTTTCTATTCCCATAAGGCGCTACAGTTTCAGAAATACCCACAGGGGAAATTTTAACCTCTCCTGTAGGATCAATATGAGTCAGAATCGACTTATCGGTGGTGAGCAAGTGGAGGGGACCCTAAACAGGTTCCGGTGGACCTTAAGAGTTCTACTCATTGTGCATGCTCTGTAAAATGTAAACCAAGATTTTACTTTTGCAAACATTATTTTTTTCTAAACACGTCTAACTGTGAAACTATACACGCATGCGGGTCTTTGAACCTGGTCAGTGGTCTGGGGAAGTGAAGGGCCCTGACACCCTTTGTTGTTGTTAGTGCTGTCGAATCATTCTGACATCACAGGGACCTTCTTTGCAACACAAGGCAGCACTGCCCGGTCCTTTGCCAGCCTCAGGGGTAGTATGTTGGAGCCCATGGTTTCAGCTACCGTGTCCTCCAGTTCACCAAGGAGTTTCCTCTTTGTGCTGCTTACTAAACCCGTTTCTGAGGAGTCCATTCCAACTCACGGTGACGCCGTGTGGGTCAGCACCACGGGACCCCACAGAGCTTTCAAAGGCTGGTCGTTCAGAAGTCAATCAGCAGGCCTTTCTTCTGAGGGGCCTTAGATTTGAACCGCAAACCTTTTAATCAGCAGTGGTTGAGCGTGCTAACTGTTCACATTACCCGGGGACACCCAACCCTTCTTACCCTCATCGCTTCATAGGTGATCCATCTCCAATCCAAGAGGGCAGAGAAGATAGATAATACAGCCTGAGCTGCGTATGTCAGGTCCAAACTTTTCAGTGTCAGGGAACAAATAGCCAAAAACCTTGATGAAATGGCTGGGAAAACTCAGTCCAAATCATTCCAAAGAAATGAGTAGCGGTGCACTCTTGGGAACTTGTGCTGTGACAGCAGCCACCAGGAAGACCCCGGTAGTCCAGAGCCTTGCCACCCCAAATATGGTCACAGACTAGCAACATCAGGAGCTTGTTAGAAGTGCAAATTCTCAAGCCCTACACAAGGTCCACTGAACCAGCGTGTGCAATTTACCAAGACCACCAACGGATCGGGGTACCTGTGAAAACCAAACCAAACCCATACTCACTGCTGTCCAGTCGAGTCAGACTCAGAGCAGCCCTATGGGCCAGGGTAGAGCTACCACTGTGCATTCCCAAGACTAATTCTTTAAAGGAGCAGACAGCTTGTTGTTCTCCTTCAGAATGCCTGCTAATTTAGAACTGCTAGTTTGGTGGTTAGCAGCCCACTGCCTAACCTCTAGGCCACCAGGGCTCCTTTTGTGCTTGTGAGGGGTCGAGCAAATACCATTAGCAACTAGAGAAGAACCTGGAAGAAGAAGAGCAGGGTGGGAACTGTGAGTCAATTTGGTCATTAGCACATTTCTGTGTTCACTTATTCTGTTCCTTCCCTTGTGTATTCAGTCAACAATTCTTCTTTGAACATCACCTCTGAGCCAGGATCTGTGATATGCTAATTAAGCTGGTTTAGGAAAGGGGTCTGCCTAAGTGACTCCTGCTTCCTGGCTTTTCCTGCTTCCAGATCCCCTCTCTTTACTTCCTTCCACATTAGAAGCACATCCTTACATGTGCAGCTGATCCCTAGTTCAGGACCGGAAGTTACGTGTTGGCATGCATGCATGCTCATAGCTCGTTCAGTGGGAGTGCAAAAAGTCAATTCCTTCAAGAGCCTAGCACAGTCTGTAAGGTTGGGATGGTGTTAAAAGTGGTGGGGTTGGTGTTAGTTCCCGTTGAGCCCATTCTGCACAGGATGCCTTCATGTGACAGAGTAGAAATGTCCCCATTGTGTTTCCTAGTCTGTCATCGTTACCAAAGGAGCCCCGGGGGGTACTTTAAGGGAAGTGTTGGACTGTCAACTGCAAAGTCAGGGGTTCACACCTACCAGCTGCTCCCCAGGAGACAGATGAGGCCCTCTGCTCCCATGAAGATTTACAGCCTCAGCGACCCATGATTGGGTCGCTATGAGCCAGGGTTGGTTCCATGACAGACCCAAAGCCCACTTTCTGTCGAGTTGATTCCAACTCATGGTGATCTTATATACTTGTTGTTGTTGCTGTCGGGTGCCATTGAGTGGTTTCTGACCCAAAGTGACCCTATGCACAACAGAACCAAACACTTCCAGGTCCTGCACCATCATCACATTTGTTCTCTGCCTGAGTCCATTGATGCAGCCACGGTGTCAATCCAGCTCGTTGAGGGCCTTCCTCTTTTGTGCTGCCCCTCCACTTTACCAAGCAGGATGTCCTTCTCCAGGCAATATGTCCAACATATTTGGGAGGCAAAATCTTGCCATATATGCTGTCAAGTGCACTCTGGCCTGACTTCTTCCAAGACAGATTAGGTTGTTCATTTAGTAGTCCATGGCAGGGTAGAATTTTCCCTATAGGTTTCTGAGATATTATGTCTCTATAGGAATAGATAGCTTCATCTTTCTCCCACAGTGAAGCTGGTGGGTTAGAACTGTTGACTTTGCATTTAGTAGCTCTGTGAGTAGCCCGCCATGTCACCAGAAGTCCTTTGCGTTTGATGGCAGTGGGGTGGAATGTTTACAATGGCAAGAACTTTTTCTCATGTATTGCTACTGACCGCGGTCTAAAGCCCAAGTGCTTAGCCATTGGGCCACCAGGATTCTTCGTGGCAAGGATGTGTTCCTGCCAAAGTTCATGAACACTACACAGCAGTGGGGTTTTGGAACTGCTAGGTAGTTTAGCTTAGGGACTGAGGCATCCATTACGCATGGTCAGCAGTCTGAACCTTTGTCCCATGAACGAGTGGTACACTGCACATGCTCAAAGGTTCAGGTTCCCAGCCAAGAAGGGGAGGTACACCTGGGTGTGTTCTGCACCTGAATTGGCCCAACAAGGCCAGGTGAATTCAGTTTAGCCAATGAATTCAACCAGGGTCACCAGCACGCCCCACCTCTTGGAGTAATTTAAAAGGCAGGAGCACAGAGCAGACCTCGTGACTTTCAGGGAAGCTTCTAAGGAGATGCACATTTCTGAAGAGCCCTGCAGGTGCCTTTATAAACCTGAAACTTCTTCTAATTCTCATAAAACTCACTTGGATCACTAACTAGGCTTGGAGGTGAATGCTTTCTCGTGTGTAGCCAAGGAGCAAGGTATATCTCTATCCTGAGAGATCTCACAGAACCATTGATTGCCCTGGCATGTTTTGGAGTCCTGATGGTGTCATGGTTATGCTTTGTGCAACAGTTTAAAACCACTAGCCACTCCACAAGGGAAAGATGGGGCTTTCTATTCCTATAAAGAGATACATCCTCAGTAACTCACAGGGGAATTCTACCCTGTCCTATAGGGTTGTTATGAGTCAGCATTGACTCAATGGCAGTGAGTGAGTGCCCTGGCAAGTAAGCCTTGGGTATCTACATTGACTCTCAGTTTCTGGTTAGCTTTTCACCACTTCACCCCATGAACTTGAACTGCAGTGGATGAGGGTTGGGAGCTCTGGCTCTGGGGCTGCTTGCTTGAATTTTCACATCATGGCCCTGCCCGTGATGGGACCTTTGACAGTTGGGCAAATGAGCTCAAGCCCGAGTCTCCTTTTCTGCAGCATAGGCTGTGGAAGGAGATGTCTTCTTTCTTGTGTGATAACTGACTTTTACCAGTTAATATGAATTAGATCTTTCCACGAGGAAGATCAGGGAGAAGGGGGAAGGATGAAGCAACTTGGATAGAGGTGAAGGCAGCGTGAGGGGTCAGAGAGAGATGAAAGGACCACCATGTCACCTTTGACTACTCTTAGTGAGGCTGGCTTGGAGTGCAGGAGATGGGGAGAGTGAGGACACGGGCTAAAGGCAGTGCTCATTCATTACTTCCGGGCAGAGTTCAGCCTTTGGCATGTTTTTTGGATGCTGGCGCTGTGTTCATCCAATGAAACAAACTTCTGTCCTCTCATTAACACTTTGTCTCTCCTTTATTCACGATTTAGAACTTCTATCCTCGGGTTCTCTTTAGAGCCCCAGGAAATCAGAAGTCACAAGTCACTTCTGTTTACAGAGAGGCCCCCAGCATGCAAAGGCAGGAGGGTGTGTTAACAGCACACCAGTCCAGTGGCTGGTCACGCCCATGCAGTACATTCTCCATCCCTTAGCTCAACAAAAGTAAAATTACCAAAGAAAAAAATTTTTCTTTTTCAAGGATATTTACTTTTTCAGTTCCCTCCCCCACCCATAATCTGTGTGAATTACAATAGAACACGCACACACACACACATACACACAATTTTCTGCCAGAATATGTTACTCCAGTACATTCTACCCTCCTCCCTCACTGCCTCCTACCCTTTTTTCTCCTATCTACTCTCTTCCCATGACACCCAATGGACAGGTAGGGGAATTCAAATTAGACCACAGTCTCAAATGTAGTTTAAAGCTCACTCACGCACTGCTATTGTGCCAGTTCTGACTCATAGTTACAGGATACAACTGTCCTTGTGGATTTCTGAAACAACAATTCTTTGTGGGAGTTGAAAGCTGCCCTTCCTACAGGAATGCAGCAGGTGCGTTTGAACTGCCAACACTGCAGTTAACAGGCCAATGTGAAGGGATTTTGCCACTTGGCCACCAAGGATCCTAAAAGTAGCATGAGGAGAATATTTATTAAATCTTCCATGGTACACAGGCAAGGGGGAGACCTGAACTACAGCTTTCGGGATTCTTGGTGCCTCGCAGTGGACAGTTTCAGCCGCATCGGATCCAGGCTTCCCAAGATTTGCAGAGCCACCAGCATAGTCTTTGCTTCTCTCCAGGATTCACAATTGCTTCCTGGTTGCTCAGGTATGTAGGAGTTTAGTGGTTCTCTAATGCAATCATCCCATTTTGCAAAGAAGATGCTGATGCCCAGACCGGGGAGAAGATTATCTGAGGCCACTGAGAAGGACACCATCACCTCAAGTCCTTCTGACCCCCCACAAGTTTCTGCCAACAGCACTGAGCTCTGGGTTACCTACTCAGTCTTTTGAAGCCTTAGCCAGCTGATGCAGCTGCCAGTTGGATTTATCAGGGTATGTGACCCAGAGCTCCTTTGAACGCGCCCCCCCCCAAATGCAAATTTACTGCCATAGAGTTGATACTGACTCATAATGACCCTATAAGACAGGGTAGAACTTCCCCTGTAGGTTTCTGAGACTAACTTCCAGCCTTTCTCCTGAGAAGTGGCTGGTTGTGTGGTGGTTTAGATCTTGCAGTTAGCAGCCTTTTAGCATGAGAGGTAGGGTCACATTTGTGTTCTGATTATGCTCCATTTTCTGAGATGCCAGTGCCGAGGCTCCCACCCCTGCAGGTAGCAGTGAGATTTTTCTCACTAAACTGCGCTGGATGGGAAACTTGTGGCAAGTAGTGCATCGCAGCCAAGGAAGATCTCATTGACAGTGCAGTACTTGAATAAGGCAGGAAGACACAGGAGTGACCATCTGGCGGTGGGGAAAGTGTTCCAGGTAGGAGACAGTCAGTGCAAAAGGCCTTGTGATTGGGTTCTCCAAGCTTCTTCCTGGAACAGCAAGGAGACCAATGTGAGTGGGGCATGACACTCTGTGTAGTGAGGAAAGATGATCACTGTGTGGGCCTCCTGTATGATTGAGAAGCCAAGGGGAATTTTTAAACCCTAAGCCAGATCAATGCTCAAGGAAGCATCAGTCAAGACATCAAATGACACGTTGCATTGGCTAAATGTGCTACAACAGATCTTTTAAAAAGACTGAAGATGAAGGATGTTACTTTGAGGACACTGCCTGATCTTGTGCCAAATCTCGCCATGGTTGTTAGGTTGGAGTCCATTGTTGCAGCCATGGTGTCAGCCCATCTCCTTGATGGTCAGTCTCTTTTCTTGTGGACCTTCAGTTTTACCAAGCATGATGTCCCTTTCCATGGACTGGTCTTTCCTGATAAAATGTAGTAGCTACCAGGTTGGATGTCATGCCTTTAGAACAGTGGTTCTCAACCTTCCTAATGTTGTGACACTTTCATATAGTTCCTCATATGTGGTGCTCCCCCCAACTATAAAATTATTTTTGTTGCAATTTCATAACTATAATATTGCTACTATGATGAATCGGATGACCCCTGTGAGTTCGACCCCCCCCCCCATGGGAGTCGCGACCCACAGGTTGAGAATCACTGCTCTGGAACATTTTCATCATAGAAGAGAGTTCGGTTGCACAGCTCTGAGTTAGAGGGTGAGACGGGTTATTTGACATTCATTTGCTGATGTGTTTGCGAACCCAGTGGAAACACTCGGGAATGAGCATCTTCTTTAGCCATTTTCCTGAATCATTCAAATGCCATCTCCCCTGTGAATGCCTCACTCCATCCTTGGCTTTCCATACTTGCCACATGAAAATGGGATAATATTCAATACTTAGCATTATATATAACCCAGTATTTGGTAGTCTGCCTCAAACAGATGCGAGTCTCTCTCTTTTTCTACTAATATTTAATTTTGATATGTGAAAACATACAAAGTAAAATATGTTCCATTTCAACCCTTTCTGGACACAATGTTCAGTGACATTGGTCACACTCTTCATATTGAATTAACATTCTTGTTCTTTCTATTCTAGGTGTTTCTTTTTACTTAATCTCTCTGCCACAACCCTCTCACATATATTTTGAATTATCTGTAGCCCATTTAGATTTGTGCTGATTTTTAAAGACTGCAATACTCAAGGATGCAATCCTTTAAGAGCTAAATTGTTATTTAGTTTAAAGATGACTTCAGGGGACAGTTTCAATTCAAGGTTTGAAGAGTAACTCAGGGTCATAGTCTCTGGGACTCTTCCAGTTAAGTAAGTCTAGATAATTAAAGAATTTTAAATTATGTTCCACAAGGTTCTCCCTTTCTATCAGCATCCTTAGGAATCATGGTGCTATGGTGCCTGCTAACCTCAAAGTCAATAGTTGAAACCACCAGCCACTCTACAGGGGAAAGAAAAGGCTTTCTGTTTCCTTAAAGAATAGCAAGCGAGGAAACCACAGGGGGTGTTCTATACTGAGTCAAAATTGACTCCATGGCAGTGAGTTTATGTTGTTATCGAAAAAAGAACACATTTTAATGGGGGCTCTGACAGATAATATAACAATCCATAAATCAATTAGATCAAGCGAGTTTGTACATATGCTGCCACCATCATTTTCTAAACACTATCATTCTACTTGACCCCTTTGATATCAGCTCCTGTTTTTTCCCTCTTTCCTCAACCCTCACACCCTTACTAAATTATATATAAATTAATATCTTTATACACACCGTCTTCTGTGTCCCTCTACCCATATTTCTGTTATTCGGCCCCTAGGCTGTGTGTGTGTGTGTTCTAAATCCATCATTGTTATCAGTTCCCTTTTCCTCCCCTTCCCTACACAGCCACCCTGTGCCCTCATGGTATCTGAGTCAGTTCGAGTTGACCAGAGAAGCACATTCATAAACACTCATGTGTCCTAAAAAAGCTTTATATAGAAGAATAATTGTATATTAAGAAAACATCCCAGCCCAGTCCAGACCACGTCCATAAGTATGAAATTAACCCATATATCCAATAACAGTGTGTAAATTTTTTTCAGACTTATGCAACACATGCAATGACACCAAGTGCTGGAAGATCACAGGGCAGTCGGTGGATTCTCTTATGGACCCAGTGGAGGTGGAAAGTGGCATGGGTCTCCACATGACTCCTCCCCATTCAAGGCTCTGGCTGCCGTCCATGTAGATCCATGTATCTTGTCAGCAGGAATATCAAGTCATGGGTGTCTCTCACTCCCAGGAAAGAATACAGGAGTTGCCAGAATCCTCAAGAGAAGGCCATGCCCACATTGAGACCTCACTGGCTATGGCCTGAGTGACAGTCTGGACTCCACCCCTATGCAAGATGATGGGAGATTAAAAAGCTACCACTGTATCGCTACTCCCATTGCTGTTCCTGAGGATTTCATCTGTCCTGGATTCCGTGCGTGGTTGCTATTTTTTTTAATGATTTTTCTTTCAGCATCTATCTGTGGTGTCCCTGATCTGAATGCCCTGATGCAGTATCTGTGAGTCTCCTGTGAGCAGGGACTGTGTTCTCTACATCTGGGTCTTCTTAAAGCTTTGCAAAATGTTGTCATTTGAATAACACTCAATTAATATTTGTTGAAGGAATGGCATTGCAGGTGACAGTCAGTACCTATTCTCCCATCAGTTTTATGGTTGGTGGTCTTTTTCCTCTCAGACATATAGCTGAATCATTACAATGTGAGGGTCTGAGCCTGGTTATATTATTGGGACATGTAGTCAAAAGACAAAATATGTTTGCCTAAAGCACCTTTTGAGTATGATGTTTCAATAAAATGAATTGCACAGATCCTGGCAGCAGACATGTTTCAGCCACTCACAAGCTATGTGGCTTTGAGTAGTGTACCCTAAGCTCTGAATTCAAGGTAAGTAGTTTCAATGGTCAATATGCATGTGAGAGCTGGACAGTGAGTAAGGAAAACTGAAGAAGAATCAATGCATGTGAATGATGTGCAAACAATACCGAAAGTCGTCTGGGCTGTCAGAAGAACAAGCAAATCCCTCTTGGAGGAAGCACGGCCAGAATGCCCCTTAGAACTGAGGATGGCAAGTCTTCATCTCACATCCATTGGACATGCTATCAGGAGAGACTGGTTCTTAAGAAAGGACATAATGCTTGTTAAAGTACAGGGGCAGAAAGAGGGAAGAAGACCCTTGATAAGATGCATGTCCTGTCCACAGTGGCTACAGCAATGGACTCAACATGGACCAATGATTGTGGTGATGACACAAGAGCAGGCAGGGTTTCATTCCATTGTACAGTTCCGGTCTCTGGTACAAAGGAAAATAAGTTGCCCTATCCTGTGGGGTCGAGGCTATTGTGCCTGCTGTGTATTTTGTCCTAAGGTCTTGCAGTATTGTTCTTTATACAGTGTTGCTGTTATTAGCTGCTTTTCGGTCCATTTTGACTCATAGCGACCCCCATGCATTTCAGAGTAGAACTGTTCCATAGGGTTTTTAAGGCTGTGACCTTTTGGAAGCAGATTTTCAGGCCTACCTTCCTTAGGCACCTCTTGGATTCTGGGTGGGATTTAACTGCCGACCTCCTGGGTGCTAGTCAAACACTACCCAGGGAGTCCTCCCACAGAATAGTGTGAGTGTATTCCCCCTAGGGTGCTCCTCTTCCAGTACTTGTTTGGACGGTATTCTCTTTTGATCCATAGGGTTCAATGGACTCATTTTCAGTAGTACATCATCAGGTCTTTCTTCCCAGTGTGTCCTAGCTTGGATGCTCTGGTGAAGCGGGTCCAGAGTGGCTTGCTCTGGTTATAATCGTAGCTGGTGACATCGCTTACAGCAATCACTGCTATAGACAAATGACAACATGATGACAAACTGACAGATGGGTGGCAGCCTAGGGAAGGAATGATCAGCACAACACAACCTGAGTGGAAATCGAGCTATGGAGTCTCTGAGAGTCCAGGCTCTTCGTCCTGGCACAGCCAGGAACTGTGGCTGCTTGGGTGAGGACCCCCAGCTTCCCCACTTGGCATTCCCTCCCCAAACACAGCTGGCAGCCTGTGGGTATTGACTTTCCCCTTGTACATGACGGCACTGACGAGCATAACGCAACCCTGCTGGTGGTTAATGACTGGTGACATTTTGAGGCCGCTGCCCACCTTTGATTGAGGGAATTTGCCAATGCTCGGAAGTTGTTGGGCTCTAACGAAATGCAATCCCTGCAAGCAAGCACTGAGTCAAGTGCACGAGGTGTGGGGCACTCTGATATCCCCGTGTGACCGTGAAAAGCAGGCTGCGGAGCAGTGGTGGAGCTGAGGCTCCTTTCTCCTGGCAATACTGGCGTGCTGAAATGTCGGGCTGATTTGCCATGGAAAGCAGGGTTTCATGGGAACTTGAGGATTAAGAATCCACATACCTGCAATCAATATTGTATGTTCATCATATAATTTACTTTGAAAGGGAGACGACACCGTTCTCCGAATTTTTGGGTGAAGTAAACCACTTTTTCCAAAGGAGTAAGTGGATTTCTGTGTTTATAAATCATGCCCACCACTTGGGAGTGAAGAGGAGGATATGGGAGGATGGTAAAGAAGAGCAGCAGGAGAGGACCTAAAGACCTCATGTTTCCTCAGGGTCAGGGGCCAGGCGAAACCAATGTCCCTGGAACACCACTGTCTCTCTGGAATGGTATTAGCACAGCTTGTTATTTGCACACTGTACTGAGTTCATTCTGACTCACAGCGCCCCTATAGGGAAGAATAAACATGCCCCAATGAGTCTCTGAGACTATAATTCTTTACTCAAATAGAAAGCCTCATCTTTTTTCCATGGAGGAACTGGTGGATTCAGAACTGCTGACCTGGTGGTTAGCAGGCCAACATCGAAACTACTATACCACCAGGACATTTCTGTTTAGCCTAGAGACTTTTAAATGGATAGAATAAGACCCATCCTAACCCTGTTCACAGCTATCAACTCCCCTTTCTGTGAAGTCCCCACTACGTTCTGTGAAGTTCACCACTTTCTCCGTGTGTCTGTGTGTCTGTGTGTGAGAGAGAGAGTTATAAAAACAGGAACTTTGGCCTCTTTTTAGAACTCTTGCAATTCCAGGGCTTGCTCAACAAAGCACGAATCCCCAGTGTCTTCAACCTGACTTGTCCCATGTGGAAATACACATTGGGTTTCCAGACACACTGAGCTAATGAGTGAGTGGACACTACTGTGCTAGCTAAACAAACCCTGTGTGACAGGGCTGCACCTGCCTTACTTAATTGAATAACCAGAACCGTTTTCTAAAATAGGTAATATCAACTTAATCTCCCTGCCATCGAGTCACTGCTGATGCATAGCGACCTTGTAGGACAGGGGAGAATTGCCCCCATGAGTTTCTGAGCCTGTAACTCTTGACAGGAGTAGAAAGACTCATCTTTCCCTCACTGAGTGCTGCTGCTTTCGAACTGCTGAGTTTAAGGTTAGGGAAACAATGTGTAACCCACTACACCACCAGGAGATGCTTGTGTCAACTTTCTATATACAAAAATGAAATGTCGCCAGGTCCGATGCCATCTTCATGGTCACTGCTGTATGTGAGTCCAAAGTTGTGGGCCAATACATCTCAAGGATGTATCCATGCATATCCAATGACACATCCCCGCACCAAACCCAATTTCCTTTTCTACTGATCAGCCTTGATTAATGACTTGGCCAAAGTGATCAAGCTTAAATCCTCCCAGCCTCCCTTGCCAGGCACAGTGTGGTTTCCGAGAGCAGTGTTTCTTCTACAATGGGAGTGCTCATGCTTTTGCCACACTCGGCAGATTCTATGAATATTTTGACTTTTTTTTAAAACTTATTTGATCATAGAGCATGTTTCCCTTTTCCCTTTGTATGAGATGACAAAATTTCACTCACTTCCTAGTCATCCAAGGAAAGAGTAAACTTCCCTGCCCTGCCAGCGAAGGGCTTGGCCAATAGAATAAAAGTGGAAGGAGTTGTGTGCCACTCTAGATCAGAGGTTTTAAGAGAAATGGTCCTTTTGTTGCTTACCTATCCTTCAAGAGGAAGGAACCCTGGTAATATAGTGGTTATGCGTTGGGCTCTTAACCTCATGAGTCACATGCAAGTCTTTCAATTTCAAAGCCTGATTGTTCCCCTGCACAAAGCTAACAGAGATAAGCAACAACTGCTTGTAGGTTGGAAAGATTGCCCGAACTCAGTGTACTTTGGGGATTTCTTACTGCCAGGAGAAATGCAGGCGATGTGGCAGGTGACGGTCCTAGTATCTCTCAGCTGCCAATCAGAGGCAGGTTCTGAGCCTTCAGTCAGGGCCACTGGAGGAAGTGTCTCATGGTGCTGCTGCCATAGTCCATCCCAGATCAAGCCCTCTGAGGTGCTGGGTTACAGAGTTTTGGATTGGCACTCAGTGAGGGCTGCTTCAAAGCTCCTTCCTTTCTTAAACTTGCTCCTGCAACCACATTCTTTCTGAAGGTCCTTGTCAGTAAGCCGAAATCCCAACCAATTTGCTAAGTCAGCCGAAATCCCAACCAATTTGCTAAGTCAGGACAAAATGCAAAATTGATGGTACCGAGAGACATTAAACCACCTACAACCTTTTAGACCATGTCAACAGATCATCTGTAGCCTCAACTGCAGAAACATTTCACTAAATCCTCTCTGTTTCTCCACAAAGATTAGGAATGCCCTTCTATCTTTTAAAAACAGATATTGGTCTGGCACCACTTCGGTTCCAGCTGAGGTAGTGGATTCACCTGAGCTAAGCTCTAGAGAGGATCACTTAATCTTCATTCAAGATCTATGTCATGAGGACTGTAGATCAAGCAGGGACTGCACAATCCCTCTGTGTCGGCAGCGGCTGCATCACGGCCTGGCCTATTGGGAAGAGAGACATACCCGTGGCAATTATAAGGCAAGATGCTGAGGGTGCTGGGGTGGTCTAGGGATACAGGAAAGGAACTATTGGGCATGGAGGCAATTATGAAGGGTTCTTTTTTCCCATGGACCAAACCCATGCCAGTTGCCATGAAGTTAACTCTGATTCATAGGGACTCCTTTGGGCCAGAGTAGAACGACATTCTGTTGTTGTTTTCTATAACTGATTTTGTTGTTGTTTGAAATGCAGCACCAGGCCTTCCTTCAGAGACACTTCTGGCTGGGCTTGAAACTCCAACCTATGAGTTAGTAGCCCAGTATGTTAACCAACTGCACCACCAGGGACTCCTCCATGTGACTAAAGAATGACTTAAGGACTTCCCCCACAGACCCAAACCAAAACCAAATCCACGGCCATGGGGTTGACCTCATATATGGCACAATAGACTGGCTCTGCTGATTTTCAGAACTGCACATCTTTACGGGAGCAGAAAACCCTCATCTTTCTCCCAAGGAGTAGCTGGTGGGTTTGAACCATTAACTTTGCCATTAGCAGCAGCCCAACTCTTAACCCAATATACCACCAAGAGTGGTTCAATTTGGAAAAATAGTATGTGATCACCTATCTATGAAGGGAAACCCCTCTCATAGAGTGCACTTACACAAATGAGAAATAAATGAGTCCCCAAATGCCCGTCTTAATCAACAATCTGGGGAAGGGTGTTCTGGGAAGCAGCTTTCAAATGTGCCTGGAGATTATAAAATTAATCAACCTAATCCCTGTTTTAAAGAGCCCTGGTGGTACAATGGCTAAGGACTGGGTGGCTAAACAAAAGGCTGGTAGTTTGAACCTACCCATGGGCTCTAAAGGGGAAAAGACTTGACGAGCTGGTCCCATAACGATCTCAGCCTAGGACACCTTTGGGGGCAGTTCTACTCTGTCCTGTAGGGTCACTATGAGCTGACATCAACTTAAAGACACACAGCACGTTTGACTCTACGTCATTTGTTGATAGAGTTTGTGCAGAGCATTCTGAGTAGAAAACAGACTCGGGCATCTGACATCAACCAGCAACAGTCTCTTTCCTTGAGAAAGACTGTGGAAAGGGATGAAGAGGGAGCTTCCAAAAGCATGTGGAAAAATGATACGAAAAAATAATGGAATTTTGCCATGAGCTTTTTGAATCTCTCTTCATGAGAGCTAGTCCTCCATGGAGGTTTCTAGAAAAATGAAACACGAAGGAAGAGGCTGGTAAGTCCCACTGAACAATTCCAGGGGAGATTGGGTCTTGACTCAGAGTACTTGAGCATTCTGGCTTATTCCTCAAAATAGCAAATCAGACTAGACCAGGTTCTGAGACTCAGGGAAGGCAAATAAGACACACCAGGCCCATGATTCAGACTTATGGGGAAAGTCACACTGGAGAGGGAAGGCCTCTTTACCTTGTGTGCCTGACAAGTGTCTCATTTGCATCATCTAAAACCCAGCCCTGGAAAAAAGGCTAACAGTACCAGCTTCAAACTTGTATTTGAATCTTGTCTCTGTCACTTATTAACTTAGCCACCTTAAATCCCTTCCTCTAGTTTTCCATCTGTAAATGAGGCACAGTTCCAATCATAGGGCCTTCAGTAAATGGCTATTATTAGCTAGGCATGCACTCCTGTGTTCTAGGCGAGAGTTCTCAGCCAGGTTTTTGTGGGAGCTTGTTCTTCAGGGTATTGTCATAGATGAGTGTGTCACACAGATTCCTCTCAGGGCCAAGAGACTGATTTCCCCAGCTGCTAAGAGAGCCACTGATAGAAAAGGTCCCAGCTGTCTGGCCCCTATCAGGATTGCCTCAGCTGATGAGAGCTCATCCAAGGTCTGCTCCTTCCCCAAACTAACCTTCATCCAACGACTTGTCAATGTAGGGGTATAAATGGCATAGTGGAGGCATTTGACCCCCCTGTAACTTCACAAAAGGCAATGGAGGAAAATCAAGATAAACAGCCCAAGGCTGATCCCTATGAGACAGAGATCAAAATGCCTCCACCCTCCTTTCTTTTCACAGTTTCTGACACCAACCATCCCTACCATGACACTCTCTTCTTCTCTGCTGGGTTTGATAATCTTTAAGTGGCAATGGCCACACAGAACTCGCAAACAATACTTACGTTTCTGGGGTTAATTGGGGACCTAGCAGGTGACAATTCAGGATCAGAAATGACTGGGGATATAGTTCTTCAGTCAGGACAGTCTCTTCCAAGTGGTGCCCAGAGGCAGAACTTTTTCTGGTCCTTGGCCTCTGCCCTGCAGCTCCTTAACCTCTGCTCTGCTTGGGAATATGTACGTTCCCTAGCGGGCGCTTGGGCTATCTACGTTACCAAGTGGGCACTTGGACTATGTAGGTTAACTAGCAGGCACTTGGACTATCTAGGTTACCTACGGGCACTTGGACTATGTACGTTCCCTAGAGGGCACTTGGGCTATCTACGTTACCTAGCGGGCACTTGGACTATGTAGGTTAACGAACGGGCACTTGGACTATGTAGGTAACCTAGTGGTCACTTGGACTGTCTAGGTTATCTAGCGGGAACTTGGACTATGTAGGTTAACTAGCGGGCACTTGGACTATCTAGGTTAACTAGCAGGCCTTTGGACTATGTAAGTTAACTAGAGGGCACTTTGATGATCCTGGTTAACTAGCAGGCACTTGGAATATCTAGGTTAGGTAGCGCGAACTTGGACTATGTAGGTTCCCTAGCGGGCATTTGGACTATATAGGTTACCTAGCGGGCACTTGGACTATCTAGGTTAACTAGCGGGCACTTGGACTATGTACGTTCCCTAGAGGGCACTTGGGCTATCTACGTTACCTAGCGGGCACTTGGACTATGTAGGTTAACTAGCAGGCACTTGGACTATCTAGGTTACCTACGGGCACTTGGACTATGTACGTTCCCTAGAGGGCACTTGGGCTATCTACGTTACCTAGCGGGCACTTGGACTATGTAGGTTAACGAACGGGCACTTGGACTATGTAGGTAACCTAGTGGTCACTTGGACTGTCTAGGTTATCTAGCGGGAACTTGGACTATGTAGGTTAACTAGCGGGCACTTGGACTATCTAGGTTAACTAGCAGGCCTTTGGACTATGTAAGTTAACTAGAGGGCACTTTGATGATCCTGGTTAACTAGCAGGCACTTGGAATATCTAGGTTAGGTAGCGCGAACTTGGACTATGTAGGTCCCCTAGCGGGCATTTGGACTATATAGGTTACCTAGCGGGCACTTGGACTATCTAGGTTAACTAGCGGGCACATGGATTATCTAGGTTAACTAACGGGCATTTGGACTATGTATGTTCCAGAGCGGGCAATTGGACTATGTAGGTTCCCTAGCGGGCACTTGGACTATCTAGGTTACCGAACAGGCACTTGGACTATCTAGGTTACCTAGCGGGCACTTGGACTATGTAGGTTAACTAGCGGACAATTGGACGATCTAGGTTAACTAGCGGACACTTGCACTATGTAGGTTACCTAGCAGGCACTTGGACTATCTAGGTTAACTAGCGGGCACTTTGACTATGTAGGTTAACTAGCGGACACTTGCACTATGCAGGTTACCTAGCGGGCACTTGGACTATGTAGGTTAACTAGCAGGCCCTTGGACTATCTAGGTTAGCTAAAAGGCACTTGGACTATCTAGGTTCCCTAGGAGACACTTGCACTATGTAGGTTACCTAGCGGGCACATGGACTATGTAGGTGAACTAGAGGACACTTGGACGATCTAGGTTAACTAGGGGGCACTTGCACGATCTAGGTTTACTAACGGGCACTTGGATTATCAAAGTTAACAAGCGAGCCCTTGGACTATGTAGGTTAATTAGTGGGCCCTTGGACTATCTAGGTTACCTAGATAGCACTTGGAGTATATAGGTTCCCTAGCGGGCACTTGGACTATCTTGGTTAACGAATGGGCACTTGGACTGTCTAGGTTACATAGCGGGCACTTGAACTTCTAGGTTAACGAACGGTCACTTGGACTATGTATGTTGCCTAGCGGGCACGTGGACTATCTAGGTTAGGTAACGGGCACTTGGACTATCTAGGTTACCTAGCAGGAAATTGGACAATGTAGGTTACCTAGCAGGCACTTGGACTATCTAGGTTACCTAACGGGCACTTTCACTATCTAGGTTACCTAGCGGGCACTTGGACTATGTAGGTTAAATAACGGGCACTTGGACTATCTAGGTTACCTAAAGGGCACTTGGACTATGTAGGTTAACTAGCGGGCATTTGGACTATGTAGGATACCTAGAGGGCACTTGTACTGTCTAGGTTACCAGCGGGCACTTGGATTATCTAGGTTAACGAACGGGCACTTGGACTATGTAGGTTACCTAGCCGCCACTTGGACTATCTAGGTTAGCTAACAGCACTTGGATTATCTAGGTTCCCTAGCGGGCACTTGTACTATCTAGGTTACCTAGCTTGCACTTGGCCTATGTAGGTCAACTATCGGGCCCTTGGACTATCTAGGTTAGCTAACGGGCACTTGGATTATGTAGGTTGCCTAGCGGGCATTTAGACTATGTAGGTTTCCTTGCGGGCATTTGGACTATGTAGGTTACTTAGCGGGCACTTGGACTATGTAGTTTCCCTAACGGGCACTTGGACTATGTAGGTTCCCTAGCGGTCACGTGGACTATGTAGGCTCCCTAGAAGGCACTTTGACTATGTAGGTTAACTAGCGGGCACTTGGACTATCCAGGTTACCAAGCGGGCACTTGGACTATGTAGGTTACCCAATGGGCACTTGCACTATCTAGGTTAACGAACGGGCACTTGGACTATCTAGGTTACCTAAAGGGCACTTGGACTATGTAGGTTAACTAGCGGGCATTTGGACTATGTAGGATACCTAGAGGGCACTTGTACAGTCTAGGTTACCTAGCGGGCACTTGGATTATCTAGGTTAACGAACGGGCACTTGGACTATGTAGGTTACCTAGCCGCCACTTGGACTATCTAGGTTAGCTAACAGCACTTGGATTATCTAGGTTCCCTAGCGGGCACTTGTACTATCTAGGTTACCTAGCTTGCACAAGGACTATGTAGGTAACCTAGCGGGCACTTGGACTGTCTAGGTTACCTAGCGGGCACTTGGACTATCTAGGTTACCTAGCGGGCACTTGGACTATGTAGGTTCCCTAGCGGGCACTTGGACTATTTAGATTACCTAGCAGGCACTTTGACTATCTAGGTTAACTAACGGGCACTTGGACTATGTAGGTTGCCTAGCGAGCACTTGGACTATGTAGGTTCCCTAGCGGGCACTTGGACTATGTAGGTTAACGAACGGGCACTTGGACTATGTATGTTCCAGAGCGAGCAATTGGACTATGTAGGTTCCCTAGCGGGCAATTGGACGATCTAGGTTAACTAGCGGACACTTGCACTATGTAGGTTACCTAGCGGGCACTTGGACTATCTAGGTTAACTAGCGGGCACTTTGACAATGTAGGTTAACTAGCGGACACTTGCACTATGTAGGTTACCTAGCGGGCACTTGGACTATATAGGTTAACTAGCAGGCCCTTGGAATATCTAGGTTACCTAGCAGGCACTTGGACTATGTAGGTTAAGTAGCGGGCACTTGCACTCTCTAGGTTACCTAGCGGGCACTTGGATTATGAAGGATCCCTAGCGGGTACTTGTAGTATCAAGGTTAACTAGCGGGCCCTTGCACTATGTAGGTTAACAAGCGGGCCCATGGATTATGTAGGTTTACTAGCAGGCACTTGGACTATCTAGGTTAACTAGCGGGCACTTGGACTATGTAGGTTAACTAGAGGACACTTGGACGATCTAGGTTAACTAGCGGGCACTTGGACGATCTAGGTTAACTAACGGGCACTTGGACTATCAAAGTTAACAAGAGAGCCCTTGGACTATATAGGTTAACTAGCGGGCCCTTGGACTATCTAGGTTACCTAGATAGCACTTGGACTATATAGGTTCCCTAGCGGGCAATTGGACTATCAAGGTTAACGAATGGGCACTTGGACTATGCAGGTAACCTAGCGGGCACTTGGACTGTCTAGGTTACATAGCGGGCACTTGGACTTCTAGGTTAACGAACGGGCACTTGGAATATGTATGTTGCCTAGCGGGCACTTGGACAATCTAGGTTAGGTAACGGGCACTTGGACTATCTTGCTTACCTAGCGGAAACTTGGACAATGTAGGTTACCTAGCAGGCACTTGGACTATCTAGGTTAACTAGCGGGCACTTTGACTATCTAGGTTACCTAGCAGACACTTGGACTATGTAGGTTACCTAGCAGGCCTTTGGACTATGTAGGTTACCTAGCAGGCACTTGGACTATCTTGGTTAACGAACGGGCACTTGGACTATGTAGGTTAACGAAAGGGCACTTGGATTATCTAGGTTAGCTAACAGGAACTTGGAATATCTAGGTTACCTAGCGGGCACTTAGACTATGTAGGTTACTTTGCGGGCACTTGTACTATCTAGGTTACCTAACGGGAACTTGGACTATGTGGCTTAACTAGCGGACACTTGGAATATCTAGTTTAACTAGCGGGCCATTGGACTATGTAGGTTAACTAGTGGGCACTTGGACTATCTAGGTTAACTAGCTGACCTTGGACTATGTAGCTTAACTAGCGGGCACTTGGACTATCTAGGTTAACTAGCTGACCTTGGACTATGTAGGTTAACTAGCGCGCACTTGGACTATCTAGGTTAACTAGCGGGCACTTGCACAATGCAGGTTCCCTAGCGGACACTTGGACTATATAGGTTCCCTATGGGCACTTGGACTATCTAGGTTCCCTAACGGGCACTTGGAATATATAAGTTCCCTATCGGGCACTTGGACTATGAAGGTTCCTCAGTGGGCACTTGGACTATGTAGGTTCCCTATCGGGCATTGGACTATGTAGGTTAACTAGCGGGCAGTTGGACAATCTAGGTTACCTAGCGGGCACTTGAACTGTATACATACCCTAGCGGGCACTTGGACTATCTTGGTTACCTAGCAGACACTTGGACTATGTACGTCCCCTAGCGGGCACTTGGACTATCTAGGTTAACTAGAGGGACTTGGACTATGTAGGTTAACTAGCGGGCACATGGATTATCTAGGTTAACTAGCGGGCACTTTGACTATCTAGGTTAACTAACGGGTACTTGGACTATGTAGGTTGCCTAGCGAGCACTTGGACTATGTAGGTTCCCTATTGGGTAATTGGACTGTTTAGGTTAACTAGCGGGCAATTGGACTGTCTAGGTTACCTAGCGGGGACTTGGACTATGTAGGTTAACTAGCGGGCACTTGGACTATGTAGGATCCCTATCAGACATTTGTACTACTTAGGTTAACTAGCGGGTACTTTGACTATCTAGGTTAACTAGCGGGCACTTGGACTATCTAGGTCAACTAGCGGGCCCTTTTTCTATGTAGGTTAACTAGCCTGCACTTGGACTATCTAGGTTAACTAATGGACCTTGGTCTATGTAGGTTAACTAGCGGGCCCTTGGACTATGTACGTCCCCTAGTGGGCACTTGGACTATTTAGGTTAACTAACAGGCACTAGGCCTATCTAGGTTAACTAGCGGGCACTTGGATTATGAAGGATCCCTAGCGGACACTTGGACTATCTAAGTTACCTAGCGGGCACGTGGACTATGTAGGTTAACTAGCGGACACTTGCACGATCTAGGTTAACTAGCGGGCCATTGCACTATGTAGGTTTACTAGCAGGCACTTGGACTATCTAGGTTAACTAGCAGGCACTTGGACTATGTAGTTTCCCTAGCGGGCATTTGGACTATTTAGGTTACCATCGGGAACTTGGACTATGTAGGTTACCTAGCGGGCACTTGGACTATGTACGTCCCCTAGTGGGCACTTGGACTATCTAGGTTAACTAACGGGCACTTGGACTATGTAGGTTGCCTAGCGGGCACTTGGATTATGTAGGTTCCCTATCGGGCACTTGGATTATGTAGGTTCCCTATCGGGCACTTGGACTATGTAGGTTAACTAGCGGGCACTTGGACTGTCTAGGTAACCTAGCGGGCACTTGGACTATCTAGGTTAACGAACGGGCACTTGGACTATGTACGTAACCTAGCGGGCACTTGGACTGTCTAGGTTACCTAGCGGGCACTTGGCCTATCTAGGTTAACGAACGGGCACTTGGACTATGTAGGTTACCTAGCGGGCACTTGGACTATGTAGGATCCCTATCGGACATTTGGACTACTTAGGTTAACTAGCGGGCCCTTGGACTATCTAGGTTAACTAGCGGGCACTTGGACTATCTAGGTCAACTAGCGGGCCCTTGTACTATGTAGGTTAACTAGCGGGCACTTGGACTATCTAGGTTAACTAGCGGACCTTGGACTATGTAGGTTAACTAGCGGGCACTTGGACTATCTAGGTTTCCTAGCCGGCACTCGGACTATGTACATACCCTAGCGCGCACTTGCACTATCTAGGTTACCTAGCGGGCACTTGGACTATGTACATCCCCTAGTGGGTATTTGGACTATCTAGGTTAACTAACGGGTACTTGGACTATGTAGTTTCCCTAGCGGGCATTTGGATTATTTAGGTTACCTAGTGGGCACTTCGACTATGTATGTTACCTAGTGGGCACTTGGACTATGTAGGTTTACAACTAGAAGGCACTTGGACTATCAAGGTTACCTAGCGAGCCCTTGGACTATGTAGGTTACCAGCGGGCACTTGGACTATCTAGGTTAACGAACGGGCACTTGGACTATGTAGGGTAACTAGCGGACACTTCGACTATCTAGGTTAGCTAACGGGCAATTGGACTATCTAGGTTACCTAGCGGGCACTTGGACTATGTAAGTTCCCTAGCGGGCACTTGGACTATTTAGGTTACCTAGCAGGCACTTTGACTATCTAGGTTAACTAACGGGCACTTGGACTATGTAGGTTGCCCAGCGGGCATTTGGATTATTTAGGTTACCTAGTGGGCACTTGGACTATGTAGGGTAACTAGCGGGCACTTGGACTATCTAGATTACCTAGCGGGCACTTGGACTATGTAGTTTCCCTAGCGGGCATTTGGATTATTTAGGTTACCTAGTGGGCACTAGGACTATGTAGGTTACCTAGCGGGCACTTGGACTATGTAGGTTAACTAGAAGGCACTTGGACTATCAAGGTTACCTAGCGGGCCCTTGGACTATGTAGGTTACCAGCGGGCACTTGGACTATCTAGGTTAACGAATGTGCACTTGGACTATGTAGGTAACCTAGCGGGCACTTGGACTGTCTAGGTTACCTAGCGGGCACTTGGCCTATCTAGGTTAACGATCGGGCACTTGGACTATGTACGTCCCCTAGTGGGCCCTTGGACCATCTAGGTTAACTAACGGGAACTAGGACTATCTAGTTTAACTAGCGGGCACTTGGACTATCTAGGTTACCTAGCAGGCACTTGGATTATGAAGGATCCCTATCAGGTACTTGGACTGTCTAGGTTAACTAGTGGGCACTTGGACTATGTAGTTTACCTAGCAGGCACTTGGACTATGTAGGTTAACGAGCGAGCACTTGGACTATCTAGGTTACCTAGCGGGCACTTGGACTATGTAGGTAACATAATGGTCATTTGGACTGTCTAGGTTACCTAGCGGGGACGTGGACTATGTAGGTTAACTGGCGGACACTTGCATGATCTAGGTTAACTAGCGGGCCCTTGCACTATGTAGGTTAACTAGCGGACCCATGGATTATGTAGGTTTACTAGCAGGCATTTGGACTATGTAGGCTCCCTAACAGGCATTTGGACTATATACATTCCCTAGCGGGCACTTAGACTTTGTAGGTGGGCCCCTCAGGAGCATATGCTTGGGCACCCTACACTTTGTCCAACAGTGTTTTCAGGCTGACTATCAACTTTTTCAATCGCATGCTAGAAAGAGGAAATGGCCACTCTTCTAGTGCAATGCACACAGAGGAATTTATCCCTCCCCACTTGTGCCCCAGTCAAACCAACACCCTGGCCACCAACCTTCCCCCACTGGCTAACATGACAGCCAAAACTCAGACTCCTGCCATTGAGTTGATTCTAGCTCATAATGACTCTATAGGACACGGTAGAATTGCCCATGTGGGTTTCTGAGGTTGTTAACTCTTTACTGGAATAGAAAGCCACCTTTTCTCCCCTGGAGCAGCTGGTGTGTATAACCACTCAGCCACGAGGGCTCCATTCCTTGTGCAGGAGAACTCAGGGATGTATGATCTACACCAGTGCTGCTCCAAGGGTGGTACATGAACCGGTGATAAACTGTGAGATGTTTATTATCTGTCCATTTTCAGCGAGGTACACAAAGGAAGGCTGGAGGCCATGTCACTGGTATTTCCAATGCCAGCAACGTCATCCAAAGGGCAAAGGGTGCTTCGGAGTTTCCAGACTGAGGACAAGCTAAGAATGAAGAAAAATCGGCTGCCCACTGCAAAGGAATTCGCCACTGAAAACCTTATGCTCGGCATGGAAACACTGTCAGGTGGTGGAGGCCTAGTAAGTCAAGGCAGAACCTTGTCAGAGAGGGGGCCAGAGGACGAACCCATCTGATCAGAAGTAAGGGGAGGGCCAGCGACAAAGAGGCAGGTCGGTGGCAGGATGGATGGCCTCGGAGGCTGCAATGATGGGTTCAAACACCAGAACGATTGTGAGGGTGACCCAGGACTGGCAGCATTTCCTTGTGTTGTACACGGGGGTTGCTTTGAGGCAGGCCAACTTGATAGCACATACCAACAAGACCAAGCAAGGAAGAGGAAGCCTCTATGATCTCAGAATCTGACATCACTAGGATGTTTTAAGAGTCTTTTTTAAAGGTAACCAACAGCCTGGCCTTTCATCACAGAAAGCTGGGGAAGCACCATTGTCCTGGTTTTCCAGACGTTCCCCAGGGGAATTACTCTCCAGCTGCCCACAGAGTCAGCTGGCTCACTACTACACCCTATATTGGCTGCCTTCCAACTCTTGGTTTCCTTCCCCATTCCCCTAACAATGTTTCTTGCATCTCCCAAACAAACACCTTGCACTTGGTTCCTTCCTTATGTCAGGGTCTGCTTCCTGGGCACCCTAAACTCAGACACCCTCCCTTCTAAAAGGCTGCTGACAGTGCCATCTGCTGCCTGGGGCACCTCACTGGCACCACCTCTACCCTTCCCCCAAGGAGTTACGTAGCCCATTAAGGATGGTAAAGTTATCTGCCCACCTCAGCATTTCTTCCTGCTTCCATGGTCCTAGGCCATGGTGATTGCCCCCACTGCCCTTCCCTGCTTCTGAGTAGAGTGGACTGCTGAAAGCTGCTGGAAGACGTGCTTTGAAGCAGTTGGCAGCCAAGAATTGCCAATATTCCTGTGAATATTGAATGGCCCCACCTCACCTTCCAGATTGGTTCTTGACAGGGGCAACTGTTTCAAGGTAAAGGTCTGAAGCATTAATTTATAGGCCAGAGAGGGAAGTCAGGAAAATCGGTACGTTTTTCCAAAACCACTTTTGCATGTCAGTGGAATGCTTTTGTTTGGCTACAAAGCACCCAGGAGCGGCCTTTTATGACTTGAATCATTTACATGTGGCCCAGGGTCTCCTTCGACTTGAGTGCTATTATCCCCCTGTCTGTTAGACCGTGCAGCTCTATCTTCAGGCTTGTTCCTTGGTTGTTTATGGATTTCTCAATCTGCCTGCTCAGGCTGAAAAAGGCTTGCTTGCCCATAAAATTCCCACAGTTCTCAATCATCTCTCTCTCTCTCTCTCTCTCTCTCTCTCTGTGTGTGTGTGTCTCCTCTCTGCTCCTGCTCTCCTCCCTTTTCCCATCCCGCCCACCTCCTTACTCTCAACTCAGTCCTTAGGACTTTAAGAGCCTACAATGAAAACCATTTTTCAATCTTATTTTGTTCTTCCATTTTAGCACCGGAATCACCCTGGATTATTTGGAGTATCTAAGGGAGCCCTGGTATTGTAGGGGTTACGAGGTAAGATGTTAACTGGCAAGATCAGCAGCACTTGTCACTCCCTTTAGAAGTACCAATGTAGTTGGTGGGGGGGGGGGTGCGGGGAGTGGGTGTTTCATACTTTCGGTGTGTTTATAGTCTGCCACCAGTGATAAAGTGACACTTGAGATTATTTAAAGAGCAAAGCACTTCAAGTTTGGGACCTCCCGTAAATTATCCTACGTTCACTGGGTTGCCTCAGCCCCCAGGTACCTGGGACAGGTATTCCGAGTCGCCATGTGCTTGTGCTAGGAAGCACTCTAGGAAGGGGCCCCGGGATGCTATTTTACCCGCCGACGACAGGCTCCAACATTAGGAGCTACTCCAGCGGAGCTTGCAGCCACACCACAGCAGCTCGGAAATAAACGTGACCCGCCCAGCAGCCAGGCTTCGGCCAGCGGAGCGAGGTGCAGCCTTCCCAGTCGCTACCATTCACAAGCACTTGCGCTCTGGCCAGGCAACCTTTTTGACACGCATTCTTACCCCCTTGGGCAAAGTAGGGCGTTAGGGGCGAGGCCCCAGGGCTCCTCGGCGGCGCTGGGATTTAAAAACACGTCCGTGAAGCCCACCACAGGTTTCCCGCTCCTAAAACACACTTCTGCGTGAAGAGACACCTGAGTGGCAGGCGGGTCCGGGGCGCCCGCGTAGACGCGATGGCGCCAACGCCGCTCTCCGCTCAGGCGCCCTCAGGAGACGCCCGAACGCGCCACCCGCCCGCCAGGGACATCCGGCCGCGCCTCAGCAAGGCGTCCTGTGGGCCGCTCAGCGCGCCTCTTCCGAGCCGGCAGGAAGCGCGGCACGGGCGCCGGAGCCGCCGGCCCGGACCTCCAGGAACTCGCCGCCGGCCAGCGCGGGGCCCAGGCGCCGCCGCGACCACCGCCCTTGGCCGCCCTCAGCCGCGCCGCATCCGGGTCCGCGCCGCCGCTCTCACCTGCCCGGCGCCCCGCGCAGTGCGCTCCGGATCCGGTGAGCCGTCAGTAGCCCCAGCCGCTGCCCGCCCCGCTCGTCACCTCACGCCCGCCGGGCTTGGCACTCCGCCTGCCCGCCGCCGCCGCCGCCGCCGCCGCCGCGCCGCCTTCGTCCCCGCCGCCGTCGTCGTCCCCGCCGCCGCACCGACTGTCGGAGCATGTGCGCCCGCGCCTCCCCTCGAGCTGTATGACTGGCGGGTCCCTGAAGGGCCCCGGGACCCCCAGACCCCCGCCTTCCATGCACGCAATAGGAAGAGGAGGGATTGGGCGTATACTTGTGACAAGATGGGCGGATCCTACATTTAGGATGGCAGTTTAACTTTGACCGGTCTGGATCTCCATATGAACCATATCAGTAGGGTGTGAACTCCACCTACAGGAACCAAGCTATTGGTTGCAAGCTTGAGGGAGAATTAATCCATTGTCTCCAGCAGCAGGGAGCAGAGCACGCCCATCCCAGTCAAGGAGTATTTGTAATTCCTGCATTTAACATTTGAATGCTTACTTTCTTGGAATGTTGGAGCTTGGAGTCTTAAAAACATATTGCCCAGCCCCTCACTTTACACAAAGAACAATAAAAGTAAGGTAAAAATATTTGCATAAGGCCTTCAGTCATCATCTCCAGGCTCTTAAAGGGGTAGGTTTGGCTGCTGGTCTCACATATCAAAGAGCCAGCAAAGCATCAGACATCCTGTCCTGCCCACAGATAGTGGCATGTTCAGTCCCTTTCACTGCCCTTCTTCTCCCAACTGCCTGCAGAGACCTGCACAAAAAAGGTCGAGCAACACACACAGCAATGGTGTGGCCAACAGAGGGAAGAGAAGGAAGGGAAGAAAGGTGGTGGTGGGGGGGGGCAGAGGTGACAGAAGAAGAATAAGCATCAGGTGTCAGGGGAAGCCAGCCCCTAACACATCATTATGAGTCCGGTGGGCGCAATTGTATAGCGATAATAAATAAATATTATAGTAAAGTTACAGAGCATAAGAGAAATATTGAAATAAATGGAGTCAGACACAATTCATAGTAGCATACTCAGCTCAGCCCCGCTTGGTGGTCTACGTGGAAAGAGAGATATTTGATGCTAACCCAGGTTTTTATATTCTCTGGGGGCATGCAAGCCCCCTAATGACAGGTGAGGACCCATGTCACAGGAAGGGGATGTGCTATAGGTGATACAGTAATGAGAGGGGATGGTCTATGGAAATGCAATAGCAAGAGTAGAGATTGGGGGGTATACATGTGACAAGATGGGCTGATTCTAGTTTTAGGATGGCAGCCTAACCTTGGTCATCTTTGGATGGGTTTGACCTCTCTGGTGTCTCCTACAAGGAAACAGACAACTACTATCCTTATCAGAAGGGAGTGAATCCTACTTGTTGTGGGATAAGCAGTGGTGTCTGCTTGCACTAGATAGCTGATAACTCTTAGGGAGAATGACCCCTGATCTATTCCTGATGACCTCCAAGTGCATAGTCATTTGCAAGCAGCTGAGTTTGGAATATATTTGGGGTAGACAGCTTGGGAGAAATCCCTCTGTTTCCCACAATCAGGCACTTGGGGAGAGAAAGAAAATCTGCCATAAAAACAAACCAGCTTGGGGAGCTGATTAAGGCACTGTGATGTAATGAGGTAGATCAGGGAGGAGGTGTTGAAACCAAACCCAAACCACATCTACTGTCCTCACTAGTCTATTCTGACTCTCATAGGACAGAGTAGAGTTGCTCTGTGGGGTTTCCAAAAGGATATATCTTCAGGGGAACAGACAGTCTCATCTTCTTTGGAGCATCAGGTGGGTTTGAACTGCCAGTATTTGGGTTAGCAGGCCAATGCCTTCCTCACAGCACCACTGGGTTCCTTGAGGGTGTCAAAAGGGAGGTACAAAGACACAGATTCTTGGATTTTTCTTCAGGCAAGAGTGCACGATTAACGACAATTATTACTACTGGCAAACTCATACATAAAGAATGCTGTCTTTAGAAGCAACATCTGTACAGG
This sequence comes from Tenrec ecaudatus, assembly GCF_050624435.1. Taxonomy (NCBI): domain Eukaryota; kingdom Metazoa; phylum Chordata; class Mammalia; order Afrosoricida; family Tenrecidae; genus Tenrec; species Tenrec ecaudatus. Next base: position 34,801 of record NW_027459453.1, read on the forward strand.
TGGGATCAAATTTCCTAGCTTCTATTGGTTTGTCTACTGCTTCCCCATATCTGACATATAGTAGAAACCTGGTAAAAAATAATTTTTTTAATTGACCCAGAAAGGTAAAGAGGCTTGATCAAGGTCAGAGTCAGCTGGTATTCAAATTGCTAAGCCCTTTAATTTGGCTGAAATCCCTACTAGTCATTCCTCATGACCCCCTGAAATGACCTCACCATGCTCCTTGGATTCCCAAATATTTTTGTGCCAACCTTCCTCAGCTTCATAAGAACATAGAGGAACCATTCTCAGACTCAGGAGGCTGGTAGCACCTGGCAGAATTTCTGAGAAGAGTCAGGAAGCATTTTTGTAGAGGCTGTAGGCATGACACAGCCTGCCTGCTGATAGCTCTTCCTCCTTCCTCCCTAGGGAGCGTCAAATGAACTTAAAATTTGTGAGGATCCTGGACCAGGTTATTTTTAATCTTTCCTTCCCTACACCACTCCACATCTGTTTATCTTGACCAAACTTTTCCCAAGGTCTCAGCCTCAAATTCACTTTCCTGTGAAGCTTTCTACTCCTATAAAGAGTTACAGACTCTCCCAGCCCTCACCCCACTATCATGACTCCAGTTCTACCTTACAAATCCGGCTAGACCAAAGCATGTACACTGGTGCAGATAAGAGCTCTGGACACACAGAATTCAGGACAGATAAACCCCCCAGGAACAGTAATGGGAGTAGTGATACCATGAGGGTGGGGGAGAGGTGGGGTGTGAAAGGGGGAACTGACTGCAATGATCACTGTATAACCACGCCGCTCCCCAGGGGGTGACTGGGGGGCATGAACAACAAGAACTTGGGTGAATGGAGACAGCGGATTCTGTACAATATGAAAAATAATAATTAATAATTTATCAAGTGTTCATGAGGTAGGGAGGGTTGGGAGGGAGGGAAATAAAAGGAGTTGATACCAAGGGCTCACATACAAAGAAAATGATGATTGCAACATATGTACAAATGTGCTTGACAAAATTGATGTATGGATTGTTATAAGACCTGTAAGAGCCCCCAATAAAATGATTTACAAAAATAGAGAGTTTCAGACTTGGAAACTCAGAGGTAGTTCTACCCTGTCCTGTGTAAGGTTGCTATGGGTCAGAATCAACTCTATAGCAATGCGTATGGTTTTGGGAGTCAACCTTGAGATTCTTACCTCAGTCTTGCAGGCAATTGCTGGCTTTCCTGAGGTTTCTGCAGTAGTTTACAAGTAATCTGAGGGATGGAATGATCTCTTGGTTCTCTCTACACCATCAAGTGAAATTTAAAATGACAATCGGTTGTAAGCGAAGGCATTCTTTTAAGAACCAATTTCTCTGCTCAACTCATATTTTTAGCTATGCTGTTTAGGAGGGAGTAGTGTTAAGGTGTAGTTTTATGTTAGGTAGCTAGAGCTGGGACCAGGGTGTCTACTGGGCAGGCTCCAAATTCAGGCACATGAGGCAGGGAGGCAGTGCACTTAGGTGGGTGCAAACCATGACAGGTGGGCTTAATTCAGCCAATGGGGTCAACCAATAACGTCAACCACGCCTCCCAGCCGAAGCCACTAAAGGCCGAACCTGGAGACCACCTCCCTGTTTTTCTGTGGGGTCTCTCTCTCTCTCTCTCTCTTTCTCTCTCTCTCTCTCTCTCTCTCTCTCTCTCTCTCAATCCTTTCTTTCCCCCTTCCCCCTCTCTCCTCTCTTTCTCTTCTCTTCTCCTCTATCACCTTCTCTCCTTAATACAAACCCATTTGGATCAACAATCAGTCTTCGACATGAATTCTTTCTCCTGTGATGCCAAGAACTGAGGTATTTCCCACCCGAGAAACCTAACAGTTATGCTGTGATCCACATGGTTGGCAGTTCAAAACTACCAGCAGCTCTGAGAAAGACTGGTTTTTCTACTACCATAGACAGAGTTTCAGAAACTCAGAGGGTCACTGCAAGTCAACAGTGACTTGATGACAGTGAGTTTGGGTTTTATTTTTTGATTTTAGGGAGAGGGTTCACAGTTCACATACCAGCACACCTGCACAGAGATTGGTTCTGAAGAGGAGGAGGACTCCAGGCCCTAGGATTCAAGGGGTACTAGACTTAAGGTGTCCCTGAAAGCAAACTCAGATATGGTCAATGTTGACAGGAAAATTGGTAAAATACACAGAGAAAAAAGAGAGGTTGGTTAGATGCATTTTATCATAGCTGTATTGTGTAACAGCATGCACTCTTAAATGAATGAGGTCATTCTGTATGAATCCATTTGGAAGAATCTCCAAAATATAATATTTAATGAAATAGGCGATACAAAAGAGTAAAAAGTAAGCTTTACTTGGACATGCGTACATGATCATCAAAAATAAACAGAAAGGCCATAGTTGCCTCCAAGGTGGAGATTCAAAGGCTAGGAAGCGAGTGGAGGGAATAATGGATTTGTTCTGGTGATCATCCTTTCCCCAGCTTCCTGGGTGACATAACAGCTAACTTCTTGACTACTACCTAAAAAGTTGGCAGCTGGAATACACCCAGAGATGCCTTGTGTTTTAGGGTAAGAGGATATCCCAAATCTCAAAGATAATTTATTAAATCTTAAACAGGACAAACACATGCCATCGAGATGAGGGGAGGGAAACTATTAGCAAGAGGTCTTATTGATATGTAAGGGTTATCTGAGATTCACAGACTTGAAAGGACATGGCGGCAGATCCCAACATCACAGTTCCAGGTGGGACTACAGAAGCAAGAATAGGACAAGGATTGGGACCTGTGTTAAACAGGACAGTTTACAAGAGTGGTCCAGGGCCAAACAACCAAGGCTTTGGGGGCATGACTCATGACTGTGCAGCCCAGAATGGCAGCCTCGATTCAAGGATACACTTAGGCAAGTCTCTAAGCCCCACCATGGGCTGCCTAAGGGGTAATCCACTTTCCAATGCCCTCTGCCTGGTGGCAAGAGTGTTCACATCCCTGGTCAATGGTCTGAAGGAATTCACTGGAAGCTTAATCCACGTGGGGACTGTGCAAATAGAATTTTGGCTTTCACTGTTATCCACATACTTCTGAAAATTGTGAATTCTCAGAATTTCAGTTGAAAGGTAGGCTTGATGATCTGCTTCTGAGGGGTCACTATGGTGCACACAGCAGGTCACTGTGCATGCGCACCGGAATCAGTTCAACAGCAGCCAACAGCATTCTCCCTTATGTTGCTTGATGTTTGTTTTATGCCCACATCTCTCTCTCTCTCTCTCTCTCTCTCTCTCTCTCTCTCTCTCTCTCTCTCTCTCTCTCTCACACACACACACACACACACACACTGGTATTTCAAAAAGTCCCTGAAAAATTCCATTCTCTTTTGATTCCTTGTTCCACTAACTTTTGGGAGCCTGCTTGTGTGCATATATGACACCATTTGTTTGCTGAAAATGAGGAGGAATTGAACTACTTGCTGAAGATCAAGGATTGCAGCCTTCAATATGGGTTACAATTCAATATAAGGAAGACCAAAATCCCCAAAACTGGACCAATAGGTGATAAACAGAGAAAAGGGCTTCAGTTGTCAAGGATTTTGTCTTGCTTAGATCCACTATCAATGTTCATAGAAACAGCAGTCAGGAGATCAAAAGATGTATTGTAATGGGTAAATCTGCTGCAGAAAACCTCTTTATAGTGTTGAAGAACAATGATGTTACTCTGAGGACTAAGGTGCACATGACCTAAGCCATGCTATTTTCCATTGCATCATATGCATGTGAAAGTTAGACACTGAATAAGGAAGGCTGTAGAAGAACAGATGCATCGAATTGTGGTCTACCAGAAGACTACTGACAGTACCATGGACTGCTGAAGGACTGACCAATCTGTATCAGAAGAAATAAGGCCAGAGTGCTGCTTAGAGGCAAGGATGGCAAGACGCCATCTTACATACTTTGGACATGTTGTCAGGAGAGACCAGTCCCTGGAGAAGGACATCCTATTTGGTACAGTGGAGAAGCCATGAAACAGAGGAGGTCCTCGAAGAAGTGGATGGACTCAGTGGCTTCATCGGTGGTTCAGGCACAGGAACAATTGTGAGGATGGTGCACGACCCTACAGTGTTTCATTCGGTTGTATGTGAGGTCACGACGAGTCCAAGTGTCCTCAATGGCACGCAACAACAACTAGCCAGAGCAGAGAGGAGCAATCTGCCCTCTGGGACTTCCCTGGGAAGGTCCTCAATGGAAATTGGGAAAGTCTAAGACCCTATGGTCATGAGTTATAGTGGTCGGAAGGCCCCAGAACAAATCCAGTAAGCCTTTCTAATCTGTGATCGTCTCCATGTCTCCATAATGGCCCCATTCTCACTTATGTAGTCCTGCCTGAGAGAGTGATGAATTGCTCTGCCTCCAATCACATTTTTGTGGCAGATTTCATCCATTTCTATAATTAGCGACATGGCCACACAGCCTTTGGACCCCATTATGGCCTCATGCTTATGGTCTCCTTCATCTAAATCATTTCTCCTACTTTTGTCTTTCTTCATTAATTGAATATCTGAGATACATATGGAAGGGGCATTATCTCTACAATAAGAGAAAGGGATGAGGTGGTGGTGGTATGGAGTGGGGTGGCACACCATCTCAGAGAATGAGAACAGCTGTTTCAATGGTTCCCACTGCAGTGTGGAAACTGCAGGTACACTAAAAGAGGACAGCAATGACAGCATTAAGGTCTTAGAGCTTAAGGACTCCCTCCCTCCTTAGGCCTCTCTTTCAACTATAAAATGTAGCTCTAAAATGCAGAGCTTCTCGGACACAGCTTGGAGGAAGCCTGTGGATCCAGGAAAGCCCCAATCTCAGCAGAACCAATTTGGCAATCCACAGGTCTGATTTTTGACCAGTCAGCTCACTTGGTCTAGCTCACTTGGTCTAGATCACTCAATTATGTTCACATAAACTACAACAAACAGGTTCACACTGTCACCACATTTTCTATATAAGAAAACTGGAACAGAAATAAGCTGCCAAATTACTTGGCTTCTTATAAAAGAAATAGCCAAGTGAATGTTTGGGAAAACAACAGCTCCCGCTATGTGGCACAGGGAGCCCTGGTGGCATAGTGGTTTTCACTTGGCTGCTACCCACATAGTTCAAAACCACCACCCGCTCTGAGAGAGAAACGTTAGGGCTTTCTACCCCTGTAAAGAGTTGCAGTCTCAGAAACTCACAGGGGCTGCTCTACCCTGTCCAATAGGGTTGCTGAAAGTCAGGGTTGCTGTGAGTCACAAAAGATGCAATGGCAGTGAGTTTTCAGTTTGATTATTAAGCAAAATTATCAAATTCTGAAACTATTGTTTCTCAATCTATCCTCCATCAAGATCTACCTAAACACTTTTAAAAAATTGAGTCATTTTATCGGGGGCTCTTACACCACTTATAACAATGCATACATCAATTGTATCAAGCACATTTGTACCTACGGTACCATCATCATTTTCTTTATACTTGACCCCTTGGTATCAGCTCCTTTTTCCCCCTTCTCTCCCACTCTCCCACCCTCATGAAACCTTGATAAATTATACTTTCATATTTTACAATGTCCAAGGTCTCACTTCACCAATGTTTCTGTTGCTTGTCCCCCTGGGGTGTGAGTGTTAATACATCAATCATTGCTATCAGTTCCCTCTATCTCATCCCTACCCTCATGTTATCACTACTTCCATTACTGTTCCTGAAGGGTTTATCTGTCCTGGATTCTGTGTGTTGAGAGTTCTTATCTGTACCAGTGTACATGCTCTGGTCTAGCCGGCTTTGTAAGGTAGAGCTGAGGTCATGATAGTTGGAGGGAGTGAGCGGGAGAGGAAGCATTGAAGAACTAGACAAATGGTATGTACTGTGGTATGAGTTGGGGTGCCAGCCCCCCACCAGTAATCTTGGGTTCAATAAGCACAATTGTATGGTTGAGATATATAAATATTATATTAAAGTCACCGGGAGCATGAGCGATAGAAGAGACATTACAATAATGCAGTCAGACACAATTCATGGTAGCATGCTCACCTCCTGGATGGCCATGATCTTACCAGCCAGGTCCACGCTCAGTGTGGATGAAGGGAGGTGGGATGGAGACCAGGCAGGAGGCTCAAGGACTGGGCTGGAGGCTGGAGCCCCAGCACAAGGCGGGCTTCCCCAGACAAATGGCGCACAACGTGGGACAATATGAGTTATATCCCATATAACAATTATATGGCCCCATTGGTATGTAGAGTGAATTTGAAAATTGTGTGAAGTGAGGATCCGGTGTGGGGATTGACAGAGAAGTAGTGGAAATAGTGAATTAGAATTTTAAAGAGGATAATGGGAGCAAGGTAAAAGTAAACCTGAAACTTATGGTACCATGCTCTCTACTTACTGAAAAGACAAGGTGTAAAAGTAACGAAGAAAAAGATACAATGTTTTCTAAAAGTAGTAAAAAGGTATAATTCATGGTTCTCAGAGGAAGGAACTTTTGATTTAGAGACCTGGGAGGAGGTCATTGTCAACTTAAAGGAAGCACAGAGATGGGGAGAGTATCCCTATGGAGAAGTGGTCTCTGTGGGTACAAGTTAAGATGGTTTTAAAACTTTTGCAGGAGGAAGAGAATAAGGATGAACAGTCTAGTGAGAAGTCTTGTGTCTATTCAAATCTAGAAAAGCAAGCTAAAGTGTCTGTGAATAAGCATGATTTAGGTTATGAAACTTTAGGAAAAACTGAAAAGGCAGGGATTGGTTTGTTATCTAAAGCCTCCAATTCTAGAACAGAACCTCATTGCCAAAGCCTGTATGCTCTCGCGAGACTGCAGACTCCGAAGGTTTAAAGGTGATACAGTACTAGAGGCAGTGGATTGCAAGATCCAAAGCATGGCTATTAAACAATCCCAGGAAGCTCCCTTGCTTTCAAAGGTAGAGAAAGCCAAGAAGCAGAACAGGCAACGTCTAAGATGCCCAAATTTAAATCAGATGAGAAGCAGTGAGAACGGGTTTCAGGCAGATGAGAAGATTTTAGGCAGAGCTAAAAGAATGAGCCTGAGTCAGAAGGGGACATAGTAAAAGCAACTGCTCTCCTGCTGGAATTTAGTGTAAGAAAGGCCAGAGATTGTAAAACAATCAAGCAAGCCAGCCCTGAAGGTAGAGAGATTAGCTCCAAAGAAATGCAAACTAGGAGAGCTAGCACAGAAGGTGAAGTTCAGGAAGTGGAACTCCAAGATATACAGATTGAAAAGAGTAGCTCAGAGAATAGATGTAAAGAAGCAAAGTATAGGAAAGCACCTTTACTCTCCAGAGTAGGAAGAGGGATTGCAGAAGAAGATTTAGAATGCAAGATGTCTTATCCTGTTAGAACCAAAAGGAATTCACAGTGCCTTTGCCTTTTAAGTTGCTGAAAGATCTCAAGCAGGCAATCAATGACTACGGCCCAGACTCCCATTTTGTAATTAGCATGATAAGGGCTCTAGCAGAGTCTGACAGCTGGACCCCTACAGATTGGAAAGCTTTAGTGAGAATTTGTCTTTACTCTTCAGAATGCTTGTGATATCAAATGCTATGGAAGGAAGCAGCCCTTGCAAGAGCTGGGAAGAATGCTGAGGATGGGATAGATATAGGAATTCATCAATTGCTAGGGGCTGCAAATTATATTACAGTTGAGTCTCAACTACAGTTTACTGAACAGACAATAGGACAGATACATGAGGTTTGCTTAAGGGCCTGGGAAAAGATAATTCCATCAGAAGAGAGAACGCCGCATTACAGGCCTATAAGACAACAGAATGATGAGCGTTACGCTGACTTTGTGTCCCGACTGGAAGATGCTATTTCCAAATGTGTGAAGAATGTTCAGGCAGTAAGAGACCTAGTGCACAAGCTATCTTATGATTTCTCTAATAAGCACTGTAAAAATGCCTTGCATCCCTACAGCGAACAGGGCACTTTGCTGGGTTATTTTAGGATATGCAGGAATGTAGAGGCAGAGGAATACAAGGCAGACCTCATGGCAGCTTCATTGGCAAACTATATCAGACCTGGAAGAAAGTGCTTTAGTTGTGGGAAGACAAGTCATCTTCAAAAGAGTGTAGGCAGAGCAGGCTGCGGCCAGTGTCAGAGCATGGGCCAGGACCATGGAGATCGGGTTTAAACGAACCTGAACTCTGCCTCCATTGTAGGAAGGGAACTCATTGGGCGAGCCAATGTCGTTCAAAAATCAACAGTGAAGGGTCGCCATTAGCAAAGACTTCCCGGCGGGAAAATAGTGGAAGAAGCTTGATGCAGAGCCCTCATAGCAGAGCGTGGTAGGCAAGGTGTCTGCCTACTGGAGCAAAGAAGATCTTTGAGAGAAATCGCCTTTATCTAGCAGCCTCACAGCAGGAGAACAGACCTAGCCAAAGAGGCAAAAACCTAGTCTCTGTTCTCACTGCAGTTGGTTTGAATAACCAAGAGATGGCTCAGAAGCCTTCACAGGAGCTTGATCCTCAAAAGCAGGGACCTCTTATTGAAAGATTAATACAGTTTCTATCAGGAAGATTTAACCTTAGTACTCAAGAAATTAAAATTGATACTGGAGTTGATAAGAGTTGTAAGAAAAAACCCAAAACTGTGATTGAATCAGAAATGAAGAGCAGTAATTGGGGTCCACTACCTAAAAGAACTATAGGATGTTTATTAAGAAAGTCCAAAAAAAAAAAAAAAAAAGAAAGTCCAACATAAATTCTCAATGTGTTGCTGGAGTTATTGGTCAGGATTGTGAAGAAGAAATTAAGGCAGTAATGAGTTCTGATATACCATGGTTTGTAAAAATGTAGGATCGCTTAAGCCAATTTTCCCTTCCTTGCATTTCTAGAGTAAAAATTTATACCTATCAGGAAAGAGTACTTGAGAAGTTTGACCACCCTATAAATCAAGCAGTCTTCTGGACTGCTGTTGTGGAGAAACAGCGCCCCCACATGGAATTAGAAATGGAAGGAAAAAGGTTTGTTAACTGTGGATGCCGGGTCATTTCCTTAGGGCATTCAGGGGGGCCTAGCCCTCCCATTAACTTCCCCTAAAGCCAGCATAGAGGGAATGAGTGAAGTTAACCAAGACAGAACTCTGGGGGCATGCAAGCCCCCTAATGACAGGTGAGGACCCATGTCACAGGAAGGGGATGTGCTATAGGTGATACAGTAATGAGAGGGGATGGTCTATGGAAATGCAATAGCAAGAGTAGAGATTGGGGGGTATACATGTGACAAGATGGGCTGATTCTAGTTTTAGGATGGCAGCCTAACCTTGGTCATCTTTGGATGGGTTTGACCTCTCTGGTGTCTCCTACAAGGAAACAGACAACTACTATCCTTATCAGAAGGGAGTGAATCCTACTTGTTGTGGGATAAGCAGTGGTGTCTGCTTGCACTAGATAGCTGATAACTCTTAGGGAGAATGACCCCTGATCTATTCCTGATGACCTCCAAGTGCATAGTCATTTGCAAGCAGCTGAGTTTGGAATATATTTGGGGTAGACAGCTTGGGAGAAATCCCTCTGTTTCCCACAATCAGGCACTTGGGGAGAGAAAGAAAATCTGCCATAAAAACAAACCAGCTTGGGGAGCTGATTAAGGCACTGTGATGTAATGAGGTAGATCAGGGAGGAGGTGTTGAAACCAAACCCAAACCACATCTACTGTCCTCACTAGTCTATTCTGACTCTCATAGGACAGAGTAGAGTTGCTCTGTGGGGTTTCCAAAAGGATATATCTTCAGGGGAACAGACAGTCTCATCTTCTTTGGAGCATCAGGTGGGTTTGAACTGCCAGTATTTGGGTTAGCAGGCCAATGCCTTCCTCACAGCACCACTGGGTTCCTTGAGGGTGTCAAAAGGGAGGTACAAAGACACAGATTCTTGGATTTTTCTTCAGGCAAGAGTGCACGATTAACGACAATTATTACTACTGGCAAACTCATACATAAAGAATGCTGTCTTTAGAAGCAACATCTGTACAGGTGGGATCAAATTTCCTAGCTTCTATTGGTTTGTCTACTGCTTCCCCATATCTGACATATAGTAGAAACCTGGTAAAAAATAATTTTTTTAATTGACCCAGAAAGGTAAAGAGGCTTGATCAAGGTCAGAGTCAGCTGGTATTCAAATTGCTAAGCCCTTTAATTTGGCTGAAATCCCTACTAGTCATTCCTCATGACCCCCTGAAATGACCTCACCATGCTCCTTGGATTCCCAAATATTTTTGTGCCAACCTTCCTCAGCTTCATAAGAACATAGAGGAACCATTCTCAGACTCAGGAGGCTGGTAGCACCTGGCAGAATTTCTGAGAAGAGTCAGGAAGCATTTTTGTAGAGGCTGTAGGCATGACACAGCCTGCCTGCTGATAGCTCTTCCTCCTTCCTCCCTAGGGAGCGTCAAATGAACTTAAAATTTGTGAGGATCCTGGACCAGGTTATTTTTAATCTTTCCTTCCCTACACCACTCCACATCTGTTTATCTTGACCAAACTTTTCCCAAGGTCTCAGCCTCAAATTCACTTTCCTGTGAAGCTTTCTACTCCTATAAAGAGTTACAGACTCTCCCAGCCCTCACCCCACTATCATGACTCCAGTTCTACCTTACAAATCCGGCTAGACCAAAGCATGTACACTGGTGCAGATAAGAGCTCTGGACACACAGAATTCAGGACAGATAAACCCCCCAGGAACAGTAATGGGAGTAGTGATACCATGAGGGTGGGGGAGAGGTGGGGTGTGAAAGGGGGAACTGACTGCAATGATCACTGTATAACCACGCCGCTCCCCAGGGGGTGACTGGGGGGCATGAACAACAAGAACTTGGGTGAATGGAGACAGCGGATTCTGTACAATATGAAAAATAATAATTAATAATTTATCAAGTGTTCATGAGGTAGGGAGGGTTGGGAGGGAGGGAAATAAAAGGAGTTGATACCAAGGGCTCACATACAAAGAAAATGATGATTGCAACATATGTACAAATGTGCTTGACAAAATTGATGTATGGATTGTTATAAGACCTGTAAGAGCCCCCAATAAAATGATTTACAAAAATAGAGAGTTTCAGACTTGGAAACTCAGAGGTAGTTCTACCCTGTCCTGTGTAAGGTTGCTATGGGTCAGAATCAACTCTATAGCAATGCGTATGGTTTTGGGAGTCAACCTTGAGATTCTTACCTCAGTCTTGCAGGCAATTGCTGGCTTTCCTGAGGTTTCTGCAGTAGTTTACAAGTAATCTGAGGGATGGAATGATCTCTTGGTTCTCTCTACACCATCAAGTGAAATTTAAAATGACAATCGGTTGTAAGCGAAGGCATTCTTTTAAGAACCAATTTCTCTGCTCAACTCATATTTTTAGCTATGCTGTTTAGGAGGGAGTAGTGTTAAGGTGTAGTTTTATGTTAGGTAGCTAGAGCTGGGACCAGGGTGTCTACTGGGCAGGCTCCAAATTCAGGCACATGAGGCAGGGAGGCAGTGCACTTAGGTGGGTGCAAACCATGACAGGTGGGCTTAATTCAGCCAATGGGGTCAACCAATAACGTCAACCACGCCTCCCAGCCGAAGCCACTAAAGGCCGAACCTGGAGACCACCTCCCTGTTTTTCTGTGGGGTCTCTCTCTCTCTCTCTCTCTTTCTCTCTCTCTCTCTCTCTCTCTCTCTCTCTCTCTCAATCCTTTCTTTCCCCCTTCCCCCTCTCTCCTCTCTTTCTCTTCTCTTCTCCTCTATCACCTTCTCTCCTTAATACAAACCCATTTGGATCAACAATCAGTCTTCGACATGAATTCTTTCTCCTGTGATGCCAAGAACTGAGGTATTTCCCACCCGAGAAACCTAACAGTTATGCTGTGATCCACATGGTTGGCAGTTCAAAACTACCAGCAGCTCTGAGAAAGACTGGTTTTTCTACTACCATAGACAGAGTTTCAGAAACTCAGAGGGTCACTGCAAGTCAACAGTGACTTGATGACAGTGAGTTTGGGTTTTATTTTTTGATTTTAGGGAGAGGGTTCACAGTTCACATACCAGCACACCTGCACAGAGATTGGTTCTGAAGAGGAGGAGGACTCCAGGCCCTAGGATTCAAGGGGTACTAGACTTAAGGTGTCCCTGAAAGCAAACTCAGATATGGTCAATGTTGACAGGAAAATTGGTAAAATACACAGAGAAAAAAGAGAGGTTGGTTAGATGCATTTTATCATAGCTGTATTGTGTAACAGCATGCACTCTTAAATGAATGAGGTCATTCTGTATGAATCCATTTGGAAGAATCTCCAAAATATAATATTTAATGAAATAGGCGATACAAAAGAGTAAAAAGTAAGCTTTACTTGGACATGCGTACATGATCATCAAAAATAAACAGAAAGGCCATAGTTGCCTCCAAGGTGGAGATTCAAAGGCTAGGAAGCGAGTGGAGGGAATAATGGATTTGTTCTGGTGATCATCCTTTCCCCAGCTTCCTGGGTGACATAACAGCTAACTTCTTGACTACTACCTAAAAAGTTGGCAGCTGGAATACACCCAGAGATGCCTTGTGTTTTAGGGTAAGAGGATATCCCAAATCTCAAAGATAATTTATTAAATCTTAAACAGGACAAACACATGCCATCGAGATGAGGGGAGGGAAACTATTAGCAAGAGGTCTTATTGATATGTAAGGGTTATCTGAGATTCACAGACTTGAAAGGACATGGCGGCAGATCCCAACATCACAGTTCCAGGTGGGACTACAGAAGCAAGAATAGGACAAGGATTGGGACCTGTGTTAAACAGGACAGTTTACAAGAGTGGTCCAGGGCCAAACAACCAAGGCTTTGGGGGCATGACTCATGACTGTGCAGCCCAGAATGGCAGCCTCGATTCAAGGATACACTTAGGCAAGTCTCTAAGCCCCACCATGGGCTGCCTAAGGGGTAATCCACTTTCCAATGCCCTCTGCCTGGTGGCAAGAGTGTTCACATCCCTGGTCAATGGTCTGAAGGAATTCACTGGAAGCTTAATCCACGTGGGGACTGTGCAAATAGAATTTTGGCTTTCACTGTTATCCACATACTTCTGAAAATTGTGAATTCTCAGAATTTCAGTTGAAAGGTAGGCTTGATGATCTGCTTCTGAGGGGTCACTATGGTGCACACAGCAGGTCACTGTGCATGCGCACCGGAATCAGTTCAACAGCAGCCAACAGCATTCTCCCTTATGTTGCTTGATGTTTGTTTTATGCCCACATCTCTCTCTCTCTCTCTCTCTCTCTCTCTCTCTCTCTCTCTCTCTCTCTCTCTCTCTCTCACACACACACACACACACACACACACTGGTATTTCAAAAAGTCCCTGAAAAATTCCATTCTCTTTTGATTCCTTGTTCCACTAACTTTTGGGAGCCTGCTTGTGTGCATATATGACACCATTTGTTTGCTGAAAATGAGGAGGAATTGAACTACTTGCTGAAGATCAAGGATTGCAGCCTTCAATATGGGTTACAATTCAATATAAGGAAGACCAAAATCCCCAAAACTGGACCAATAGGTGATAAACAGAGAAAAGGGCTTCAGTTGTCAAGGATTTTGTCTTGCTTAGATCCACTATCAATGTTCATAGAAACAGCAGTCAGGAGATCAAAAGATGTATTGTAATGGGTAAATCTGCTGCAGAAAACCTCTTTATAGTGTTGAAGAACAATGATGTTACTCTGAGGACTAAGGTGCACATGACCTAAGCCATGCTATTTTCCATTGCATCATATGCATGTGAAAGTTAGACACTGAATAAGGAAGGCTGTAGAAGAACAGATGCATCGAATTGTGGTCTACCAGAAGACTACTGACAGTACCATGGACTGCTGAAGGACTGACCAATCTGTATCAGAAGAAATAAGGCCAGAGTGCTGCTTAGAGGCAAGGATGGCAAGACGCCATCTTACATACTTTGGACATGTTGTCAGGAGAGACCAGTCCCTGGAGAAGGACATCCTATTTGGTACAGTGGAGAAGCCATGAAACAGAGGAGGTCCTCGAAGAAGTGGATGGACTCAGTGGCTTCATCGGTGGTTCAGGCACAGGAACAATTGTGAGGATGGTGCACGACCCTACAGTGTTTCATTCGGTTGTATGTGAGGTCACGACGAGTCCAAGTGTCCTCAATGGCACGCAACAACAACTAGCCAGAGCAGAGAGGAGCAATCTGCCCTCTGGGACTTCCCTGGGAAGGTCCTCAATGGAAATTGGGAAAGTCTAAGACCCTATGGTCATGAGTTATAGTGGTCGGAAGGCCCCAGAACAAATCCAGTAAGCCTTTCTAATCTGTGATCGTCTCCATGTCTCCATAATGGCCCCATTCTCACTTATGTAGTCCTGCCTGAGAGAGTGATGAATTGCTCTGCCTCCAATCACATTTTTGTGGCAGATTTCATCCATTTCTATAATTAGCGACATGGCCACACAGCCTTTGGACCCCATTATGGCCTCATGCTTATGGTCTCCTTCATCTAAATCATTTCTCCTACTTTTGTCTTTCTTCATTAATTGAATATCTGAGATACATATGGAAGGGGCATTATCTCTACAATAAGAGAAAGGGATGAGGTGGTGGTGGTATGGAGTGGGGTGGCACACCATCTCAGAGAATGAGAACAGCTGTTTCAATGGTTCCCACTGCAGTGTGGAAACTGCAGGTACACTAAAAGAGGACAGCAATGACAGCATTAAGGTCTTAGAGCTTAAGGACTCCCTCCCTCCTTAGGCCTCTCTTTCAACTATAAAATGTAGCTCTAAAATGCAGAGCTTCTCGGACACAGCTTGGAGGAAGCCTGTGGATCCAGGAAAGCCCCAATCTCAGCAGAACCAATTTGGCAATCCACAGGTCTGATTTTTGACCAGTCAGCTCACTTGGTCTAGCTCACTTGGTCTAGATCACTCAATTATGTTCACATAAACTACAACAAACAGGTTCACACTGTCACCACATTTTCTATATAAGAAAACTGGAACAGAAATAAGCTGCCAAATTACTTGGCTTCTTATAAAAGAAATAGCCAAGTGAATGTTTGGGAAAACAACAGCTCCCGCTATGTGGCACAGGGAGCCCTGGTGGCATAGTGGTTTTCACTTGGCTGCTACCCACATAGTTCAAAACCACCACCCGCTCTGAGAGAGAAACGTTAGGGCTTTCTACCCCTGTAAAGAGTTGCAGTCTCAGAAACTCACAGGGGCTGCTCTACCCTGTCCAATAGGGTTGCTGAAAGTCAGGGTTGCTGTGAGTCACAAAAGATGCAATGGCAGTGAGTTTTCAGTTTGATTATTAAGCAAAATTATCAAATTCTGAAACTATTGTTTCTCAATCTATCCTCCATCAAGATCTACCTAAACACTTTTAAAAAATTGAGTCATTTTATCGGGGGCTCTTACACCACTTATAACAATGCATACATCAATTGTATCAAGCACATTTGTACCTACGGTACCATCATCATTTTCTTTATACTTGACCCCTTGGTATCAGCTCCTTTTTCCCCCTTCTCTCCCACTCTCCCACCCTCATGAAACCTTGATAAATTATACTTTCATATTTTACAATGTCCAAGGTCTCACTTCACCAATGTTTCTGTTGCTTGTCCCCCTGGGGTGTGAGTGTTAATACATCAATCATTGCTATCAGTTCCCTCTATCTCATCCCTACCCTCATGTTATCACTACTTCCATTACTGTTCCTGAAGGGTTTATCTGTCCTGGATTCTGTGTGTTGAGAGTTCTTATCTGTACCAGTGTACATGCTCTGGTCTAGCCGGCTTTGTAAGGTAGAGCTGAGGTCATGATAGTTGGAGGGAGTGAGCGGGAGAGGAAGCATTGAAGAACTAGACAAATGGTATGTACTGTGGTATGAGTTGGGGTGCCAGCCCCCCACCAGTAATCTTGGGTTCAATAAGCACAATTGTATGGTTGAGATATATAAATATTATATTAAAGTCACCGGGAGCATGAGCGATAGAAGAGACATTACAATAATGCAGTCAGACACAATTCATGGTAGCATGCTCACCTCCTGGATGGCCATGATCTTACCAGCCAGGTCCACGCTCAGTGTGGATGAAGGGAGGTGGGATGGAGACCAGGCAGGAGGCTCAAGGACTGGGCTGGAGGCTGGAGCCCCAGCACAAGGCGGGCTTCCCCAGACAAATGGCGCACAACGTGGGACAATATGAGTTATATCCCATATAACAATTATATGGCCCCATTGGTATGTAGAGTGAATTTGAAAATTGTGTGAAGTGAGGATCCGGTGTGGGGATTGACAGAGAAGTAGTGGAAATAGTGAATTAGAATTTTAAAGAGGATAATGGGAGCAAGGTAAAAGTAAACCTGAAACTTATGGTACCATGCTCTCTACTTACTGAAAAGACAAGGTGTAAAAGTAACGAAGAAAAAGATACAATGTTTTCTAAAAGTAGTAAAAAGGTATAATTCATGGTTCTCAGAGGAAGGAACTTTTGATTTAGAGACCTGGGAGGAGGTCATTGTCAACTTAAAGGAAGCACAGAGATGGGGAGAGTATCCCTATGGAGAAGTGGTCTCTGTGGGTACAAGTTAAGATGGTTTTAAAACTTTTGCAGGAGGAAGAGAATAAGGATGAACAGTCTAGTGAGAAGTCTTGTGTCTATTCAAATCTAGAAAAGCAAGCTAAAGTGTCTGTGAATAAGCATGATTTAGGTTATGAAACTTTAGGAAAAACTGAAAAGGCAGGGATTGGTTTGTTATCTAAAGCCTCCAATTCTAGAACAGAACCTCATTGCCAAAGCCTGTATGCTCTCGCGAGACTGCAGACTCCGAAGGTTTAAAGGTGATACAGTACTAGAGGCAGTGGATTGCAAGATCCAAAGCATGGCTATTAAACAATCCCAGGAAGCTCCCTTGCTTTCAAAGGTAGAGAAAGCCAAGAAGCAGAACAGGCAACGTCTAAGATGCCCAAATTTAAATCAGATGAGAAGCAGTGAGAACGGGTTTCAGGCAGATGAGAAGATTTTAGGCAGAGCTAAAAGAATGAGCCTGAGTCAGAAGGGGACATAGTAAAAGCAACTGCTCTCCTGCTGGAATTTAGTGTAAGAAAGGCCAGAGATTGTAAAACAATCAAGCAAGCCAGCCCTGAAGGTAGAGAGATTAGCTCCAAAGAAATGCAAACTAGGAGAGCTAGCACAGAAGGTGAAGTTCAGGAAGTGGAACTCCAAGATATACAGATTGAAAAGAGTAGCTCAGAGAATAGATGTAAAGAAGCAAAGTATAGGAAAGCACCTTTACTCTCCAGAGTAGGAAGAGGGATTGCAGAAGAAGATTTAGAATGCAAGATGTCTTATCCTGTTAGAACCAAAAGGAATTCACAGTGCCTTTGCCTTTTAAGTTGCTGAAAGATCTCAAGCAGGCAATCAATGACTACGGCCCAGACTCCCATTTTGTAATTAGCATGATAAGGGCTCTAGCAGAGTCTGACAGCTGGACCCCTACAGATTGGAAAGCTTTAGTGAGAATTTGTCTTTACTCTTCAGAATGCTTGTGATATCAAATGCTATGGAAGGAAGCAGCCCTTGCAAGAGCTGGGAAGAATGCTGAGGATGGGATAGATATAGGAATTCATCAATTGCTAGGGGCTGCAAATTATATTACAGTTGAGTCTCAACTACAGTTTACTGAACAGACAATAGGACAGATACATGAGGTTTGCTTAAGGGCCTGGGAAAAGATAATTACATCAGAAGAGAGAATGCCGCATTACAGGGCTATATGACAACAGAATGATGAGCGTTACGCTGACTTTGTGTCCCGACTGGAAGATGCTATTTCCAAATGTGTGAAGAATGTTCAGGCAGTAAGAGACCTAGTGCACAAGCTATCTTATGATTTCTCTAATAAGCACTGTAAAAAATGCCTTGCATCCCTACAGCGAACAGGGCACTTTGCTGGGTTATTTTAGGATATGCAGGAATGTAGAGGCAGAGGAATACAAGGCAGACCTCATGGCAGCTTCATTGGCAAACTATATCAGACCTGGAAGAAAGTGCTTTAGTTGTGGGAAGACAAGTCATCTTCAAAAGAGTGTAGGCAGAGCAGGCTGCGGCCAATGTCAGAGCATGGGCCAGGACCATGGAGATCGGGTTTAAACGAACCTGAACTCTGCCTCCATTGTAGGAAGGGAACTCATTGGGCGAGCCAATGTCGTTCAAAAATCAACAGTGAAGGGTCGCCATTAGCAAAGACTTCCCGGCGGGAAAATAGTGGAAGAAGCTTGATGCAGAGCCCTCTTAGCATAGCGTGGTAGGCAAGGTGTCTGCCTACTGGAGCAAAGAAGATCTTTGAGAGAAATCGCCTTTATCTAGCAGCCTCACAGCAGGAGAACAGACCTAGCCAAAGAGGCAAAAACCTAGTCTCTGTTCTCACTGCAGTTGGTTTGAATAACCAAGAGATGGCTCAGAAGCCTTCACAGGAGCTTGATCCTCAAAAGCAGGGACCTCTTATTGAAAGATTAATACAGTTTCTATCAGGAAGATTTAACCTTAGTACTCAAGAAATTAAAATTGATACTGGAGTTGATAAGAGTTGTAAGAAAAAACCCCAAACTGTGATTGAATCAGAAACGAAGAGCAGTAATTGGGGTCCACTACCTAAAAGAACTATAGGATGTTTATTAAGAAAGTCCAAAAAAAAAAAAAAAAAGAAAGTCCAACATAAATTCTCAATGTGTTGCTGGAGTTATTGGTCAGGATTGTGAAGAAGAAATTAAGGCAGTAATGAGTTCTGATATACCATGGTTTGTAAAAATGTAGGATCGCTTAAACCAATTTTCCCTTCCTTGCATTTCTAGAGTAAAAATTTATACCTATCAGGAAAGAGTACTTGAGAAGTTTGACCACCCTATAAATCAAGCAGTCTTCTGGACTGCTGTTGTGGAGAAACAGCGCCCCCACATGGAATTAGAAATGGAAGGAAAAAGGTTTGTTAACTGTGGATGCCGGGTCATTTCCTTAGGGCATTCAGGGGGGCCTAGCCCTCCCATTAACTTCCCCTAAAGCCAGCATAGAGGGAATGAGTGAAGTTAACCAAGACAGAATATTGCAAGGTAAAATCATACAGTGTGAGTAGCCTGAAAGGCAAAACGGCTCAATTGAGCCTATAACCTTATTGGTAAGCCTGGAGAAAAAATGTCTGCTTGGTAAGTTACTTCAAGATCAGCTGAACAAATTTATTAAGAATTTTTTCAGTCTTTCAAAGTATGATAAGAAGTTCTCCCAATTAGTTAGCTCTCTTAATTCTCTGAGGGATGGGAGCCAGTATTTACATAACAATGAAGGTTATCTAACTAGTACTTTTACTGGTTCAAGATCTAGCAATGCTTTACTATTTAAATTGTTAAAACAGAAGGAGGAGAAGAGGAATCTTATGTGTGACAAAGTTCATTTACTCATTTTAACTAAAAAATTTTTCTCCTTACTAAAAGCTTGTAATAAAATTAGGGAAGATAAACACGTTTTCAATTCTACAGAGAAAATTGATCCTAAGAAATCTGAGGATGATGGAAACTGTGTTTGGGATCCAGGTCCATTCACCTGGAGAAAAGGCTATGCATGTATGTTTTTTACAGAATAAAACTGATGGACTCCCTTTAAAAGGACGCAACCACCTTTGGAGAAAGATGGACAAGGAAGAGATGGAGAGGCCAACCAATATTAATCATAAATCCTTTTTTCAGGTTAATGATACCCCAAAGAGAGGGGCTATTTCTTTATATTTTCACAGGCAAAGGAGATAGGTGGATTTCTCTTCAGCCAGCAAGGCCCAGAAGAAAGCGGGTCACTGTTATTGAAGTTATTCAAAACGTCAAGAAGACCTCGAAGATTCCTGAGAATGGCGATTGCTGACTGCTGAGATATTTCTTCCATTGCTGACGCTGTCTAAGAGACACTCTGGGATGCTATCATAACTGAACATTTTATACAATGTGACTGGAATATTACTGCAGACTGCTTTGCTGAAAGATCAAGATTTTGAATTTGTCAATGCTATAATGTGATTGGAATGTAACTGATTTCTGTATAACCACTTATCCTTATAATAAGACATTGCATGATTGGAATTTGATTAGGAAACATTTGCAAGGGTTTAAGGGAAACATTTCATTAGATATTGATCAGCTTAAAAAGGATATTTTCTATACATTCAAAGACAAGCTTGAGGCTTCTCCTGGCTCTGATGTGATTAAGCAATTGATGAGTAGCATGGAAGGGTTGGACCCTCGAGCTTGGGGGCAAAGTACTTCACATAGCTTAAGTTCCAGTCTGACTGTGTTTTTTATCATAATTGTGATGCTTGCAGTCTCATGTCACTTCTATAGGAAGCTAATAGCTATGAAAAGAGACCATGTTGCCTCCGTGACACTATTGAATCTTAAACATAATGCAGAGAGGGGAAATGTGGGATACTAGCACCAAGGGAAATAATACTGGGACTTATTCCCTGACTGGTACA
Organism: Tenrec ecaudatus; assembly: GCF_050624435.1. Taxonomy (NCBI): domain Eukaryota; kingdom Metazoa; phylum Chordata; class Mammalia; order Afrosoricida; family Tenrecidae; genus Tenrec; species Tenrec ecaudatus. Next base: position 55,322 of record NW_027459453.1, read on the forward strand.
GAGGGAATCTGGGAGACTAATGTTCCATGGCTGGAAGACCACCACTCTGTTAGTTGGAGATATACTCCAAGTTCATGTTCCTGCGGTAATCTATCATTTCCACAGATTCTCCCTTAAAGCTGTGCTGCCTTAAAGTGAGCTCATGGCTGATACATTCTCCCTATAGAAGCAGACATTCCTATTTGGCTCTATTTCTTCCCACCGCAGTATCCAATCTCTCTCATACCTTCCTCCAATAACAGATGGGAATAAGGGGACTTTACCCCCAGTGCCTGGATTCTAAATGTTTCTATCAAGCCTGAATTTTTGGCTATATTAATTGGATCATGAAGTTTTGCCTTTACAGCTTTAAATGTATAGAAAATGATTTAAAAACACGTCAGTCACGCCCACCACAGGTTTCCCGCTCCTAAAACTCACTTCCGTGCAAAAAGACACCTGAGTGGCAGGCGGGTTGGGCCGCCCGCGTAGACTCCATGGCTCCAACGCCGCTCTCCACTGAGGCGCCCTCAGGAGGCGCCCGAACGCGCCCCGCCCCTCCCCCCCTGTTGGGGACGTCCGGCGGAGCCTCAGCAAGGCATCCCGAGGGCGGCCAGGCTCGGGCTCGTTCTTCGAGCCGGCAGGAAGCGCAGCACCGGCGCTGGAGCCTCCGGCCGGGATCTCCAAGAGCTAGCCGCCGCGACCCCCCGCCCTCGGCCGCCCTCAGCCGCGCCGCATCCGGGTCCCGCTGCCGCTCTCACCTGCGCGGCGCCCCGCGCAGTGCGCTCCGGATCCGGTGTGCCGTCAGTAGCCCCAGCCGCCGCGACCTCCCCGCGCGGTCACCTCTCGCCTGCCCGGCGCCGCACTGCGCCCGCCCGCCGCCCGCCGCCCACGGCCAGGGCCCGTTCAGCCGCCCCCGCCGCCCGGACCGGCGGAGCACGTGCGCCCGCGCCTCCCAGCGAGCTGCACGGCCGGCCAGGGCCTCCAGCTGCCTTTCTGGAGCCTCTCCTGGAGGGTCCTGAGGGACCGCAGAGCCCCCGGACCCCTGCCTTCTGGAGCGGCCCGCAGCCGCCTCGCGGGGACCCCTCTGCCTCGGCGTTCCCTCGCAGCCCTTCGCCCCACTTGTGCCCCGCGGCGCCGCAGACCCCAGAACCCCCTTCCTGAGCGTAGGAGTGCGGGGATGTTGCCCCGCACCGTCGATGGCCGTTGAAAGGCTGAAGTTCCCACTTCCAAGTTCAAGAATATTCTGTGTGTTCATTTTTGTGATAACAGCTAACACTTTGCTGCAGTTTCATCGGTTAACCAATTCTTTTCGTATTCTGCTCGCCTGTTCGCTTTTGTCTCAACCAGGAAATGTCACGCCCCTCATTCTTGGATCACAGTTGAATTTTTTATTGATTATAAACCCTAATGTCGACTTACTGTAAAGCACCTGTACGAGGAAGCTTCAAAAATTCATGGGAAATTATCTTCTCTTTTCATTCCTTTCTCCCACGATCTTTCCGAAGCTCCCGCGTATTGTGATGCCAGTGTACAATTAGTAAAGCCACTCTGGCAAATAATTCAGTAGTCTGGGATATAATTTAGAACTATATGCTATGCAAAGCAAAGGTGGCAAAACAATCCAGTGGTAAAGGAATACTTTGGTTAATGAGTGGTTGAATTGGCTGAATTTACAAGAAATCAAAGGAAGGAGCATACTACATTCAAAAATAAACTCCAGGAGGATTAGAGCGATAAAATATTCAAAGCATTAAAAACTTAGAGGGATTTATTTTCGAGAGTAGCAATTTAGCTTTAGTGAGGTGGAAACTTTAAGCAAGACACGAAGGTTCATGTCTTTAAAGGAAAGATAAAGCTATTTGACTATATACAGATGTTTTTACCTTTTAGCATGGTATCACAATGACAAGAAAAGTGTTTTAAAAGAACAATTGGCTATGCAAAACGCATGGCAATCTAACATAAAGTTTCTTTTTTTTTCATAAAGTTTCTATAAATTACTTTTCCAGACAAATTACTCGGTTCTATATGTTTTTAATACAGGCAATACATACACATAGACAACTAACAGAAGAGAGGTTCATAAGCATGATTCATAAACATTGAAAAGATGCCTAATGTCATTGAAAGCCCTGGAAACATAAAGGGTTGAGATATAAATATTAAAGTCATTGGGAGCATGAGAGATAGAAGAGATATTACAATAATGCAGTCACACACATATCATGGTAGCCTTGCTCACCCCAGCCCCACTTGGTGGTCCACATGGAGAGAGGGGGAAGGGAAGGAGGACAAGGGGAATTGGAAACGGGAGGGTAAAGACATACATCACAGGAAGGACTTGGACTATGTTATACAGCAGTGAGAAGGGGTGGTCTAGGGGCATACATGCAATAGGAAGAGGAGGGATTGGGGGTATACAGGTGACAAAATGGGCGGATCCTACATTTAGAATGGCAGCTTAACTTTGACTTGTTTTCTGGATCTCCATATGAACCATTATCAGTAGGGTGTGAACTCCACCTACTGGAACCAAGCTAATGGTTCCAAGTTTTAGAGAAAAGCAATCCATTGTCTCCACCAGCAGGGAGCAGAGACTGCAGTCTGGCAGCATTGCCTTGAGGGACCTTGCAAGCATCTGGCCCACACACATTATCCCTCTAGTAGGAATCAACCCAGTTAACTTACATTGGGGCTTTTAATCTCCAGACTATATATTTTTATTGGAGTAGAAAGCCTCATCTTTCTTCCCTGGAGCTGGCTGGTGGTTTTGAAGAGTGAAACCTTGTGGTTAACCGCCCAACCCATAACCTTCTATGGCACTAGAGCTCCATGACTCTGAACTAGCAACGTAAAATGCTTTGCCCTCAGGCAGAGTTTGTTTGCTTCCACCCACTCCTCTGGCCAGCCTGGTGAGGAGTAGTCTAGCCCTCAAGAACTTGCCTGAGTATGCCCTTGATGGGAATTGGGGTACTGAGGTTGCACGTTCATGCCCTGACCAAGATGGTTGGAGGGCCCTGAACCTGTCCTGTAAACTTTTCTAATCTGCAATAATGTATTTACTCCAATCATGGTCCCTTTTCCATTTCTGTAGTCACATTTCCAACTGTGATGGTCTGATCTGCTGGGAACTTGACTTTTAAAGGGGCTTCCTTTGTTTTCCATGTGACCGAGCTGTTGTGAATCCTTCAGTCCCCATTATGGCCTCATGCTTACGGTCTCCCTCAACCAGATGATTTGTTTTTTCTGGACTTTGTCCCATTCAAGATTTAACAAGGGGGTCTCTGTAAATTATATTTGAACTTCGAGTCTTCTCCCTGATCTAAAACAATGCACACAAAAATATATACCAATTCGATCATTTCTACATGTACAATTTGCTAACATTCATTATATTTCTGAAATTATGTAGCCATTCTCACTGTCCTTTTCCAATTCCAAATTTCCATCACACACATAAGCTCACTGCCCCTTAAACTTTTCACCTAACCTTCCAAGTTCCTGTGTCAATCTGATCACAGACAGATTATTCTTTAAAAGAGCACAATGTCTAAAGCAGATCTTCTTCACTGATTCAGCTTTTGGTTGGCTTTAAAAAGACTTTACAAAAATCAAATCTGCTGCTATCAAGTTAATGCTGACTCATAGTGAATACCCCCTATGGGCTTCTGAGACTGTAACTGTTTACAGGAGTAGAAAGGCCCACCTTTCTCCTGCAGAGCGGCTGGTAGTTTCAAACTGCTGAGCTTGTGGATCGCAGCCCAACATGAGTGCCCAGCAAAGAGCATCCAGAGAAACTGAGCCCCACATCCTTAAGCCACATGAGCCATGGAGTCGGGCAGAGTTGAGATGCAGTCCTCCCCAAAGCCTTCAGAAACAACAAGAAGCCTTCAGAGACATCAAGAAGGATCACTAACTCTTTTGGTAGCCAAAAGAACGATCAGCCCCATAGTCAAGAGGCAGGACAAGTATCAGTGGCTCTGGCCAGACTGGAGGGGCTCACTCAAGGCCATTCCAGGCCAGGGCCAGGTACCTGTGTCTGGCTTCGAGTACTCCAGGCACAGAATCTCTGACTCATGGGCCTCCACCTTCAGCATTTCACTCAGGAACTGCAATTCGTGGACCCTGCAAAATGAGAAGAGAGGAGAGGCCGTTCAGTGCCAGGCAGCGGGGGGAAAGAATCATCACCCACCCCCTTCCACCTTTTCCTCTCCATCAAGAGCTGTTTTACTTTACCTTTTGGGTTGAACCTTTAGAAAAATGAGTCAAGATATGTCACATTCAACTCTCTCACCTGGTCTCCCTTCGTATTAATGTTTTATGCACTACAGTACACAGTGATAAGGACCACGGAGGTCACACTGGTACAACATTATTAGACTTTATTTAAATGTCACCAGCGGGGGTTGCTCTGAGTTGGAATCAACCCAATGCCAATGAGTTTGTTTGTTTATCCCACGAATGTACTTCTTCTGCTCCAGGATCCTAGGAGCCCCCACGGCACATGGGTGTCATCTGTCCCAGTCTAGAACGGCTTTCAGTCTTTGCTTGTCTTTCCTACCCTGACACCTGGGAGAGTGTGATAAGTTACTCTGGCAGGTGTACCTCAAATGAAGGTTGCCTGATGTTTCCTCATGACTATCCTAAGTTCCTTATACATTTGGGTCAAGAATACCAGACACAATGCTAGGAGGAGGCTGCATGGAAAAACAGAACTAAAAGAAACTTTCCATCAACGTTTGTTGTTGTTGTTCAACATTTTATTGGGAGTTCTTAAGAGTCATAACATTTTCTGGGAACATTTTGAAACCTCTCAGTGTACCCTCTCACCAGATTCATGCTGCTGCCACGGGATGTTAACCTTAATGACTTGGCTAAGGGCGGGTTTTGCCGTTTCTTCATTGTCAAGTTAGTATCTTTCCCTTGGAGATAATAAATTTTGTCCCCAACCCTTTTCAGCTAAACCCTCCTGAACCTCTGTCCTTGGGGGCCTAAAGTTCCCCCATCCTGTCCCCTGGAGGCAACGGCTTATCCCATAGCAAGCAAGTCATAATGATTAGCTCTTGTCTTTAACAAGTAAAGGAATATACATTAACCAAGCACCTAGTAAGTACTAGGCATTCTAAATCTCCCACTTACATTGTCTCCTGTTCGTAAAAATCAAATGCATCAGGTATGTCATTTCACAATTGCAGAAACTAAGGTTTGGTCAAGTTCAGGAACATGTCCAAAGAGGCCAAGCTAAGACTGCACAGGGGCATACTGAAAAACGTCTGAGATGAGTCAGCACTAAAATCCCCTCCCATCCTCAGAGCCAATTAACAGATACGAAGGGACCCAGGGGCACAGCTTGGGGAGCAAGGGTGCTGGAGGAAACAAATTCCACACTTGAGGAACCCCAGCTCCTAATGGTAGGCCAGGAAACACGGTCAGTCTCAGCAGACCTGGCCCACGTACCTCTACACTCCAGACGCAGGAGGAATGATACAGAGCTGAATACACCTTGCCCACTTTCTTGGGGTCCTTCACATCCCAGACATAAGTACTATGGTCATTGTACACACAAGACAGCCACTGATTTGCAGGATCAAAGGTCAAGGTGATGGTGTCCCGATACTTCGCATTGGCCACTCCAGCGAAAAGGCGACTGAGGAAAGAGGGGGTCAGGGTGTCCAGGGCAGACAGGGCAAACTGGTGAGTTAGCGCTAATGAAAAGGGGCACTAAAGGGAGGAGCAGCTGGTTGGCCAGCAGTCACTGGAGAAAGAACGCAGCGGCTGGCCTGGCATTCCTTGCCATGGGGCTCTGCAAAAGAACACAAGCTATTTCATAGCCCCCAACATCAGGCGGGGACAGTGTGTGGCCGTGATGCAGCCAAGCAGATGTCAGGCCCTTCTAGACTCACGTCAGAGGAAAAGGAAGGGCACTGTGCAAACCAGTCATGGTCATATATCATTTCCTGCCATTTGCAGATTTAGCCCACTCCTTCCCTGAATGAGAAATTAATATACCCAACTGCAGAACTGCCCCGCTTCCTGACAGCACTGAAACCAGAGCAAAACTTCACTTCCTGCAATCACCCAACCCAAGGCCCGAGGCTACAATAAGACCCTTCTACCTTAGCTGCTACCCAGGACCACCCTGAGGGAGAAAGGCCTGCTCCGTCAGGTTTCCAGCCTCTCTCAGAAACCCTAAGGAACTGCCCGTCTGTCCTAGCTGTGGTGTTTACAGGACAATGCATTACCACACTGCAGACTCAGATTACCACGGTTGCCCACAGTGAGCAACAAATGCTAAAAGACCCACCTGTGCTTGACTGCAAGGGTCTTCCCAGAGGTCTATGTGTGCCCTCCTCTCCTTGCAGCATGCCAGGGACGGCCTGGCACAGAGTGGGGCTCTGACAGGACTCAGGGGCACACCCACACCGCTCACCTGGCCTCTGTGATGCTGGCAATGTCTGTCCCCAGGGCATGGGGCTGGGGCAGCGTGCTGAGGAAGTGCAGGTTGAAGGGGTTGAAAAGGCACACGGTGCCGTCAGCACAGCCGCAGAAGATGTAGTCCTGGCTCACCGAGATGCAGTGGGCCACTGTGGTCTGTGAGCACAGAAGCCACAGTCAGCAAGGGCGTCTGTCCACTCCTTCACCCGACACCTCAACAGCCATGAGCCAAGAGGCAAGGACAAGCGCAAGGCAGGCCAGCTGCCCTGGGCAGAGCCCCTCAATGCCCCTCCCTCTAACAGCAGCTGGCCAGAGGGCCCACAGCCCCGTGCAATTAGGGGGAAGGAGTCAGCAAGCCTTATAAGGCACCTGAGGTTTGGGCAAAGACACACCCAGAAAAGGCCGGCCCAGAGAAAGGCAGCAGAGGCAGCGGACAGGGCCAGCACACTTACTGTGATGCTGTCTGTGTGCTGAGCAGAAGAGGAAAGCAGAGGAAGAGGCAGAGACAGAGAGGGCGAGCAAGCAGAGAGGTTCCCAAACACCTTCCTCCGCCTGGGGCCTCCCCCAGCGTGCATGCAGACTCAGGTGCCCTGGAGCACGGAGGTGACAGACGGGAGGATGCCGACAAAGCATTCACTTACACTCAGCTCCACCCACTTGTCCAACAGTCTCCGGGTCACTGAACTCGCACAGCTGCCCTGAGGATGTGATACAGAAGGTGCTGTCAGCCTTCTTCTCGCGGCCACAGGCTACATCAGTGAACAGGTTGTTCCGCAGGTTCCCCCAGCAGCCCGGAGCGGCCCAGCAGGGGTACAGTGGCATTCACCTGTGGAGACCCACCACAGGTGCCACCCACACACCCTGCAGGCTACCCCCTGGAAAGCAGGCCCTGGGGAGGGAGGGAGAAGGCTTCCCTTGCATATTGACATAGCACCTGGCCCAGCTGAGACTTCCAAGGGGCTTTTGAGCATGCAGAAGGGGGCGCAGGTGGAACATATCTGGGCAGACCCCACCCTAATGGCTACTTGCTGCCTCACCTTTGAGGTCTTGCTGTCATCGAGGTACCAGAACTTGATGTGCCGGTTGCCTGCAGTGACAAAGTAGCTGCAGTCCTCAGAGAAGGATACTGCTGTCACCTGACTGGACACCTTGTTGGAAGCCACTACAATGTTTTTCTGGAGAGAAAGTCAAGGGAAATCAAGGCTCTGCTTCTAGGAGCTGAGGGAAAAGAAACTTACACACTGAAGGTTAGACAAGCTGTGAACTTGACCTCTCCTTCTGCCCCTTCTTCAGCATCCTAGATACCCAGTTGCTCCTTTCTGCTCAGAGTTCTCTAGAAAGGGACTGAGGCCAGCAGGCGGAAGTAAAGGCCACCGGTCAGCAGTTTCTTGGCTCCCCTCCCGGCCCCGCCTGTCCTGAGGCCAGCAGCCCACTCACCTTCCAGGCCCAGACATTGACGATCATGTCATGCTGGTAGCCCACTGAGACAATGTACTTGGCACTGGATGAGAAGGCCACACATGCCATGCCATACTTATGCTCCTGAAGCTCCGCCACCAGGCTGCGCTCCGACACGTCCCATACCCACACAGCAGGCATGTGTCCACTCTGCAGGGACCGAAGACCCCGAAGTAAAGGCCAGAGGCTATCAAAAGAGATAGTGTCTGGGGTCTTAAAGGCTTGAAGGTGAGCAAACGGCCATCTGGCTCAGAAGCAAAAAAGCCCACATGGAATAAGCACACCAGCCTGTGCGATCACAAGGTGCCAAAGGGACCAGGTATAAGGCATTATGCACCATATATATATATATATATATATGGTATAAGGCATTATGTGGGGTCCCGTGGTGCTGACCCACACGGCGTCACCGTGACTTGGAATGGACTCCTTAGAAACAGGTTTAGTAAGCAGCACAAAGAGGAAACTCCTTGGTGAACTGGAGGACACGGTAGCTGAAACCATGGGCTCCAACATACTACCCCTGAGGCTGGCAAAGGACCGGGCAGTGCTGCCTTGTGTTGCAAAGAAGGTCCCTGTGATGTCAGAATGACTGGACAGCACTAACAACAACAAAGGATGTCAGGCCCCTTCACTTCCCCAGACCACTGACCAGGTTCAAAGACCCGCATGCGAGTATAGTTTCACAGTTAGACGTGTTTAGAAAAAATAATGTTTGCAAAAGTAAAATCTTGGTTTACATTTTACAGAGCATGCACAATGAGTAGAACTCTTAAGGTCCACCGGAACCTGTTTAGGGTCCCCTCCACTTGCTCACCACCGATAAGTCGATTCTGACTCATATTGATCTACAGGAGAGGTTAAAATTTCCCCTCAGGGTATTTCTGAAACTGTAGCGCCTTATGGGAATAGAAAGCCTCCTCTTTCTCTGCAGCTGGTGGGTTCAAACTGCCAACCTTGTCTTTAGCAGCTCAGGACTGACTTGTATCTCTATGAAACCAAAATCTACCTCACTGCCAGGGAGGTGATGCTGACTCATAGTGACCCTATGAGGCAGAGTAGATCTGTCCCTGTGAGTTTCTGAGACTGTAACTCTTTATAGGAGTAGACAGACTCTTCTTCCCACGGAGTGGCTGGTGGTTTCAAAGTGCTGACTTTGGTGTTAGCAGCCCAACATGCAAACACTATGCCACCAAAGCTACTTTTGTACCCCTATAAGTAGATAAATATTTCTCTTATATCTGTGTTTCAACCAAAGGCATGGCTATAAAGGAAAAAAGGCCATGAGTGTCAAGAATGATTTGAAAATGTGGAGTTCTTTTGGGAAAGTATATATATATACTTGTGTAAATAAATAGAATTCTGACGGCAAGAGTGGTCAGGAGTTGGACTGTTAATCTCAAGGTCAGCAGTTTGAATGACCAACCGCTCCTCTGGAGAAAGAGGAGATTTTCTACTCCTCTAAAGAATCACAGTCTCAGAAACCCACGGGGGCCATTTTACTCAGTCCCATGGGCCTGTGAGTTGGAATGGACTTGATGGCAGTGAGGACATGTAAATATGCAAACACCCACCTCGGACTTAGGATTTGACCTGCTCCCTCAGCCCCATGAGCATCTGCAGCCATGGACTTGGCCTTCTGTGAAGAACCCATTAGTGCACCACCACAAAGAGAATGAGTTTCCTCTGTGTCAGTCCATTACCCTGCCAACGTTCAGGATGGAGCCAACACCCTTGGTCTCCCAGAGAAATTGGCTCAACATACCCCTGATGTGGTTGCATGACATAGGACACTCATGCAATGCACTGCATGTGCTCTATTTAATGCACTATAACCAACAAGTCTACATGGGTGGTAACTCTGAAAACCTTGCCCAAACAGCTGGCTTCACCAAAGTATATGGAGTCATGTGGAGTCGTCGACCAGTTCGACTCTGCACTGGCTGTACGTTGGCATTGCCAAGGGGGCTTTCTCACTGACCGTGACCTGAATCCTGCTTCCACTAAGCCTTGCTTCATTGGTCTGGGATGGGGCCAGGCCAATGGGAGGCTTGAAAGCTCCTAAGGGATTCCAAAGTATGACCAAGGGTGAACACTACTGCTTTTGGCCATCACATCCGGGAAGGCCCTTGGGACTTTGCCACTGAAAGTATGATAGGTCAAGGAACCAGCAACATCATCATTAGCTTCTCCCATGCTAATGCCATCGAGTTGATGCTGACTCATAGTGACCCTACAGGACAGGGTAGAACTGCCCTTGTGGGTTTCCCAGACTGTCACTCTTGCCCGGAGTCTACAGCCTCATATTTCTCCCAAGGAGTGGCTGGTGGTTTAGGACTACTGTCCTTGTGGTTAACAGCCCAAGAGTACCAGGGCCTCTAGAACTGCTGGATCCTAGACCCCCCACCCTGAACCCACAAAATCAGAATCTGCCCCCCAGCCCGATTTCAAGGAACCTGGGTAAGTGCATGCATGTGAAAGTTTAAGAAATACTTCCTTAGAAACCATTACTTTCCAGAACAAACTCCTCCTGCCAAAGGTGCATAAATGGAAGCCCATTAGGCCATGCTCGCCTAGAAGCAATTTGAGGTCTCAGTGCTCCTATATCCTGGCTGTCATCCAGATTTCCTTATTCTCACCTGGACTGTTGTCACTGCAGCAGGTATTGGGGAGTCCTCAGCACGAACAGCCCCAAATTAGGTCTAGAGACATAGCTCCCATTTCAGAGTAGTACAATCCACAGTTTACTGTAGAGTTTCTGGCTTTTACTGGCTTGGGGTAGGGTGTAGTGGGAAACGCATCTTAGCAAGAGCCATTATGTATTCTGGATGTGCACAATGAGTTTGTCTTGAGGCATATTTATGTCTGATGTTGTTATGTATTCTCTTTCTATCCCATGCAACGTTATTTTTTTTGAAAATTTATATTTGCTTTTATTACCCAGACATATAAGTTATTTATAGCTAGGTCTGATCGATTGGAATCAGATGACCACGCCTGGATTAACCATGGGTCCTGGTGACCATTAGGCAATTCTTTCCATAGTCCAAGTGCCCGTTAGTTAACCTAGATAGTCAAAGTGCCTGCTAGGTAACCTAAATAGTCCAAGTGCCCGCTAGGGAACCTACATAGTCCAAGTGCCCGCTAGGTAACCTATATAGTCCAAATGCCCGCTAGGGACCCTAATAGTCCAAGTGCCCGCTAGTTAACCTAGATAGTCCAAGAGCTCGCTAGTTAACCTACATAGTCCAAATGCCCGCTAGGTAACCTAGACAGTTCAAGTGACCACTAGGTTAACTACATAGTCCAAGTGCCCGATAGGGAATCTACATAGTCCAAGTGCCCGCTAGTTAACATAGTTAGTCCAAGTACCCGCTAGGAAACGTACATAGTCCAAGTGCCTGCTAGGTAACCTAGATAGTCCAAGTGCCCGCTAGTTAACCTACATAGTCCAAGTGCCTGCTAGGTAACCTAGATAGTCCAAGTGCCCAATAGTAAACCTACATAGTCCAAGTTCCCCCTAGGTAACCTAGATAGTCCCAAGGCCCGCTAGGTAACCTACATTGTCCTAGTGCCCCTTAGTTAACCTACATTCTCCAAGTGAACGATAGGTAACCTACATAGTCCAAGTGTCCGCTAGGTAACTTACATAGTCCAAAGCCCGCTAGTTAACCTACATAGTCCAAGTGCCCGTTAGGTAACCCAGATAGTCCTAATGCCCGCTAGGGAACCCACATAGTCCAAGTGCCCGCTAGGGAACTTACATAGTCCAAGGGCCCGCTAGGGAACCTACATAGTCCAAGTGCCCGTTAGTTAACCTAGATAGTCCAAGTGCCGGCAAGGTAACCTAGATAGTCCAACAGCCCGGTAGGTAACCAACATACTCCAAGTAATCGCTAGGTAACGTAGATAGTTCAAGTGCTAGCTAGGTAACCTAGATAGTCAAAGTGCCCGCTAAATAACCTACAAAGTCTAATTGCCCGCTAGGTAATCTATATAGTCCAAATTCCCGCTAGGGAGCCTACATAATCCAAATGCCCGGTAGGTAACCTAGATAGTCCAAGGGCCCGCTAGGTAACCTACATAGTCCTAGTGCCCCTAGTTAACCTACATTCTCCAAGTGCCCGATAGGTAACCTACATAGTCCTAGTGCCCCGAGTTAACCTACATTCTGCAAGTGCCCGATAGGGAACCTACATAGTCCAAGTGCCCGCTAGGTAACCTACATAGTCCAAATACCCTCTAGTTAACCTACATAGTCCAAGTGCCCGATAGGGAACCAACATAATCCAAGTGCCCGCTAGGAAACCAACATAGTCCAAGTGCCAGTTAGGTAACCTAGATAGTCAAAATGCCCACCAGGAAACCCACATAGTCCATGTTCCCGCTAGGGAACTTACATAGTCCAAGGGCTCGCTAGGGAGCCTACATAGTCCACGTGCCCGCTAGGTAACCTACATAATCCAACAGCCCGCTTGGTAACCTACATACTCCAAGAACCCGCTAGGCAACGTAGATAGTTCAAGTGCCAGCTAGGTAACCTAGATAGTCCAAGTGCCCGCTAGTTAACCTAAGTAGTCCAAATGTCCGATAGGGATCCTACATAGTCCAAGTGCCCGGTAGGTAACCTACATAGTCCAAGTGCCCGTTCGTTAACCTAGATAGTCCAAGTGCCCTCTAGGTAACCTAGACTGTCCAATTGCCCGCTAGATTACCTACATAGTCCAAGTGCCCGTTCGTTAACCTAGAAGTCCAAGTGCCCGCTAGGTAACCTAGACAGTCCAAGTGCCCGCTAGGTTACCTGCATATTCCAAGTGTCCGTTCGTTAACCTAGATAGTCCAAGTGCCCACTAGGTAACCTACATAATCAAAGTGCCCACTAGGTAACCTATATAGTCCAAGTGCCCGCTAGGTAACCTACATAGTCCAAGAGCTCAGTTGTTAACTTTGATAGTCCAAGTGCCCGCTAATTAACCTAGATTGTCCAAGTGCCTTCTAGTTAACCTACATACTCCAAGGGCCCACTTGTTAACCTAGATAGTCCAAGTGTCCTCTAGTTAACCTACATAGTCCAAGTGCCCGCTAGGTAACCTAGATAGTCCAAGTGCCCGCTTAGTAACCTATTAGTCCAAGTTCCCGCTAGGTTACCTACATAGTCCGAGTAACGGGCACTTGGACTATCTAGGTTATCTAGCGGGCCCTTGTACTATGTAGGTTAATAGTGGGCCCTTGCACTATGTAAGTTAATTAGCGGGCACTTGGACGATCTAGGTTAACGAGCGGGCACTTGGACTATCTAGGTTACCTACCGGGCACTTGTATTATGTAGATTAAATAGCGGACACTTGGACGATCTAGGTTAATTAGCGAGCACTTGGACTATCTCGGTTCACTAGCGGGCATTTGAACTACCTACGTTACATAGCGGGTACTTGGACAATGTAGGTTAACTAGCGGGCTGTTGGACTATCTAGGTTACCTAGCGGACACTTGGACAATCTACGTTAACTAACGGGCACTTGGACTATGTAGGTTCCCTAGTGGGCACTTGGATTATGTAGGTTTCCTAGAGGGCATATGGATTATGTAGGTTCCCTAGCGGGCACTTGGACTATGTAGGTTCCCTAGCGGGCATTTGAAATATTTAGGTTACCTAGCGGGTACTTGGACAATGTAGGTTAACTAGCGGGCTGTTGGACTATCTAGGTTACCTAGCAGACACTTGGACAATCTAGGTCAACTAACGGGCACTTGGACTATGTAGGTTCCCTAGTGGGCACTTGGATTATGTAGGTTCCCTAGAGGGCATATGGACTATGTAGGTTCCCTAGCGGGCACTTGGACTATCTTAGTTCCCTAAAGGGCACTTGGACTATCGAGGTTAACTAGCGGTCACTCGGACTATGTAGGTAACCTAGGGGGAACTTGGACTATCTAGGTTACCTAGCGGGCACTTGGACTATCTAGGTTACCTAGCGGGCACTTGGACAATGTACGTTCCCTAGCGGGCACGTGGACTATCTAGGTTAACTAACGAGCACTTGGACTATCTAGGTTAACTAGCGGGCACTTGGACTATGTGTGTTAACTAGCGGGCACTCGGACTATGTATGTTCCTTAGCGGGCACTTGGACTTTCTAGGTTACCTAGCGGGCTTTTGGACTATGTACGTTCCCTAGCGGGCACTTGGGCTATCTACGTTACCTAGCGGGCACTTGGACTATGTAGGTTAACTAGGGGGCACTTCGACTATCCAGGTTAACTAACGGGTACTTGAAATATCTCGGTTACCTAGCGGGCACATGGACTATATAGGTTACCTAGCGGGCACTTGGACTGTCTTGGATACGTAGCGGGCACTTGGACTATCTAGGTTAACGAATGTGCATTTGAAATATATAGGATACCTAGCGGGCACTTGGACTATCTAGGTTACCTAACGGGCACTTGGACTCTGTAGGTTCCTCGCGGGCACTTGGACTATGGAGGTTAACTAGCGGGCCCTTGAACTACGTAAGTTAATTAGCGGGCACTTGGACGATCTAGGTTAACTAGCGGGCACTTGGACTATCTAGGTTAACTAGCAGTCACTCGGACTATGTAGGTAACCTAGCGGGAACTTGGACTATCTAGGTTACCTAGCGGGCACTTGGACCATCTACGTTAACTAACGGGCACTTGGACTATGTAGGTTCCCTAGTGGGCACTTGGACTATGTAGGTTCCCGAGTGGGCACTTGGACTATCTTAGTTCCCTAAAGGGCACTTTGATTATGTAGGTTCCCTAGCAGGCACTTGGACTATGTAGGTTCCATAGGGGCACATGGACTATGTTGTTTCCCTATCAGGCACTTGGACTATGTAGGTTAACTAGCGGGCACTTGGACTATGTAGGTTACCTAGCGGGCACTTGGACTATCTAGGTTAACTAACGGGCACTTGGACTATCTAGGTTATCTAGCGGGCCCTTTTACTATGTAGGTTAATAGCGGGCCCTTGGACTATGTAAGTTAATTAGCGGTCACTTGGACGATCTAGGTTAACGAGCGGGCACTTGGACTATCTAGGTTACCTACCGGGCACTTGTACTAAGTAGATAAAATAGCGGACACTTGGACGATCTAGGTTAATTAGCGAGCACTTGGACTATTTCGGTTAACTAGCGGGCACTTGAACTACCTACCTAGCGGGTACTTGGACAATGTAGGTTAACTAGCGGGCTGTTGGACTATCTAGGTTACCTAGCGGACACTTGGACAATCTACGTTAACTAACGGGAACTTGGACTATGTAGGTTCCCTAGTGCGCACTTGGATTATGTAGGTTCCCTAGAGGGCATATGGACTATGTAGCTTCCCTAGCGGGCATTTGGACTATCTTAGTTCCCTAAAGGGCACTTGGACTATGTAGATTACCTAGCGGACACTTGGACTATCTATGTTAGCTAATGGGCACCTGGACAATCTAGGTTACCTAGCGGGCACTTGGACTTGTAGGTTACCTAGCGGGCACTTGGACTATCTAGGTTACGTTCGGACACTTGGATTATGTAGGTTAATTAGTGGAACTTGGACGATCTAGGTTAACTAGCGGGCACTTGGATTATCTAGGTTAACTAGCGGGTCCTTGGACTATGTGGGTTACCTAGAGGGCCCTTGGACTATGTTGGTTAACTAGCAGGCACTTGGACGATCTAGGTTAACTAGCGGGCACTTGGAGTATCTAGGTTAACTAGCGGACACTCGGACTATGTAGGTTACCTAGCGGGCACTTGGATTATCTAGGTTAACAAACGGGCACTTGGACTATCTAGGTTACCTACCGGGCACTTGTACTATGTAGATTAAATAGCGGACACTGGGACGATCTAGGCTAATTAGCGAGCACTTGGACTATCTCGGTTAACTAGCGGGCACTTGGACTATGTAGGTTCCCTAGTGGGCATTTGGACTATATAGGTTACCTATCGGGCACTTGAATTATTTAGGTTACCTAGCAGGCACTTGGACTATCTAGGTTACCTAGCGGGCACTTGAACTACCTACGTTACCTAGCGGGTACTTGGACAATGTAGGTTAACTAGCGAGCTGTTAGACTATCTAGGTTACCTTGCGGACACTTGGACAATCTACGTTAACTAACGGGCACTTGGACTATGTAGGTTCCCTAGTGGGCACTTGGATTATGTAGGTTCCCTAGAGGGCATATGGACTATGTAGGTTCCCTAGCGGGCACTTGGACTATCTTAGTTCCCTAAAGGGCACTTGGACTATCTAGGTTAACTAGCGGTCACTCGGACTATGTAGGTAACCTAGGGGGAACTTGTACTATCTAGGTTACCTAGCGGGCACTTGGACTATCTAGGTTACTTAGCGGGCACTTGGACAATGTACGTTCCCTAGCGGGCACTTGGGCTATCTAGGTTAACTAACGAGCACTTGGACTATCTAGGTTAACTAACGGGCACTTGGACTATGTGTGTTAACTAGCGGGCACTTGGACTTTCTAGGTTACCTTGCAGGCTTTTGGACAATGTACGTTCCCTAGCGGGCACTTGGACTATCTAGGTTAACTAACGAGCACTTGGACTATCTAGGTTAACTAGCGGGCACATGGACTATGTGTGTTAACTAGCGGGCACATGGACAATATAGGTTACCTAGCCGGCACTGGGAATGTCTTGGATACGTAGTGGGCACTTGGACTATCTAGGTTAATGAATGTGCACTTGGAATATGTAGGTTACCTAGCGGGCACTTGGATTATCTAGGTTACCTAACGGGCACTTGTACTATGTAGGTTCCTAGTGGGCACTTGGACTATGGAGGTTAACTAGCGGGCCCTTGAACTATGCAAGTTAATTAGCGGGCACTTGGACGATCTAGGTTAACTAGCGGGCACTTGGGCTAGTTTAGTTCCCTAAAGGGCACTTGGACTATCTAGGTTAACTAGCGGTCACTCGGACGATGTAGGTAACCTAGGGGGAACTTGGACTATCTAGGTTACCTAGCGGGCACTTGGACTATCTAGGTTACCTAGCGGGCACTTGGACTATCTAGGTTAACTAACGAGCACTTGGACTATCTAGGTTAACTAGTGGGCACTTGGACTATGTGTGTTAACTAGCGGGCACTTGGACTTTCTAGGTTACCTAGCGGGCTTTTGGACTATGTACGTTCCCTAGCGGGCACTTGGGCTATCTACGTTACCTAGCGGGCACTTGGACTATGTAGGTTAACTAGGGGCACTTCGAGTATCTAGGTTAACTAACGGGTACTTGGAATATCTCGGTTACCTAGCGGGCACATGGACTATATAGGTTACCTAGCGGGCACTTGGACTGTCTTGGATACGTAGCGGGCACTTGGATTATCTAGGTTAATGAATGTGCACTTGGAATAAGTAGGTTACCTAGCGGGCACTTGGACTATCTAGGTTACCTAACGGACACTTGGACTATGTAGGTTCCTCGCGGTCACTTGGACTACGGAGGTTAACTAGCGGGCCCTTGAACTATGTACGTTAATTAGCGGGCACTTGGACGATCTAGGTTAACTAGCGGGCACTTGGACTATCTAGGTTAACTAGCAGTTACTTGGACTATGTAGGTAACCTAGCGGGAACTTGGACTATCTAGGTTACCTAGCGGGCACTTGGACCATCTAGGTTAACTAACAGGCACTTGGACTATGTAGGTTCCCTAGTGGGCACTTGGACTATGTAGGTTCCCGAGTGGGCACTTGGACTATCTTAGTTCCCTAAAGGGCACTTTGATTATGTAGGTTCCCTAGCAGGCACTTGGACTATGTAGGTTCCATAGCGGGCACTTGGACTATGTAGTTTCCCTGTCAGGCACTTGGACTATGTAGGTTAACTAGCGGGCACTTGGACTATGTAGGTTACCTAGCAGGCACTTGGACTATCTAGGTTAACTAACGGGCACTTGGACTATCTAGGTTATGTAGCGGGCCCTTGTACTATGTAGGTTAATAGCGGGCCCTTGGACTATATAAGTTAATTAGCGGGCACATGGACGATCTAGGTTAACGAGCGGGCACTTGGACTATCTAGGTTACCTACCGGGCACTTGTACTATGTAGATAAAATAGCGGACACTTGGACGATCTAGGTTAATTAGCGAGCACTTGGACTATTTCGGTTAACTAGCGGGCACTTGAACTACCTACGTTACCTAGCGGGTACTTGGACAATATAGGTTAACTAGCTGGTTGTTGGACTATCTAGGTTACTTAGCAAACACTTGACAATCTACGTTAACTAACGGGCACTTGGACTATGTAGGTTCCATAGTGGGCACTTGGATTATGTAGGTTTCCTAGAGGGCATATGGACTATGTAGGTTCCCTAGCGGGCACTTGGACTATCTTAGTTACCTAAAGGGCACTTGGACTATGTAGATTACCTAGCGGACACTTGGACTATCTATGTTAGCTAATGGGCACTTGGACTATCTAAGTTACGTTCGGACACTTGGACTATGTATGTTAATTAACGGAACTTGGACGATCTAGGTTAACTAGCGGGCACTTGGACTATGTAGGTTAACTAGCGGGCCCTTGGACTATGTAGGTTAACTAGCAGGCACTTGGACGATATAGGTTAACTAGCGGGCACTTGGACTATCTAGGTTAACTAGCGGTCACTCGGACTATGTAGGTAACCTAGCGGGAACTTGGACTAATAGGTTACTTAGCGGGCACTTGGACTATCTAGGTTAACGAACGGGCACTTGGACTATCTAGGTTACCTACCGGGCACTTGTACTATGTAGATTAAATAGCGGACATTTGGACTATCTAGGTTAATTAGCGAGCACATGGACTATCTCGGTTAACTAGCGGGCACTTGGACTATGTAGGTTCCCTAGCGGGCATTTGGACTATATAGGTTACCTAGCGGGCACTTGAAATATTTAGGTTACCTAGCGGGTACTTGGACAATATAGGTTAACTAGCGGGCGGTTGGACTATCTAGGTTACCTAGCAGACACTTGGACAATCTAGGTTAACTAACGGGCACTTGGACTATGTAGGTTCCCTAGTGGGCACTTGGATTATGTAGGTTCCCTAGAGGGCATATGGACTATGTAGGTTCCCTAGCGGGCACTTGGACTATCTTAGTTCCCTAAAGGGCACTTGGACTATCTAGGTTAACTAGCGGTCACTCGGACTATGTAGGTAACCTAGGGGGAACTTGGACTATCTAGGTTACCTAGCGGGCACTTGGACTATCTAGGTTCCCTAGCGGGCACTTGGACAATGTACGTTCCCTAGCGGGCACTTGGACTATCTAGGTTAACTAACGAGCATTTGGAGTATCTAGGTTAACTAGCGGGCATTGGACTATGTGTGTTAACTAGCGGGCACTTGGACTACCTACGTTACCTAGCGGGTACTTGGACAATGTAGGTTAACTAGCGAGCTGTTGGACTATCTAGGTTACCTAGCGGACACTTGGACAATCTACGTTAACTAACGGCACATGGACTATGTAGGTTCCCTAGTGGGCACTTGGATTATGTAGGTTCCCTAGAGGGCATATGGACTATGTAGGTTCCCTAGCGGGCATTTGGACTATTTTGTTCCCTAAGGGCACTTGGACTATGTAGATTACCTAGCGGACACTTGGACTATCTATGTTAGCTAATGGGCACCTGGACTATCTAGGTTACCTAGCAGGCACTTGGACTATGTAGGTTACCTAGCGGGCACTTGGACTATCTAGGTTACGTTCGGACACTTGGACTATGTAGGTTAATTAGTGGAACTTGGACGATCTAGGTTAACTAGCGGGCACTTGGATTATCTAGGTTAACTAGCGGGGCCTTGGACTATGTAGGTTACCTAGCGGGCCCTTGGACTATGTTGGTTAACTAGCAGGCACTTGGGCGATCTAGGTTAACTAGCGGGCACTTGGACTATCTAGGTTAACTAGCGGACACTCGGACTATGTAGGTAACCTAGCGGGAACTTGGACTAATAGGTTACTTAGCGGGCACTTGGACTATCTAGGTTAACGAACGGGCAATTGGACTATCTAGGTTACCTACCGGGCACTTGTACTATGTAGATTAAATAGAGGACACTTGGACGATCTAGGTTAATTAGCGAGCACTTGGACTATCTCGGTCAACTAGCGGGCACTTGGACTATGTAGGTTCCCTAGCGGGCATTTGGACTATATAGGTTACCTAGCGGGCACTTGAAATATTTAGGTTACCTAGCAGGCACTTGGACTATCTAGGTTACCTAGCGGGCACTTGAACTACCTACGTTACCTAGCGGGTACTTGGACAATGTAGGTTAACTAACGGGCTGTTAGACTATCTAGGTTACCTTGCGGACACTTGGACAATCTACGTTAACGGGCACTTGGACTATGTAGGTTCCCTAGTGGGCACTTGGATTATGTAGGTTCCCTAGCGGGCACTTGGACTATCTAGGTTACCTAACGGGCACTTGGACTATGTAGGTTCCTCGCGGGCACTTGGACTATGGAGGTTAACTAGCGGGCCCTTGAACTATGTAAGTTAATTAGCGGGCACTTGGACGATCTAGGTTAACTAGCGGGCACTTGGACTATCTAGGTTAACTAGCAGTCACTCGGACTATGTAGGTAACCTAGCGGGAACTTGGACTATCTAGGTTACCTAGCGGGCACTTGGACCATCTAGGTTAACTAACAGGCACTTGGACTATGTAGGTTCCCTAGTGGGCACTTGAACTATGTAGGTTCCCGAGCGGGCACTTGGACTATCTTATTTCCCTAAAGGGCACTTTTGATTATGTAGGTTCCCTAGCAGGCACTTGGACTATGTAGGTTCCATAGCGGGCACTTGGACTATGTAGTTTCCCTATCAGGCACTTGGACTATGTAGGTTAACTAGCGGGCACTTGGACTATGTAGGTTACCTAGCAGGCACTTGGACTATCTAGGTTAACTAACGGGCACTTGGACTATCTAGGTTATGTAGCGGGCCCTTGTACTATGTAGGTTAATAGCGGGCCCTTGGACTATGTAAGTTAATTAGCGGGCACTTGGACGATCTAGGTTAACGAGCGGGCACTTGGACTATCTAGGTTACCTACCGGACACTTGTACTATGTAGATAAAATAGCGGACACTTGGACGATCTAGGTTAATTAGCGAGCACTTGGACAATTTCGGTTAACTAGCGGGCACTTGAACTACCTACGTTACCTAGGGGGTACTTGGACAATATAGGTTAACTAGCTGGTTGTTGGACTATCTAGGTTACTTAGCGGACACTTCACAATCTACGTTAACTAACGGGCACTTGGACTATGTAGGTTCCATAGTGGGCACTTGGATTATGTAGGTTTCCTAGAGGGCATATGGACTATGTAGGTTCCCTAGCGGGAACTTGGACTATCTTAGTTACCTAAAGGGCACTTGGACTATGTAGATTACCTAGCGTACACTTGGACTATCTATGTTAGCTAATGGTCACTTGGACTATCTAGGTTACGTTCGGACACTTGGACTATGTATGTTAATTAGCGGAACTTGGACGATCTAGGTTAACTAGCGGGCACTTGGACTATGTAGGTTAACTAGCGGGCCCTTGGACTATGTTGGTTAACTAGCAGGCACTTGGACGATATAGGTTAACTAGCGGGCACTTGGACTATCTAGGTTAACTAGCGGTCACTCGGACTATGTAGGTAACCTAGCGGGAACTTGGACTAATAGGTTACTTAGCGGGCACTTGGACTATCTAGGTTAACGAACGGGCACTTGGACTATCTAGGTTACCTACCGGGCACTTGTACTATGTAGATTAACTAGCGGACACTTGGACTATCTAGGTTAATTAGCGAGCACATGGACTATCTCGGTTAACTAGCGGGCACTTGGACTATGTAGGTTCCCTAGCGGGCATTTGGACTATATAGGTTACCTAGCGGGCACTTGAAATATTTAGGTTACCTAGCGGGTACGTGGACAATATAGGTTAACTAGCGGGCTGTTGGACTATCTAGGTTACCTAGCGGACACTTGGACAATCTAGGTTAACTAACGGGCACTTGGACTATGTAGGTTCCCTAGTGGGCACTTGGATTATGTATGTTCCCTAGAGGGCATATGGACTATGTAGGTTCCCTAGCGGGCACTTGGACTATCTTAGTTCCCTAAAGGGCATTTGGACTATCTAGGTTAACTAGCCGTCACTCGGACTATGTAGGTAACCTAGGGGGAACTTGGACTATCTAGGTTACCTAGCGGGCACTTGGACTATCTAGGTTCCCTAGCGGGCACTTGGACAATGTACGTTCCCTAGCGGGCACTTGGACTATCTAGGTTAACTAACGAGCATTTGGAGTATCTAGGTTAACTAGCGGGCATTGGACTATGTGTGTTAACTAACGGGCACTTTGACTACCTACGTTACCTAGCGGGTACTTGGACAATGTAGGTTAACTAGCGAGCTGTTGGACTATCTAGGTTACCTAGCGGACACTTGGACAATCTACGTTAAGTAACGGGCACTTGGACTATGTAGGTTCACTAGTGGGCACTTGGATTATGTAGGTTCCCTAGAGGGCATATGGACTATGTAGGTTCCCTAGCGGGCATTTGGACTATCTTTGTTCCCTAAGGGCACTTGGACTATGTAGATTACCTAGCGGACACTTGGACTATCTATGTTAGCTAATGGGCACCTGGACTATCTAGGTTACCTAGCAGGCACTTGGACTATGTAGGTTACCTAGCGGGCACTTGGACTATCTAGGTTACGTTCGGACACTTGGACTATTTAGGTTAATTAGTGGAACTTGGACGATCTAGTTTAACTAGCGGGCACTTGGATTATCTAGGTTAACTAGCGGGGCCTTGGACTATGTAGGTTACCTAGCGGGCCCTTGGATTATGTTGGTTAACTAGCAGGCACTTGGACGATCTAGGTTAACTAGCGGGCACTTGGACTATCTAGGTTAACTAGCGGACACTCGGACTATGTAGGTAACCTAGCGGGAACTTGGACTAATAGGTTACTTAGCGGGCACTTGGACTATCTAGGTTAACGAACGGGCACTTGGACTATCTAGGTTACTTACCGGGCACTTGTACTATGTAGATTAAATAGAGGACACTTGGACGATCTAGGTTAATTAGCGAGCACTTGGACTATCTCGGTTTACTAGCGGGCACTTGGACTATGTAGGTTCCCTAGCGGGCATTTGGACTATATAGGTTACCTAGCGGGCACTTGAAATATTTAGGTTACCTAGCAGGCACTTGGACTATCTAGGTTACCTAGCGGGCACTTGAACTACCTACGTTACCTAGCGGGTACTTGGACAATGTAGGTTAACTAGCGGGCTGTTGGACTATCTAGGTTACCTAGCGGACACTTGGACAATCTACGTTAACTAACAGGCACTTGGACTATGTAGGTTTCCTAGTGGGCACTTGGATTATGTAGGTTCCCTAGAGGGCATATGGACTATGTAGGTTCCCTAGCGGGCACTTGGACTATCTTAGTTCCCTAAAGGGCACTTGGACTATCTAGGTTAACTAGCGGTCACTCGAACTATGTAGGTAACCTAGGGGGAACTTGGACTATCTAGGTTACCTAGCGGGCACTTGGACTATCTAGGTTACCTAGCGGGTACTTGGACAATGTACGTTCTCTAACGGGCACTTGGACTATCTAGGTTAACTAACGAGCACTTGGACTATCTAGGTTAACTAGCGGGCACTTGGACTATGTGTGTTAACTAGCGGGCACTTGGACTTTCTAGGTTACCTAGCGGGCTTTTGGACTATGTACGTTCCCTAGCGGACACTTGGGCTATCTACGTTACTTAGCGGGCACTTGGACTATGTAGATTAACTAGGAGGCACTTGGACTATCTAGGTTAGCTAACGGGTACTTGGAATATCTCGGTTACCTAGCGGGTACATGGACAATATAGGTTACCTAGCGGGCACTTGGACTGTCTTGGATACGTAGCGGGCACTTGGACTATCTAGGTTAACGAATGTGCACTTGGAATATGTAGGTTACCTAGCGGGCACTTGGATTATCTAGGTTACCTAACGGGCACTTGGACTATGTAGGTTCCTAGCGGGCACTTGAACTATGGAGGTTAACTAGCGGACCCTTGAACTATGTAAGTTAATTAGCGGGCACTTGGACGATCTAGGTTAACTAGCGGGCACTTGGACTATCTTAGTTCCCTAAAGGGCACTTGGACTATCTAGGTTAACTAGGGGTCACTCGGATTATGCAGGTAACCTAGGGGGAACTTGGACTATCTAGGTTACCTAGCGGGCACTTGGACTCTCTAGGTTACCTAGCGGGCACTTGGACAAAGTACGTTCCCTAGAGGGCACTTGGACTATCTAGGTTAACTAACGAGCACTTGGACTATCTAGGTAAACTAGCGGACACTTGGACTATGTGTGTTAACGAGCGGGCACTCGGACTATGTATGTTCCTTAACGGGCACTTGGATTATCTAGGTTAACGAATGTGCACTTAGAATATGTAGGTTACCTAACGGGCACTTGGACTATGTAGGTTCCTCGCGGGCACTTGGACTATGGAGGTTAACTAGCAGGCCCTTGAACTATGTAAGTTAATTAGCGGGCACTTGGACGATCTAGGTTCAGTAGCGGGCACTTGGACTATCTAGGTTAACTAGCAGTCATTCGGACTATGTAGGTAACCAAGCGGGAACTTGGAGTATCTAGGTTACCTAGCGGGCACTTGGACCATCTAGGTTAACTAACGGGCACTTGGACTATGTAGGTTCCCTAGTGGGCACTTGGACTATATAGGTTCCCGAGCGGGCACTTGGACTATCTTAGTTCCCTAAAGGGCACTTTGATTATGTAGGTTCCCTAGCAGGCACTTGGACTATGTAGGTTCCATAGCGGGCACTTGGACTATGTAGTTTCCCTATCAGGCACTTGGACTATGTAGGTTAACTAGCGGGCACTTGGACTATGTAGGTTACCTAGCGGGCACTTGGACTATCTAGGTTAACTAACGGGCACTTGGACTATCTAGGTTATCTAGCGGGCCCTTGTACTATGTAGGTTAATAGCGGGCCCTTGGACTATATAAGTTAATTAGTGGGCACTTGGATGATCTAGGTTAACGAGCGGGCACTTGGACTATCTAGGTTACCTACCGGGCACTTGTACTATGTAGATAAAATAGCGGACACTTGGACGATTTAGGTTAATTAGCGAGCACTTGGACTATTTCGGTTAACTAGCGGGCACTTGAATTACCTACGTTACCTAGCGGGTACTTGGACAATGTAGGTTAACTAGCGGGCTTTTGGACTATCTAGGTTACCTAGCGGACACTTGGACAATCTACGTTAACTAACGGGCACTTGGACTATGTAGGTTCCCTAGTGGGCACCTGGATTATGTAGGTTCCCTAGAGGGCATATGGACTATGTAGGTTCCCTAGCGGGCATTTGGATTATCTTAGTTCCCTAAAGGGCACTTGGACTATGTAGATTACCTAGCGAACACTTGGACTATCTATGTTAGCTAATGGGCACCTGGACTATCTAGGTTACCTAGCGGGCACTTGGACTATGTAGGTTACCTAGCGGGCACTTGGACTATCTAGGTTACGTTCGGACACTTGGACTATGTAGGTTAATTAGTGGAACTTGGACGATCTAGTTTAACTAGCGGGCACTTGGATTATCTAGGTTAACTAGCGGGGCCTGGGACTACGTAGGTTACCTAGCGGGCCCTTGGACTATGTAGGTTAACTAGCAGGCACTTGGACGATCTAGGTTAACTAGCGGGCACTCGGACTATGTAGGTAACCTAGCGGGAACTTGGACTAATAGGTTTCTTAGCGGGCACTTGGACTATCTAGGGTAACGAACGGGCACTTGGACTATCTAGGTTACCTACCGAGCACTTGTACTATGTAGGTTAAATAGCGGACACTTGGACGATCTAGGTTAATTAGCGAGCACTTGGACTATCGGGGTTAACTAGCGGGCACTTGGACTATGTAGGTTCCCTAGCGGGCATTTGGACTATATAGGTTACCTAGCGGGCACTTGAAATATTTAGGTTACCTAGCAGGCACTTGGACTATCTAGGTTACCTAGCGGGCACTTGAACTACCTACGTTACCTAGCGGGTACTTGGACAACGTAGGTTAACTAGCGGGCTGTTGGACTATCTAGGTTACCTAGCGGACACTTGGACAATCTACGTTAACTAACGGGCACTTGGACTATGTAGGTTCCCTAGTGGGCACTTGGATTATGTAGGTTCCCTAGAGGGCATATGGACTATGTAGGTTCCCTAGCGGGCACTTGGACTATCTTAGTTCCCTAAAGTACACTTGGACTATCTAGGTTAACTAGCGGTCACTCGGAATATGTAGGTAACCTAGGGTGACTTGGATTATCTAGGTTACCTAGCGGGCACTTGGACTATCTAGGTTACCTAGCGGGCACTTGGACAATGTACGTTCCCTAGCGGGCACTTGGATTATCTAGGTTAACTAACGAGCACTTGGACTATCTAGGTTAACTAGCGGACATTGGACTATGTTTGTTAACTAGCGGGCACTCGGACTATATATGTTCCTTGGCGGGCACTTGGACTTTCTAGGTTAAATAGCTGGTTTTTGGACTATGTACGTTATCTAGCGGGCACTTGGGCTTTCTACGTTACCCAGCGGGCACTAGGACTATGTAGGTTAACTAGGGGGCACTTCGACTATCTAGGTTAACTAATGGGTACTTGGAATATCTCGGTTACCTAGCGGGCACATGGACTATATATGTTACCTAGCGGGCACTTGGAATGTCTTGGATACGTAGCGGGCACTTGGACTGTCTAGGTTAACGAATGTGCACTTGGAATATGTAGGTTACCTAGCTGGCACTTGGACTATCTAGGTTACCTAACGGGCACTTGGACTATCTAGGTTAACGAATGTGCAATTGGATTATGTAGGTTACCTAGAGGGCACTTGGACTATCTAGGTTACCTAACGGGCACTTGGAATATGTAGGTTCCTAGTGGGCACGTGGACTATGGATGTTAACTAGCGGGCCCTTTGACTATGTAAGTTAATTAGCGGGCACTTGGACTATCTAGGTTAACTAGCAATCACTCGGACTATGTAGGTAACCTAGCGGGAACTTGGACTATATAGGTTACCTAGCGGGCACTTGGACTGTCTTGGATACGTAGCGGGCACTTGGACTATCTAGGTTAACGAATGTGCACTTGGAATATGTAGGTTACCTAACGGGCACTTGGATTATCTAGGTTACCTAACGGGCACTTCGACTATGTAGGTTCCTAGCGGGCACTTGGACTATGGAGGTTAACTAGTGGGCCCTTGAACTATGTAAGTTAATTAGCGGGCCCTTGGACGATCTAGGTTAACTAGCGGGCACTTGGACTACCTTAGTTCCCTAAAGGGCACTTGGACTATCTAGGTTAACTAGCGGTCACTCGGACTATGTAGGTAACCTAGGGGGAACTTGGACTATGTGTGTTAACTAGCGGGCACTTTGACTATCTAGGTTAACTAACGAGCACTTGGACTATCTAGGTTAACTAGCGGACACTTGGACTATGTGTGTTAACTAGCGGGCACTCAGACTATGTATGTTCCTTAGCGGGCACTTGGATTATCTAGGTTAACGAATGTGCACTTGGAATATATAGGTTACCTAGCGGGCACTTGGACTATCTAGGTTACCTAACGGGCACTTGGACTATGTAGGTTCCTCGCGGGCACTTGGACTATGGAGGTTAACTAGCGGGCCCTTGAACTATGTAAGTTAATTAGCGGGCACTTGGACGATCTAGGTTCACTAGCGGGCACTTGGACTATCTGGGTTAACTAGCAGTCACTCGGACTATGTATGTAACCTAGCGGGAACTTGGAATATCTAGGTTACCTAGCGGGCACTTGGACCATCTAGTTTAACTAACGGGCACTTGGACTATGTAGGTTCCCTAGTGGGCACTTGGACTATATAGGTTCCCGAGCGGGCACTTGGACTATCTTAGTTCCCTAAAGGGCACTTTGATTATGTAGGTTCCCTAGCAGGCACTTGGACTATGTAGGTTCCATAGCGGGCACTTGGACTATGTAGTTTCCCTATCAGGCACTTGGACTATGTAGGTTAACTAGCGGGCACTTGGACTATGTAGGTTACCTAGCGGGCACTTGAACTATCTAGGTTAACTAACGGGCACTTGGACTATCTAGGTTATCTAGCGGGCCCTTTTACTATGTACGTTAATAGCGGGCCCTTGGACTATATAAGTTAATTAGTGGGCACTTGGACGATCTAGGTTAACGAGCGGGCACTTGGACTATCTAGGTTACCTACCGGGCACTTGTACTATGTAGATTAAATAGTGGACACTTGGACGATCTAGGTTAATTAGCGAGCACTTGGACTATTTCGGTTAACTAGCGGGCACTTGAACTACCTACGTTACCTAGCGGGTACTTGGACAATGTAGGTTAACTAGCTTGCTGTTGGACTATCTAGGTTACCTAGCGGACACTTGGACAATCTACGTTAACTAACGGGCACTTGGACTATGTAGGTTCCCTAGTGGGCACTTGGATTATGTAGGTTCCCTAGAGGGCATATGGAGTATGTAGGTTCCTTAGCGGACATTTGGACTATCTTAGTTCCCTAAAGGGCACTTGGACTATGTAGATTACCTAGCGGACACTTGGACTATCTATGTTAGCTAATGGGCACCTGGACTATCTAGGTTACCTAGCGGGCACTTGGACTATGTAGGTTATCTAGCGGGCACTTGGACTATCTAGGTTACGTTCGGACACTTGGACTATGTAGGTTAATTAGTGGAAGTTGGATGATCTAGGTTAACTAGCAGGCACTTGGATTATCTAGGTTAACTAGCGGGGCCTGGGACTATGTAGGTTACCTAGCGGGCTCTTGGACTATGTAGGTTAACTAGCAGGAACTTGGACGATCAAGGTTAACTAGCGGGCACTTGGACTATCTAAGTTAACTAGCGGACACTCGGACTATGTAGGTAACCTAGCGGGAACTTGGACTAATAGGTTACTTAGCGGGCACTTGGACTATCTAGGTTAACAAACGGGCACTTGTACTATCTAGGTTACCTACCGGGCACTTGTACTATATAGGTTAAATAGCGGACACTTGGACGATCTAGGTTAATTAGCGAGCACTTGGACTATCGGGGTTAACTAGCGGGCACTTGGACTATGTAGGTTCCCTAGCGGGCATTTGGACTATATAGGTTACCTAGCGGGCACTTGAAATATTTAGGTTACCTAGCAGGCACTTGGACTATCTAGGTTACCTAGCGGACACTTGAACTACCTACGTTACCTAGCGCGTACTTGGGCAATGTAGGTTAACTAGCGGGCTGTTGGACTATCTAGGTTACCTAGCGGACACTTGGACAATCTACGTTAACTAACGGGCACTTGGACTATGCAGGTTCCCTAGTGGGCACTTGGATTATGTAGGTTCCCTAGAGGGCATATGGACTATGTAGGTTCCCTAGCGGGCACTTGGACTATCTTAGTTCCCTAAAGGACACTTGGACTATCTAGGTTAACTAGCGTTCACTCGGAATATGTAGGTAACCTAGGGGGAACTTGGACTATCTAGGTAACTAGCGGGCACTTGGACTATCTAGGTTACCTAGCGGGCACTTGGACAATGTACGTTCCCTAGTGGACACCTGGACTATCTAGGTTAACTAACGGGCACTTGGACTATCTAGGTTAACTAGCGGACACTTGGACTATGTGTGTTAACTAGCGGGCACTCGGACTATATATGTTCCTTGGCGGGCACTTGGACTTTCTAGGTTACCTAGCGGGCTTTTGGACAATGTACGTTACCTAGCGGACACTTGGGCTTTCTACGTTACCTAGCGGGCACTAGGACTATGTAGGTTAACTAGGGGGCACTTCGACTACCTAGGTTAACTAATGGGCACTTGGAATATCTCAGTTACCTTACGGGCACATGGACTATATAGGTTACCTAGCGGGCACTTGGAATATCTTGGATACGTAGCGGGCACTTGGACTATCTAGGTTAACGAATGTGCACTTGGAATATGTAGGTTACCTAGCGGGCACTTGGACTATCTGGGTTACCTAACGGGCAATTGGACTATCTAGGTTAACGAATGTGCAATTGGAATATGTTGGTTACCTAGAGGGCACTTGGACTATCTAGGTTACCTAACGGGCACTTGGAATATGTAGGTTCC
Source organism: Tenrec ecaudatus (assembly GCF_050624435.1). NCBI lineage: Eukaryota > Metazoa > Chordata > Mammalia > Afrosoricida > Tenrecidae > Tenrec > Tenrec ecaudatus. The sequence goes on from NW_027459453.1 coordinate 85,498, forward strand.
TAGCAGGCACGTGGACTATGGAGGTTAACTCGCGGGCCCTTGAACTATGTAAGTTAATTAGCGGGCACTTGGACGATCTAGGTTAACTAGCGGGCACTTGGACTATCTAGGCTAACTAGCAGTCATTCGGACTATGTAGGTAACCTAGCGGGAACTTGGACTATCTAGGTTACCTAGCGGGCACTTGGACTATCTAGGTTAACGAACGGGCACTTGGACTATCTAGGTTACTTAGGGGGCACTTGTACTATGTAGGTTAAATAGCGGACACTTGGACGATCAAGGTTAAATAGCGGGCATTTGGACTATATAGGTTACCTAGTGGGCACTTGAAATATTTAGGTTACCTAGCAGGCACTTGGACTATCTAGGTTACCTAGCGGGCACTTGAACTACCTACGTTACCTAGCGGGTACTTGGACAACGTAGGTTAACTAGCGGGCTGTTGGACTATCTAGGTTACCTAGCGGACACTTGGACTATCTTAGTTCCCTAAAGGGCACTTGGACTATGTTGGTTCCCTGGCGGGCACTTGGACTATGTAGGTTCCCTAGCGCGCACTTGGACTATCTAGGTTAACTAGCGGGCACTTGGACTATTTAGGTTACCTAGCGGACACTTGCACTATATAGGTTACCTAGCGGGCACTTGGTCTATGTAGGTTAACTGGAGGACGCTTGGACGATCTAGGTTAACAAGTGGGCCCTTGGATTATGTAGGTTAACTAGCCGGCACTTGGATGATCTAGGTTAACTAGCGGGCACTTGGACGATCTAGGTTAACCAGCGGGCACTTGGACTATCAAAGTTAACAAGCGAGCCCTTGGACTATGTAGGTTAACTAGCGGGCCCTTGGACTATCTAGGTTACCTAGATAGCACTGGGACTATATAGGTTCCCTAGCGGGCACTTGGACTATCTAGGTTAACGAATGTGCACTTGGACTATGTAGGTTCCTAGCGGGCACTTGGACTATGGAGGTTAACTAGCGGGCCCTTGAACTATGTAAGTTAATTAGCGGGCACTTGGACGATCTAGGTTAACTAGCGGGCACTTGGACTATCTTAGTTCCCTAAAGGGCACTTGGACTATCTAGGTTAACTAGCGGTCACTCGGACTATGTAGGTAACCTAGGGGGAACTTGGACTATCTAGGTTACCTAGCGGGCACTTGGACTATCTAGGTTAACTAACGAGCATTTGGAGTATCTAGGTTAACTAGCGGGCACTTGGACTATGTGTGTTAACTAGCGGGCACTTGGACTACCTACGTTACCTAGCGGGTACTTGGACAATGTAGGTTAACTAGCGAGCTGTTGGACTATCTAGGTTACCTAGCGGACACTTGGACAATCTACGTTAACTAACGGGCACTTGGACTATGTAGGTTCCCTAGTGGGCACTTGGATTATGTAGGTTCCCTAGAGGGCATATGGACTATGTAGGTTCCCTAGCGGGCATTTGGACTATCTTTGTTCCCTAAGGGCACTTGGACTATGTAGATTACCTAGCGGACACTTGGACTATCTATGTTAGCTAATGGGCACCTGGACTATCTAGGTTACCTAGCAGGCACTTGGACTATGTAGGTTACCTAGCGGGCAATTGGAATATCTAGGTTACGTTCGGACACTTGGACTATGTAGGTTAATTAGTGGAACTTGGACGATCTAGGTTAACTAGCGGGCACTTGGATTATCTAGGTTAACTAGCGGGGCCTTGGACTATGTAGGTTACCTAGCGGGCCCTTGGACTATGTTGGTTAACTAGCAGGCACTTGGACGATCTAGGTTAACTAGCGGGCACTTGGACTATCTAGGTTAACTAGCGGACACTCGGACTATGTAGGTAACCTAGCGGGAACTTGGACTAATAGGTTACTTAGCGGGCACTTGGACTATCTAGGTTAACGAACGGGCACTTGGACTATCTAGGTTACCTACCGGGCACTTGTACTATGTAGATTAAATAGAGGACACTTGGACGATCTAGGTTAATTAGCGAGCACTTGGACTATCTCGGTTTACTAGCGGGCACTTGGACTATGTAGGTTCCCTAGCGGGCATTTGGACTATATAGGTTACCTAGCGGGCACTTGAAATATTTAGGTTACCTAGCAGGCACTTGGACTATCTAGGTTACCTAGCGGGCACTTGGACTACCTACGTTACCTAGCGGGTACTTGGACAATGTAGGTTAACGAGCGGGCTGTTGGACTATCTAGGTTACCTAGCGGACACTTGGACAATCTACGTTAACTAACGGGCACTTGGACTATGTAGGTTTCCTAGTGGGCACTTGGATTATGTAGGTTCCCTAGAGGGCATATGGACTATGTAGGTTCCCTAGCGGGCACTTGGACTATCTTAGTTCCCTAAAGGGCACTTGGACTATCTAGGTTAACTAGCGGTCACTCGGACTATGTAGGTAACCTAGAGGGAACTTGGACTATCTAGGTTACCTAGCGGGCACTTGGACTATCTAGGTTACCCAGCGGGTTCTTGGACAATGTACGTTCTCTAGCGGGCACTTGGACTATCTAGGTAAACTAACGAGCACTCGGACTATCTAGGTTAACTAGCGGGCACTTGGACTATATGTGTTAACTAGCGGGCACTTTGACTTACTAGGTTACCTAGCGGGCTTTTGGACTATGTACGTTCCCTAGCGGGCACTTGGGCTATCTACGTTACTTAGCGGGCACTTGGACTATGTAGGTTAACTAGGAGGCACTTGGACTATCTAGGTTAACTAACGGGTACTTGGAATATCTCTGTTACCTAGCGGGCACATGGACTATATAGGTTACCTAGCGGGCACTTGGACTGTCTTGGATACGTAGCGGGCACTTGGACTATCTAGGTTAACTAATGTGCACTTGGAATATGTAGGTTACCTAGAGGGCACTTGGATTATCTAGGTTACCTAACGGGCACTTGGACTGTGTAGGTTCCTAGCGGGCACTTGAACTATGGAGGTTAACTAGCGGGCCCTTGAACTATGTAAGTTAATTAGCGGGCACTTGGACGATCTAGGTTAACTATCTTAGTTCCCTAAAGGGCACTTGGACTATCAAGGTTAACTAGCGGTCACTCGGACTATGGAGGTAATCTAGGGGGAACTTGGACTATCTAGGTTACCTAGCGGGCACTTGGACTATCTAGGTTACCTAGCGGGCACTTGGACAATGTACGTTCCCTAGTGGGCACTTGGAGTATCTAGGTTAACTAACGAGCACTTGGACTATCTAGGTTAACTAGCGGACACTCGGACTATGTGTGTTAACGAGCAGGCACTCGGACTATGTATGTTCCTTAGCGGGCACTTGGATTATCTAGGTTAACGAATGTGCACTTAGAATATGTAGGTTACCTAGCGGGCACTTGGACTATCTAGGTTACCTAACGGGCACTTGGACTATGTAGGTTCCTCGCGGGCACTTGGACTATGGAAGTTAACTAGCAGGCCCTTGAACTATGTAAGTTAATTAGCGGGCACTTGGACGATCTAGGTTAACTAGCGTGCACTTGGACTATCTAGGTTAACTAGCAGTCACTCGGACTATGTAGGTAACCTAGCGGGAACTTGGACTATCTAGGTTACCTAGCGGGCACTTGGACCATCTAGGTTAACTAACGGGCACTTGGACTATGTAGGTTCCCTAGTGGGCACTTGGACTATATAGGTTCCCGAGCGGGCACTTGGACTATCTTAGTTCCCTAAAGGGCACTTTGATTATGTAGGTTCCCTAGCAGGCACTTGGACTATGTAGGTTCCATAGCGGGCACTTGGACTATGTAGTTTCCCTATCAGGCACTTGGACTATGTAGGTTAACTAGCGGGCACTTGGACTATGTAGGTTACCTAGCGGGCACTTGGACTATCTAGGTTAACTAACGGGCACTTGGACTATCTAGGTTATCTAGCGGGCCCTTGTACTATGTAGGTTAATAGCGGACCCTTGGACTATATAAGTTAATTAGTGGGCACTTGGATGATATAGGTTAACGAGCGGGCACTTGGACTATCTAGTTTACCTACCGGGCACTTGTACTATGTAGATTAAATAGCGGACACTTGGACGATCTAGGTTAATTAGCGAGCACTTGGACTATTTCGGTTAACTAGCGGGCACTTGAACTACCTACGTTACCTAGCGGGTACTTGGACAATGTAGGTTAACTAGCGGGCAGTTGGACTATCTAGGTTACCTAGCGGACACTTGGACAATCTACGTTAACTAACGGGCACTTGGACTATGTAGGTTCCCTAGTGGGCACTTGGATTATGTAGGTTCCCTAGAGGGCATATGGACTATGTAGGTTCCCTAGCGGGCATTTGGACTATCTTAGTTCCCTAAAGGGCACTTGGACTATGTAGATTACCTAGCGGACACTTGGACTATCTATGTTAGCTAATGGGCACCTGGACTATCTAGGTTACCTAGCGGGCACTTGGACTATGTAGGTTACCTAGCGGGCACTTGGACTATCTAGGTTACGTTCGGACACTTGGACTATGTAGGTTAATTAGTGCAACTTGGACGATCTAGGTTAACTAGCGGCCACTTGGATTATCTAGGTTAACTAGCGGGGCCTGGGACTATGTAGGTTACCTAGCGGGCCCTTGAACTATGTAGGTTAACTAGCAGGCACTTGGACGATCTAGGTTAACTAGCGGGCACTTGGACTATCTAGGTTAACTAGCGGACACTCGGACTATGTAGGTAACCTAGCGGGAACTTGGACTAATAGGTTACTTAGCGGGCACTTGGACTATCTAGGTTAACGAACGGGCACTTGGACTATCTAGGTTACCTACCGGGCACTTGTACTATGTAGGTTAAATAGCGGACACTTGGACAATCTAGGTTAATTAGCGAGCACTTGGACTATCGGGGTTAACTAGCGGGCACTTGGACCATGTAGGTTCCCTAGCGGGCATTTGGACTATATAGGTTACCTAGCGGGCACTTGAAATATTTAGGTTACGTAGCAGGCACTTGGTTATCTAGGTTACCTAGCGGGCACTTGAACTACCTACGTTACCTAGTGGGTACTTGGACAATGTAGGTTAACTAGCGGGCTGTTGGACTATCTAGGTTACCTAGCGGACAGTTGGACAATCTACGTTAACTAACGGGCACTTGGACTATGTAGGTTCCCTAGGGGCACTTGGATTATGTAGGTTCCCTAGAGGGCATATGGACTATGTAGGTTCCCTAGTGGGCACTTGGACTATCTTAGTTCCCTAAAGGACACTTGGACTATCTAGGTTAACTAGCGGTCACTCGGAATATGTAGGTAAACTAGGGGGAACTTGGACTATCTAGGTTACCTAGCGGGCACTTGGACTATCTAGGTTACCTAGCGGGCACTTGGACAATGTACATTCCCTAGCGGGCACATGGACTATCTAGGTTACCTAACGGGCACTTGGAATATGTAGGTTCCTAGCGGGCACGTGGACTATGGAGGTTAACTCGCGGGCCCTTGAACTATGTAAGTTAATTAGCGGGCACTTGGACTATCTAGGTTAACGAACGGGCACTTGGACTATCTAGGTTACCTAGCGGGCACTTGTACTATGTAGGTTAAATAGCGGACACTTGGACGATCAAGGTTAAATAGCGGGCATTTGGACTATATAGGTTACCTAGTGGGCACTTGAAATATTTAGGTTACCTAGCAGGCACTTGGACTATCTAGGTTACCTAGCGGGCACTTGAACTACCTACGTTACCTAGCGGGTACTTGGACTATGTACGTTCCCTAGTGGGCAGTTAGACTATGTAGGTTCCCTAGCTGCACTTGGACTATCTTAGTTCCCTAAAGGGCACTTGGACTATGTAGGTTCCCTGGCGGGCACTTGGACTATGTAGGTTCCCTAGCGGGCACTTGGACTATCTAGGTTAACTAGCGGGCACTTGGACTATGTAGGTTAACTAGCGGACACTTGCACTATGTAGGTTACCTAGCAGGCACTTGGACTATGTATCTTCCCTAACGGGCACTTGGACTATCTATGTTAACTAGCGGGCACTTGGATTATGTAGGTTACCTAGCGGACACTTGCACTATATAGGTTACCTAGCGGGCACTTGGTCTATGTAGGTTAACTGGAGGACGCTTGGACGACCTAGGTTAACAAGTGGGCCCTTGGATTATGTAGGTTAACTAGCCGGCACTTGGATGATCTAGGTTAACTAGCGGGCACTAGGACGATCTAGGTTAACCAGCGGGCACTTGGACTATCAAAGTTAACAAGCGAGCCCTTGGACTATGTAGGTTAACTAGCGGGCCCTTGGACTATCTAGGTTACCTAGATAGCACTGGGACTATATAGGTTCCCTAGCGGGCACTTGGACTGTCTTGGATACGTAGCGGGCACTTGGACTATCTAGGTTAACGAATGTGCACTTGGAATATGTAGGTTACCTAGCGGGCACTTGGACTATCTAGGTTACCTAACGGGCACTTGGACTATGTAGGTTCCAGCGGGCACTTGGACTATGGAGGTTAACTAGCGGGCCCTTGAACTATGTAAGTTAATTAGCGGGCACTTGGACGATCTAGGTTAACTTCGGTCACTTGAACTATCTAGGTTAACTAGCAGTCACTTGGACTATGTAGATAACCTAGCGGGAACTTGGACTATCTAGGTTACCTAGCGGGCACTTGGACTATCTAGGTTCACGAACGGGCACTTGGACTATCTAGGTTACCTAGCGGGCACTTGTACTATGTAGGTTAAATAGAGGACACTTGGACGATCTAGGTTAAATAGCGGGCATTTGGACTATATAGGTTACCTAGTGGGCACTTGAAATATTTAGGTTACCTAGCAGGCACTTGGACTATCTAGGTTACCTAGCGGGCACTTGAACTACCTACGTTACCTAGCGGGTACTTGGACTATGTACGTTCCCTAGTGGGCAGTTAGACTATGTAGGTACCCTAGCAGGCATATGGACTATGTATGTTCCCTAGCGGCACTTGGACTATCTTAGTTCCCTAAAGGGCACTTGGACTATGTAGGTTCCCTGGCGGGCACTTGGACTATGTAGGTTCTCTAGCGGGTACTTGGACTACCTAGGTTAACTAGCGGGCACTTGGACTATGTAGGTTAACTAGCGGATACTTGCACTATGTAGGTTACCTAGCGGGCACTTGGACTATGTAGGTTAACTAGCGGATACTTGCACTATGTAGGTTACCTAGCGGGCACTTGAACTATGTAGGTTAACTAGCAGGCCCTTGGACTATCTAGGTTACTTAGCAGGCACTTGGGCTATGTATCTTAACTAGCGGGCACTTGCACTCTCTAGGTTACCTAGCCGGCACTTGGACTATGTACCTTCCCTAGCGGGCACTTGGATTATCTATGTTAACTAGCGGGCACTTTGACTATGTAGGTTAACTGGAGGACGCTTGGACGATCTAGGTTAACAAGAGGGCCCTTGGACTATGTAGCTTAACTAGCCGGCACTTGGATGATCTAGGTTAACTAGCGGGCACTTGGACGATCTAGGTTAACCAGCGGGCACTTGGACTATCAAAGTTAACAAGCGAGCCCTTGGACTATGTAGGTTAACTAGCGGGCCCGTGGACTATCTAGGTTACCTAGAAAGCACTTGGACTATATAGGTTCCCTAGCGGGCACTTGGACTATCTAGGTTAACGAACGGGCACTTGGACTATGCAGGTAACCTTGCCGGCACTTGGACTGTCTAGGTTACATAGCGGCCACTTGGACTTCTAGGTTAACGAATGGGCACTTGGACTATGTAAGTTGCCTAGCGAACACTTGGACTATCTAGGTTAGGTAACGGGCATTTGGACTATCTAGGTTATCCAGCGGGAACTTGGACAATGTAGGTTACCAAGCGGGCACTTGGACTATCTAGGTTACCTAGCGGGCACTTGGACTATCTAGGTTACCTAGCGGGAACTAGGACAATGTAGGTTACCAGCGGGCACTTGGACTATCTAGGTTAACGAACGAGCACTTGGACTATGTAGGTTAACTAGCGGACACTTGGACTATCTAGGTTAGCTAGCAGGCACTTTGACTATCTAGGTTAACCAAGGGCACTTGGACTATGTAGGTTGCCAACGAGCACTTGGACTATGTAGGTTCCCTAGCGGGCGCTTGGACTTTGTAGGTTCCCTAGCGGTTACTTGGACTGTCTAGGTTAACTAGCGGGCAATTGGACTGTCTAGGTTACCTAGTGGGCACTTGGACTATGTAGTTTACCTAGCAGGCACTTGGACTATGTAGGTTAACTAGCGCACACTTGGACTATCTAGGTTACCTACCGGGCACTTGGACTATATACGTTCCCTAGCGGGCACTTGGGCTATCTACGTTACCTAGTGGGCACTTGGACTATGTAGGTTAACGAACTGGCACTTCGACTATGTAGGTAACCTAGTGGTCACTTGGACTGTCTAGGTTACCTAGCGGACACTTGGACGATCTAGGTTAACTAGCGCGTACTTGGAGTATCTAGGTTAACTAGCGGTCCCTTGGACTACGTAGGTTAACTAGCGGACACTTGCACTATGTAGGTTACCTAGCGGGCACTTGGACTATGTAGGTTACCTAGCGGGCACTTGGACGATCTAGGTTAACTAGCGGGCACTTGGATTATCTAGGTTAACTAACAGGCACTTGGACTATGTATGTTCCAGAGCGGGCAATTAGATTATGTAGGTTCCCTAGCGGGCACTTGGACTATCTAGGTTCCCTAAAGGGCACTTGGACTATGTAGGTTAACTAGCGGACAATTGCACTCTCTAGTTTACCTAGCGGGCACTTGGACTATGTACCTTCCCTAGCGGGCACTTGGACTATCTATGTTAACTAGCGGGCACTTGGACTATGTAGGTTGCCTAGCGGGCACTTGGACGATCTAGGTTAGGTAACGGGCACTTGGACTATCTAGGTTAGCTAACAGGAACTTGGACTATCTAGGTTACCTAGCGGGCACTAGGACTATGTAGGTTACCTAGCGGGCACTTGGACTATCTAGGTTACCTAGCTGGAACTTGGACAATGTAGGTTACCAGCGGGCACTTGGACTATCTAGGTTAACGAACGAGCACTTGGACTATGTAGGTAACCTAGCGGGCACTTGGACTGTCTAGGTTACCTAGCGGGCACTTGGACTATCTAGGTTAACGAACGTGCACTTGGACTATGTAGGTTAACTAGCGAACACTTGGACTATCTAGGTTAGCTAACGGGAAACTGGACTATCAAGGTTACCTAACAGGCACTTGGACTATGTAGGTTACCTAGCGGGCACTTGGACTATCTAGGTTACCTAATAGGCACTTTGACTATCTAGGTTAACTAACGGCCACTTGGACTATGTAGGTTGCCTAGCGAGCACTTGGACTATGGAGGTTGCCTAGCGGGCACTTGGACGATCTAGGTTAGCTAACGGGCACTTGGACTATCTAGGTTAGCTAACAGGAACTTGGACTATCTAGGTTACCTAGCGGGCACTAGGACTATGTAGGTTACCTAGCGGGCACTTGGACTATCTAGGTTACCTAGCGGGAACTTGGACAATGTAGGTTACCAGCGGGCACTTGGACTATCTAGGTTAACGAACGAGCACTTGGACTATGTAGGTAACCTAGCGGGCATTTGGACTGTCTAGGTTACCTAGCGGGCACTTGGACTATCTAGGTTAACTAACGGGCCCTTGGACTATGTAGGTTAACTAGCGGACACTTGGACTATCTAGGTTAGCTAACGGGCAATTGGACTATCAAGGTTACCTAACGGGCACTTGGACTATGTAGGTTACCTAGCGGGCACTTGGACTATCTAGGTTACCTAGTAGGCACTTTGACTATCTAGGTTAACTAACGGGCACTTGGACTATGTAGGTTGCCTAGCTAGCACTTGGACTATGTAGGTTCCTTAGCCGGCGCTTGGACTATGTAGGTTCCCTAGCGGTTACTTGGACTGTCTAGGTTAACTAGCGGGCAATTAGTCTGTCTAGGTTACCTAGCAGGCACTTGGACTATGTAGGTTAACTAGCGCATACTTGGACTATCTAGGTTACCTAGCGGGCACTTGGACTATATACATTCCCTAGCGGGCACTTGGGCTATCTACGTTCCCTAGCGGGTACTTGCACTATGTAGGTTAACGAACGGGCACTTGGACTATGTAGGTAACCTAGTGGTCACTTGGACTGTCTAGGTTACATAGCGGGCACTTGGACGATCTAGGTTAACTAGCGGGCACTTGGACTATCTAGGTTAACTAGCAGTCACTCGGACTATGTAGGTAACCTAGCAGAAACTTGGACTATCTAGGTTACCTAGCGGGCACTTGGACCATCTAGGTTAACTAACGGGCACTTGGACTATGTAGGTTCCCTAGTGGGCATTTGGACTATATAGGTTCCCGAGCGGGCACTTGGACTATCTTAGTTCCCTAAAGGGCACTTTGATTATGTAGGTTCCCTAGCAGGCACTTGGACTGTGTAGGTTCCATAGCGGGCACTTGGACTATGTAGTTTCCATATCAGGCACTTGGACTATGTAGGTTAACTAGCGGGCACTTGGACTATGTAGGTTACCTAGCGGGTACTTGGACTATCTAGGTTAACTAACGGGCACTTGGACTTTCTAGGTTATCTAGCGGGCCCTTGTACTATGTAGGTTAATAGCGGGCCCTTGGACTATATAAGTTAATTAGTGGGCACTTGGACGATCTAGGTTAACGAGCGGGCACATGGACTATCTAGGTTACCCACCGGGCACTTGTACTATGTAGATTAAATAGCGGACACTTGGACGATCTAGGTTAATTAGCGAGCACTTGGACTATTTCGGTTAACTAGCGGGCACTTGAACTACCTACGTTACCTAGCGGGTACTTGGACAATGTAGGTTAACTAGAGGGCAGTTGGGCTATCTAGGTTACCTAGCGGACACTTGGACAATCTACGTTAACTAACGGGCACTTGGACTATGTAGGTTCCCTAGTGGGCACTTGGATTATGTAGGTTCCCTAGAGGGCATATGGACTATGTAGGTTCCCTAGCGGGCATTTGGACTATCTTAGTTCCCTAAAGGGCACTTGGACTATGTAGATTACCTAGCGGACAGTTGGACTATCTATGTTAGCTAATGGGCACCTGGACTATCTAGGTTACCTAGCGGGCACTTGGACTATGTAGGTTACCTAGCGGGCACTTGGACTATCTAGGTTACGTTCGGACACTTGGACTATGTAGGTTAATTAGTGGAACTTGGACGATCTAGGTTAACTAGCGGGTACTTGGATTATCTAGGTTAACTAGCGGGGCCTTGGACTATGTAGGTTACCTAGCGGGCCCTTGGACTATGTAGGTTAACTAGCAGACACTTGGACAATCTACGTTAACTAGCGGGCACTTGGACTATGTAGGTTCCCTAGCGGGCATTTGGACTATATAGGTTACCTAGCGGGCACTTGAAATATTTAGGTTACCTAGCAGACACTTGGACTATCTAGGTTACCTAGCGGGCACTTGAACTACCTACGTTACCTAGCGGGTACTTGGACAATGTAGGTTAACTAGCGGGCTGTTGGACTATCTAGGTTACCTAGCGGACACTTGGACAATCTACGTTAACTAACGGGCACTTGGACTATGTAGGTTCCCTAGTGGGCACTTGGATTATGTAGGTTCCCTAGAAGGCATATGGACTATGTAGGTTCCCTAGCGGGCACTTGGACTATCTTAGTTCCCTAAAGGACACTTGGACTATCTAGGTTAACTAGCGGTCAGTCGGAATATGTAGGTAACCTAGGGGGAACTTGGACTATCTAGGTTACCTAGCGGGCACTTGGACTATCTTGGTTAACTAACGAACACTTGGACTATCTAGGTTAACTAGCGGACATTGGACTATGTGTGTTAACTAGCGGGCACTCGGACTATATATGTTCCTTGGCGGGCACTTGGACTTTCTAGGTAACCTAGCGGGCTTTTGGACTATGTACGTTACCTAGCGGGCACTTGGGCTTTCTACGTTACCTAGCGGGCACTAGGACTATGTAGGTTTACTAGGGGGCACTTCGACTATCTAGGTTAACTAATGGGTACTTGGAATATCTCGGTTACCTAGCGGGCACATGGACTATATAGGTTACCTAGCGGGCACTTGGACTGTCTTGGATACGTAGCGGGCACTTGGACTATCTAGGTTAACGAATGTGCACTTGGAATATGTAGGTTACCTAGCGGGCACATGGACTCTCTAGGTAACCTAACGGGCACTTGGACTATCTAGGTTAACGAATGTGCAATTGGAATATGTAGGTTACCTAGAGGGCACTTGGACTATCTAGATTACCTAACGGGCACTTGGACTATGTAGGTTCCTAGCGGGCACGTGGACTATGGAGGTTAACTCGCGGGCACTGAACTATGTAAGTTAATTAGAGGGCACTTGGACGATCTAGGTTAACTAGCGGGCACTTGGACTATCTAGGTTAACTAGCAGTCACTCGGACTATGTAGGTAACCTAGCGGGAACTTGGACAATCTAGGATACCTAGCGGGCACTTGGACTATCTAGGTTAACGAACGGGCACTTGGACTATCTAGGTTACCTAGCGGGCACTTGTACTATGTAGGTTAAATAGCGGACACTTGGACGATCAAGGTTAAATAGCGGGCATTTGGACTATATAGGTTACCTAGTGGGCACTTGAAATATTAAGGTTACCTAGCAGGCACTTGGACTATCTAGGTTACCTAGCGGGCACTTGAACTACCTACGTTACCTAGCGGGTACTTGGACTATGTACGTTCCCTAGTGGGCAGTTAGACTATGTAGGTTCCCTAGCTGCACTTGGACTATCTTAGTTCCCTAAAGGGCACTTGGACTATGTAGGTTCCCTGGCGGGCACTTGGACTATGTAGGTTACCTAGCGGGCACTTGGACTATCTAGGTTACCTAGCGGGAACTAGGACAATGTAGGTTACCAGCGGGCACTTGGACTATCTAGGTTAACGAACGAGCACTTGGACTATGTAGGTTAACTAGCGGACACTTGGACTATCTAGGTTAGCTAGCAGGCACTTTGACTATCTAGGTTAACCAAGGGCACTTGGACTATGTAGGTTGCCAACGAGCTCTTGGACTATGTAGGTTCCCTAGCGGGCGCTTGGACTTTATAGGTTCCCTAGCGGTTACTTGGACTGTCTAGGTTAACTAGCGGGCAATTGGACTGTCTAGGTTACCTAGTGGGCACTTGGACTATGTAGTTTACCTAGCAGGCACTTGGACTATGTAGGTTAACTAGCGCACACTTGGACTATCTAGGTTACCTACCGGGCACTTGGACTATATACGTTCCCTAGCGGGCACTTGGGCTATCTACGTTACCTAGTGGGCACTTGGACTATGTAGGTTAACGAACTGGCACTTCGACTATGTAGGTAACCTAGTGGTCACTTGGACTGTCTAGGTTACCTAGCGGACACTTGGACGATCTAGGTTAACTAGCGCGTACTTGGAGTATCTAGGTTAACTAGCGGTCCCTTGGACTACGTAGGTTAACTAGCGGACACTTGCACTATGTAGGTTACCTAGCGGGCACTTGGACTATGTAGGTTACCTAGCGGGCACTTGGACGATCTAGGTTAACTAGCGGGCACTTGGATTATCTAGGTTAACTAACAGGCACTTGGACTATGTATGTTCCAGAGCGGGCAATTAGATTATGTAGGTTCCCTAGCGGGCACTTGGACTATCTAGGTTCCCTAAAGGGCACTTGGACTATGTAGGTTAACTAGCGGACAATTGCACTCTCTAGTTTACCTAGCGGGCACTTGGACTATGTACCTTCCCTAGCGGGCACTTGGACTATCTATGTTAACTAGCGGGCACTTGGACTATGTAGGTTGCCTAGCGGGCACTTGGACGATCTAGGTTAGGTAACGGGCACTTGGACTATCTAGGTTAGCTAACAGGAACTTGGACTATCTAGGTTACCTAGCGGGCACTAGGACTATGTAGGTTACCTAGCGGGCACTTGGACTATCTAGGTTACCTAGCTGGAACTTGGACAATGTAGGTTACCAGCGGGCACTTGGACTATCTAGGTTAACGAACGAGCACTTGGACTATGTAGGTAACCTAGCGGGCACTTGGACTGTCTAGGTTACCTAGCGGGCACTTGGACTATCTAGGTTAACGAACGTGCACTTGGACTATGTAGGTTAACTAGCGAACACTTGGACTATCTAGGTTAGCTAACGGGAAACTGGACTATCAAGGTTACCTAACAGGCACTTGGACTATGTAGGTTACCTAGTGGGCACTTGGACTATCTAGGTTACCTAATAGGCACTTTGACTATCTAGGTTAACTAACGGCCACTTGGACTATGTAGGTTGCCTAGCGAGCACTTGGACTATGGAGGTTGCCTAGCGGGCACTTGGACGATCTAGGTTAGCTAACGGGCACTTGGACTATCTAGGTTAGCTAACAGGAACTTGGACTATCTAGGTTACCTAGCGGGCACTAGGACTATGTAGGTTACCTAGCGGGCACTTGGACTATCTAGGTTACCTAGCGGGAACGTGGACAATGTAGGTTACCAGCGGGCACTTGGACTATCTAGGTTAACGAACGAGCACTTGGACTATGTAGGTAACCTAGCGGGCATTTGGACTGTCTAGGTTACCTAGCGGGCACTTGGACTATCTAGGTTAACTAACGGGCCCTTGGACTATGTAGGTTAACTAGCGGACACTTGGACTATCTAGGTTAGCTAACGGGCAATTGGACTATCAAGGTTACCTAACGGGCACTTGGACTACGTAGGTTACCTAGCGGGCACTTGGACTATCTAGGTTACCTAGTAGGCACTTTGACTATCTAGGTTAACTAACGGGCACTTGGACTATGTAGGTTGCCTAGCTAGCACTTGGACTATGTAGGTTCCTTAGCCGGCGCTTGGACTATGTAGGTTCCCTAGCGGTTACTTGGACTGTCTAGGTTAACTAGCGGGCAATTAGTCTGTCTAGGTTACCTAGCAGGCACTTGGACTATGTAGGTTAACTAGCGCATACTTGGACTATCTAGGTTACCTAGCGGGCACTTGAACTACCTACGTTACCTCTCGGGTACTTGGACTATGTACGTTCCCTAGTGGGCAGTTAGACTATGTAGGTTCCCTAGCTGCACTTGGACTATCTTAGTTCCCTAAAGGGCACTTGGACTATGTAGGTTCCCTGGCGGGCACTTGGACTATGTAGGTTACCTAGCGGGCACTTGGACTATCTAGGTTACCTAGCGGGAACTAGGACAATGTAGGTTACCAGCGGGCACTTGGACTATCTAGGTTAACGAACGAGCACTTGGACTATGTAGGTTAACTAGCGGACACTTGGACTATCTAGGTTAGCTAGCAGGCACTTTGACTATCTAGGTTAACCAAGGGCACTTGGACTATGTAGGTTGCCAACGAGCACTTGGACTATGTAGGTTCTCTAGCGGGCTCTTGGACTTTGTAGGTTCCCTAGCGGTTACTTGGACTGTCTAGGTTAACTAGCGGGCAATTGGACTGTCTAGGTTACCTAGTGGGCACTTGGACTATGTAGTTTACCTAGCAGGCACTTGGACTATGTAGGTTAACTAGCGCACACTTGGACTATCTAGGTTACCTACCGGGCACTTGGACTATATACGTTCCCTAGCGGGCACTTGGGCTATCTACGTTACCTAGTGGGCACTTGGACTATGTAGGTTAACGAACTGGCACTTCGACTATGTAGGTAACCTAGTGGTCACTTGGACTGTCTAGGTTACCTAGCGGACACTTGGACGATCTAGGTTAACTAGCGCGTACTTGGAGTATCTAGGTTAACTAGCGGTCCCTTGGACTACGTAGGTTAACTAGCGGACACTTGCACTATGTAGGTTACCTAGCGGGCACTTGGACTATGTAGGTTACCTAGCAGGCACTTGGACGATCTAGGTTAACTAGCGGGCACTTGGATTATCTAGGTTAACTAACAGGCACTTGGACTATGTATGTTCCAGAGCGGGCAATTAGATTATGTAGGTTCCCTAGCGGGCACTTGGAATATCTAGGTTCCCTAAAGGGCACTTGGACTATGTAGGTTAACTAGCGGACAATTGCACTCTCTAGTTTACCTAGCGGGCACTTGGACTATGTACCTTCCCTAGCGGGCACTTGGACTATCTATGTTAACTAGCGGGCACTTGGACTATGTAGGTTGCCTAGCGGGCACTTGGACGATCTAGGTTAGGTAACGGGCACTTGGACTATCTAGGTTAGCTAACAGGAACTTGGACTATCTAGGTTACCTAGCGGGCACTAGGACTATGTAGGTTACCTAGCGGGCACTTGGACTATCTAGGTTACCTAGCTGGAACTTGGACAATGTAGGTTACCAGCGGGCACTTGGACTATCTAGGTTAACGAACGAGCACTTGGACTATGTAGGTAACCTAGCGGGCACTTGGACTGTCTAGGTTACCTAGCGGGCACTTGGACTATCTAGGTTAACGAACGTGCACTTGGACTATGTAGGTTAACTAGCGAACACTTGGACTATCTAGGTTAGCTAACGGGAAACTGGACTATCAAGGTTACCTAACAGGCACTTGGACTATGTAGGTTACCTAGTGGGCACTTGGACTATCTAGGTTACCTAATAGGCACTTTGACTATCTAGGTTAACTAACGGCCACTTGGACTATGTAGGTTGCCTAGCGAGCACTTGGACTATGGAGGTTGCCTAGCGGGCACTTGGACGATCTAGGTTAGCTAACGGGCACTTGGACTATCTAGGTTAGCTAACAGGAACTTGGACTATCTAGGTTACCTAGCGGGCACTAGGACTATGTAGGTTACCTAGCGGGCACTTGGACTATCTAGGTTACCTAGCGGGAACTTGGACAATGTAGGTTACCAGCGGGCACTTGGACTATCTAGGTTAACGAACGAGCACTTGGACTATGTAGGTAACCTAGCGGGCATTTGGACTGTCTAGGTTACCTAGCGGGCACTTGGACTATCTAGGTTAACTAACGGGCCCTTGGACTATGTAGGTTAACTAGCGGACACTTGGACTATCTAGGTTAGCTAACGGGCAATTGGACTATCAAGGTTACCTAACGGGCACTTGGACTATGTAGGTTACCTAGCGGGCACTTGGACTATCTAGGTTACCTAGTAGGCACTTTGACTATCTAGGTTAACTAACGGGCACTTGGACTATGTAGGTTGCCTAGCTAGCACTTGGACTATGTAGGTTCCCTAGCCGGCGCTTGGACTATGTAGGTTCCCTAGCGGTTACTTGGACTGTCTAGGTTAACTAGCGGGCAATTAGTCTGTCTAGGTTACCTAGCAGGCACTTGGACTATGTAGGTTAACTAGCGCACACTTGGACTATCTAGGTTACCTAGCGGGCACTTGGACTATATACATTCCCTAGCGGGCACTTGGGCTATCTACGTTCCCTAGCGGGTACTTGCACTATGTAGGTTAACGAACGGGCACTTGGACTATGTAGGTAACCTAGTGGTCACTTGGACTGTCTAGGTTACATAGCGGGCACTTGGACGATCTAGGTTAACTAGCGGGCACTTGGACTATCTAGGTTAACTAGCAGTCACTCGGACTATGTAGGTAACCTAGCAGAAACTTGGACTATCTAGGTTACCTAGCGGGCACTTGGACCATCTAGGTTAACTAACGGGCACTTGGACTATGTAGGTTCCCTAGTGGGCACTTGGACTATATAGGTTCCCGAGCGGGCACTTGGACTATCTTAGTTCCCTAAAGGGCACTTTGATTATGTAGGTTCCCTAGCAGGCACTTGGACTGTGTAGGTTCCATAGCGGGCACTTGGACTATGTAGTTTCCATATCAGGCACTTGGACTATGTAGGTTAACTAGCGGGCACTTGGACTATGTAGGTTACCTAGCGGGTACTTGGACTATCTAGGTTAACTAACGGGCACTTGGACTATCTAGGTTATCTAGCGGGCCCTTGTACTATGTAGGTTAATAGCGGGCCCTTGGACTATATAAGTTAATTAGTGGGCACTTGGACGATCTAGGTTAACGAGCGGGCACATTGACTATCTAGGTTACCCACCGGGCACTTGTACTATGTAGATTAAATAGCGGACACTTGGACGATCTAGGTTAATTAGCGAGCACTTGGACTATTTCGGTTAACTAGCGGGCACTTGAACTACCTACGTTACCTAGCGGGTACTTGGACAATGTAGGTTAACTAGAGGGCAGTTGGGCTATCTAGGTTACCTAGCGGACACTTGGACAATCTACGTTAACTAACGGGCACTTGGACTATGTAGGTTCCCTAGTGGGCACTTGGATTATGTAGGTTCCCTAGAGGGCATATGGACTATGTAGGTTCCCTAGCGGGCATTTGGACTATCTTAGTTCCCTAAAGGGCACTTGGACTATGTAGATTACCTAGCGGACAGTTGGACTATCTATGTTAGCTAATGGGCACCTGGACTATCTAGGTTACCTAGCGGGCACTTGGACTATGTAGGTTACCTAGCGGGCACTTGGACTATCTAGGTTACGTTCGGACACTTGGACTATGTAGGTTAATTAGTGGAACTTGGACGATCTAGGTTAACTAGCGGGTACTTGGATTATCTAGGTTAACTAGCGGGGCCTTGGACTATGTAGGTTACCTAGCGGGCCCTTGGACTATGTAGGTTAACTAGCAGACACTTGGACAATCTACGTTAACTAGCGGGCACTTGGACTATGTAGGTTTCCTAGCGGGCATTTGGACTATATAGGTTACCTAGCGGGCACTTGAAATATTTAGGTTACCTAGCAGACACTTGGACTATCTAGGTTACCTAGCGGGCACTTGAACTACCTACGTTACCTAGCGGGTACTTGGACAATGTAGGTTAACTAGCGGGCTGTTGGACTATCTAGGTTACCTAGCGGACACTTGGACAATCTACGTTAACTAACGGGCACTTGGACTATGTAGGTTCCCTAGTGGGCACTTGGATTATGTAGGTTCCCTAGAAGGCATATGGACTATGTAGGTTCCCTAGCGGGCACTTGGACTATCTTAGTTCCCTAAAGGACACTTGGACTATCTTGGTTAACTAGCGGTCAGTTGGAATATGTAGGTAACCTAGGGGGAACTTGGACTATCTAGGTTACCTAGCGGGCACTTGGACTATCTAGGTTACCTAGCGGGCACTCGGACAATGTACGTTCCCTAGCGGGCATTTGGACTATCTAGGTTAACTAACGAGCACTTGGACTATCTAGGTTAACTAGCGGACATTGGACTATGTGTGTTAACTAGCGGGCACTCGGACTATATATGTTCCTTGGCGGGCACTTGGACTTTCTAGGTAACCTAGCGGGCTTTTGGACTATGTACGTTACCTAGCGGGCACTTGGGCTTTCTACGTTACCTAGCGGGCACTAGGACTATGTAGGTTTACTAGGGGGCACTTCGACTATCTAGGTTAACTAATGGGTACTTGGAATATCTCGGTTACCTAGCGGGCACATGGACTATATAGGTTACCTAGCGGGCACTTGGACTGTCTTGGATACGTAGCGGGCACTTGGACTATCTAGGTTAACGAATGTGCACTTGGAATATGTAGGTTACCTAGCGGGCACATGGACTCTCTAGGTAACCTAACGGGCACTTGGACTATCTAGGTTAACGAATGTGCAATTGGAATATGTAGGTTACCTAGAGGGCACTTGGACTATCTAGATTACCTAACGGGCACTTGGACTATGTAGGTTCCTAGCGGGCACGTGGACTATGGAGGTTAACTCGCGGGCACTGAACTATGTAAGTTAATTAGAGGGCACTTGGACGATCTAGGTTAACTAGCAGGCACTTGGACTATCTAGGTTAACTAGCAGTCACTCGGACTATGTAGGTAACCTAGCGGGAACTTGGACAATCTAGGATACCTAGCGGGCACTTGGACTATCTAGGTTAACGAACGGGCACTTGGACTATCTAGGTTACCTAGCGGGCACTTGTACTATGTAGGTTAAATAGCGGACACTTGGACGATCAAGGTTAAATAGCGGGCATTTGGACTATATAGGTTACCTAGTGGGCACTTGAAATATTAAGGTTACCTAGCAGGCACTTGGACTATCTAGGTTACCTAGCGGGCACTTGAACTACCTACGTTACCTAGCGGGTACTTGGACTATGTACGTTCCCTAGTGGGCAGTTAGACTATGTAGGTTCCCTAGCTGCACTTGGACTATCTTAGTTCCCTAAAGGGCACTTGGACTATGTAGGTTCCCTGGCGGGCACTTGGACTATGTAGGTTCCCTAGCGGGCACTTGGACTATCTAGGTTAACTAGCGGGCACTTGGACTATGTAGGTTAACTAGCGGACACTTGCACTATGTAGGTTACCTAGCAGGCACTTGGACTATGTATCTTCCCTAACGGGCACTTGGACTATCTATGTTAACTAGCGGGCACTTGGATTATGTAGGTTACCTAGCGGACACTTGCACTATATAGGTTACCTAGCGGGCACTTGGTCTATGTAGGTTAACTGGAGGACGCTTGGACGACCTAGGTTAACAAGTGGGCCCTTGGATTATGTAGGTTAACTAGCCGGCACTTGGATGATCTAGGTTAACTGGCGGGCACTTGGACGATCTAGGTTAACCAGCGGGCACTTGGACTATCAAAGTTAACAAGCGAGCCCTTGGACTATGTAGGTTAACTAGCGGGCCCGTGGACTATCTAGGTTACGTAGAAAGCACTTGGACTATATAGGTTCCCTAGCGGGCACTAGGACTATCTAGGTTAACGAACGGGCACTTGGACTATGCAGGTAACCTTGCCGGCACTTGGACTGTCTAGGTTACATAGCGGCCACTTGGACTTCTAGGTTAACGAATGGGCACTTGGACTATGTAGGTTGCCTAGCGAACACTTGGACTATCTAGGTTATCTAGCGGGAACTTGGACAATGTAGGTTACCAAGCGGGCACTTGGACTATCTAGGTTACCTAGCGGGCACTTGGACTATCTAGGTTACCTAGCGGGAACTAGGACAATGTAGGTTACCAGCGGGCACTTGGACTATCTAGGTTAACGAACGTGCACTTGGACTATGTAGGTTAACTAGCGGACACTTGGACTATCTAGGTTAGCTAGCAGGCACTTTGACTATCTAGGTTAACCAAGGGCACTTGGACTATGTAGGTTGCCAACGAGCACTTGGACTATGTAGGTTCCCTAGCGGGCGCTTGGACTTTGTAGGTTCCCTAGCGGTTACTTGGACTGTCTAGGTTAAATAGCGGGCAATTGGACTGTCTAGGTTACCTAGTGGGCACTTGGACTATGTAGTTTACCTAGCAGGCACTTGGACTATGTAGGTTAACTAGCGCACACTTGGACTATCTAGGTTACCTACCGGGCACTTGGACTATATACGTTCCCTAGCGGTCACTTGGGCTATCTACGTTATCTAGTGGGCACTTGGACTATGTAGGTTAACGAACTGGCACTTCGACTATGTAGGTAACCTAGTGGTCACTTGGACTGTCTAGGTTACCTAGCGGACACTTGGACGATCTAGGTTAACTAGCGCGTACTTGGAGTATCTAGGTTAACTAGCGGTCCCTTGGACTACGTAGGTTAACTAGCGGACACTTGCACTATGTAGGTTACCTAGCGGGCACTTGGACTATGTAGGTTACCTAGCGGGCACTTGGACGATCTAGGTTAACTAGCGGGCACTTGGATTATCTAGGTTAACTAACAGGCACTTGGACTATGTATGTTCCAGAGCGGGCAATTAGATTATGTAGGTTCCCTAGCGGGCACTTGGACTATCTAGGTTCCCTAAAGGGCACTTGGACTATGTAGGTTAACTAGCGGACAATTGCACTCTCTAGTTTACCTAGCGGGCACTTGGACGATGTACCTTCCCTAGCGGGCACTTGGACTATCTATGTTAACTAGCGGGCACTTGGACTATGTAGGTTACCTAGCGGACACTTGCACTATATAGGTTACCTAATAGGCACTTTGACTATCTAGGTTAACTAACGGCCACTTGGACTATGTAGGTTGCCTAGCGAGCACTTGGACTATGTAGGTTACCTAGCGGGCACTTGGACGATCTAGGTTACTAGCGGGCACTTGGATTATCTAGGTTAACTAACAGGCACTTGGACTATGTATGTTCCAGAGCGGGCAATTAGATTATGTAGGTTCCCTAGCGGGCACTTGGACTATCTAGGTTCCCTAGCGGGCACTTAGACTATGTAGGTTTACTAGCGGACAATTGGACAATCTAGGTTAACTAGCGCGTACTTGGACTATCTAGGTTAACTAGCGGTCCCTTGGAATACGTAGGTTAACTAGCGCACACTTGGACTATCTAGGTTAACTAGCGGGCCCTTGGTCTATGTAGGTTAACTAGCAGGCCCTTGGACTATGTAAGTTAACTAGAGGGCACTTGGACGATACTGTTTAACTAGCGGGCACTTGGACTATCTAGGTTAACTAGCGGGCACTTGGACTATCTAGGTTAACTAGCGGGCACTTGGACTATGTAGGGTCCCTAATGGGCATTTGGACTATATAGGTTACCTAGCGGGCACTTGGACTATGTAGGTTAACTAGCGGGCCCTTGGATTATCTAGGTTAACTAACAGGCACTTGGACTATGTATGTTCCAGAGCGGGCAATTAGATTATGTAGGTTCCCTAGCGGGCACTTGGACTATCTAGGTTCCCTAAAGGGCACTTGGACTATGTAGGTTAACTAGCGGACAATTGGACGATCTAGGTTAACTAGCACGTACTTGGACTATCTAGGTTAACTAGCGGTCCCTTGTACTACGTAGGTTTACTAGCGGACACTTGCACTATGTAGGTTACCTAGCGGGCACTTGTACTATGTAGGTTAAATAGAGGACACTTGGACGATCTAGGTTAAATAGCGGTCATTTGGACTATATAGGTTAACTAGTGGGCACTTGAAATATTTAGGTTACCTAGCAGGCACTTGGACTATCTAGGTTACCTAGCGGGCACTTGAACTACCTACGTTACCTAGCGGATACTTGGACTATGTACGTTCCCTAGTGGGCAGTTAGACTATGTAGGTTCCCTAGCAGGCATATGGACTATGTAGGTTCCCTAGCGGCACTTGGACTATCTTAGTTCCCTAAGGGCACTTGGACTATGTAGGTTCCCTGGCGGGCACTTGGACTATGTAGGTTCCCTAGCGGGCACTTGGACTATGTAGGTTAACTAGCGGGCACTTGGACTATGTAGGTTAACTAGCGGACAGTTGCACTATGTAGGTTACCTAGCGGGCTCTTAGACTATGTAGGTTAACTAGCAGGCCCTTGGACTATCTAGGTTACCTATCAGGCACTTGGACTATGTATCTTAACTAGCGGGCACTTGCACTCTCTAGGTTACCTAGCCGGCACTTGGACTATGTACCTTCCCTAGCGGGCACTTGGACTATCTATGTTAACTAGCGGGCACTTGGACTATGTAGGTTACCTAGCGGACACTTGCTCTATATAGGTTACCTAGCCGGCACTTGGACTATGTAGGTTAACTGGAGGACGCTTGGACGATCTAGGTTAACAAGTGGGCCCTTGGACTATGTAGGTTAACTTGCCGGAACTTGGATGATCTAGGTTAACTAGCGGGCACTTGGACGATCTAGGTTAACCAGCGGACACTTGGACTATCAAAGTTAACAAGCGAGCCCTTGGACTATGTAGGTTAACTAGCGGGCCCTTGGACTATCTAGGTTACCTAGATAGCAAAGGGACTATATAGGTTTCCTAGCGGGTACATGGACTATCTAGGTTAACGAACGGGCACTTGGACTATGCAGGTAACCTAGCCGGCACTTGGACTGTCTAGGCTACATAGCGGGCACTTGGACTTCTAGGTTAACGAATGGGCACTTGGACTATGTAGGTTGCCTAACGAGCACTTGGACTATCTAGGTTAGGTAATGGGCATTTGGACTATCTAGGTTATCTAGCGGGAACTTGGACAATGTAGGTTACCAAGCGGGCACTTGGACTATCTAGGTTACCTAGCGGGCACTTGGACTATGTAGGTTAACTAGCGGGCACTTGGACTATCTAGGTTACCTAACGGGCACTTGGACTATGCAGGTAACCTAGCGGGCACTTGGACTGTCCTGGTTACCTAGCGGGAACTTGGACTAAGTACGTTCCCTAGCGGGCACTTGGATTATCTAGGTTACCTAGCAGACAGTTGGACTATGTACGTTCCCTAGCGGGCACTTGGACTATCTAAGTTAACTAACGGGCACTTGGACAATCTAGGCTAAATAGCGGGCACTTGACTATGTAGGTTACCTAGTGGGCACTCGGACTATGTACGTTCCCTAGCGGGCACATGGACTATCTAGGTTACCTAGCAGGGCCCTTGGACTATGTACGTTCCCTAGCGGGCACTTGAACTATGTAGGTTACCTAGCGAGCACTTGGACTATCTAGGTTAACTAAGGGGCACTTGGACTATCTAGGTTACCTAGCGGGCCCTTGGACTATGTACGTTCCCTAGCGGCACTTGGACTATCTATGAAAACTAGCGGGCACTTGGATTTTGTAGGTTACCTAGCGGGCTTTTGGACTATGTAGGATCCCTAGTGGGCACGTGAACTATGTAGGTTACCTAGCGGGCACTTAGACTATCTAGGTTAACTAAGGGGCACTAGGACTATCTAGGTTACCTAGTGGGCACTTGAAATATGTAGGTTACCTAGCAGGCACTTGGACTATCTAGGTTACCTAGCGGGCACTTGAACTATCTACGATACCTAGCGGGTATTTGGACAATGTCGGTTAACTAGCGGGCTGTTGGACAATCTAGGTTACCTAGCGGACACTTGGACCATCTAGGTTAACTAACGGGCACTTGGACTATGTAGGTTCCCTAGTGGGCACTTGGACTATGTAGGTTCCCGAGCGGGCACTTGGACTATCTTAGTTCCCTAAAGGGCACTTTGATTATGTAGGTTCCCTAGCGGGCACTTGGACTATGTAGGTTCCATAGCGGGCATTTGGACTATGTAGGTTCACTAGCGGGCACTTGGATTATCTACGTTACCTTGCTGGCACATGGACTATCTAGGTTAACTAACGGGCACTTGGACTATCTAGGTTATCTAGCGGGCCCTTGTACTATGTAGGTTAATAGCGGGCGCTTGGACTATGTAAGTTAATTAGCGGTCACTTGGACGATCTAGGTTAACGAGCGGGCACTTGGACTATCTAGGTTACCTACCGGGCACTTGTACTATGTAGATTAAATAGCGGACACTTGGACGATCTAGGTTAATTAGCGAACACTTGGACTATCTCGGTTAACTAGCGTTCACTTGAACTACCTACGTTACCTAGCGGGTACTTGGACAATGTAGGTTAACTAGCGGGCTGTTGGACTATCTAGGTTACCTAGCGGACACTTGGACAATCTACGTTAACTAACGGGCACTTGGACTATGTAGGTTCCCTAGTGGGCACTTGGATTATGTAGGTTCCCTAGAGGGCACTTGGACTATGTAGATTACCTAGCGTACACTTGGACTATCTATGTTAGCTAATGGGCACTTGGACTATCTAGGTTACCTAGCGGGCACTTGGACTATGTAGGTTACCTAGCGGGCACTTGGACTATCTAGGTTACGTTCGGACACTTGGACTATGTAGGTTAATTAGCGAAACTTGGACGATCTAGGTTAACTAGCGGGCACTTGGATTATCTAGGTTAACTAGCGGGGCCTTTGATTATGTAGGTTACCTAGCGGGCCCTTGGACTATGTAGGTTAACTAGCAGGCACTTGGACGATCTAGGTTAACTAGGGGGCACTTGGACTATCTAGGTTAACTAGCGGTCACTCGGACTATGTAGGTAACCTAGCGGGAACTTGGACTAATAGGTTACTTAGCGGGCACTTGGACTATCTAGGTTAATGAACGGGCACTTGGACTATCTAGGTAACCTACCGGGCTCTTGTACTATGTAGATTAAATAGCGGACACTTGGACGATCTAGGTTAATTAGCGAGCACTTGGACTATCTCGGTTAACTAGCGGGCACTTGGACTATGTAGGTTCCCTAGCGGGCATTTGGACTATATAGGTTACCTAGCGGGCACTTGGACTATCTAGGTTACCTAGTAGGCACTTTGACTATCTAGGTTAACTAACGGGCACTTGGACTATGTAGGTTGCCTCGCTAGCACTTGGACTATGTAGGTTCCCTAGCCGGCGCTTGGACTATGTAGGTTCCCTAGCGGTTACTTGGACTGTCTAGGTTAACTAGCGGGCAATTAGTCTGTCTAGGTTACCTAGCAGGCACTTGGACTATGTAGGTTAACTAGCGCACACTTGGACTATCTAGGTTACCTAGCGGGCACTTGGACTATATACATTCCCTAGCGGGCACTTGGGCTATCTACGTTCCCTAGCGGGCACTTGCACTATGTAGGTTAACGAACGGGCACTTGGACTATGTTGGTAACCTAGTGGTCACTTGGACTGTCTAGGTTACATAGCGGGCACTTGGACGATCTAGGTTAACTAGCGTGTACTTGGACTACATAGGTTAACTAGCGGTCCCTTGGACTACGTAGGTTAACTAGCGGACACTTGCACTATGTAGGTTACCTAGCGGGCACTTGGAATATGTAGGTTACCTAGCGGGCACTTGGACTATGTAGGTTAACTAGCGGGCACTTGGATTATCTAGGTTAACTAACAGGAACTTGGACTATGTATGTTCCAGAGCGGGCAATTAGATTATGTAGGTTCCCTAGCGGGCACTTGGACTATGTAGGTTTACTAGCGGACAATTGGACAATCTAGGTTAACTAGCGCGTACTTGGACTATCTAGGTTAACTAGCGGTCCCTTGGAATACGTAGGTTAACTAGCGCACACTTGGACTATCTAGGTTAACTAGCGGGCCCTTGGTCTATGTAGGTTAACTAGCAGGTCCTTGGACTATGTAAGTTAACTAGAGGGCACTTGGACGATACTGTTTAACTAGCGGGCACTTGGACTATCTAGGTTAACTAGCGGGCACTTGGACTATCTAGGTTAACTAGCGAGCACTTGGACTATGTAGGTTCCCTAGTGGGCATTTGGACTATATAGGTTACCTAGCGGGCACTTGGACTATGTAGGTTAACTAGCGGGCCCTTGGATTATCTAGGTTAACTAACAGGCACTTGGACTATGTATGTTCCAGAGCGGGCAATTAGATTATGTAGGTTCCCTAGCGGGCACTTGGACTATCTAGGTTCCCTAAAGGGCACTTGGACTATGTAGGTTAACTAGCGGACAATTGGACGATCTAGGTTAACTAGCACGTACTTGGACTATCTAGGTTAACTAGCGGTCCCTTGTACTACGTAGGTTTACTAGCGGACACTTGCACTATGTAGGTTACCTAGCGGGCACTTGTACTATGTAGGTTAAATAGAGGACACTTGGACGATCTAGGTTAAATAGCGGTCATTTGGACTATATAGGTTAACTAGTGGGCACTTGAAATATTTAGGTTACCTAGCAGGCACTTGGACTATCTAGGTTACCTAGCGGGCACTTGAACTACCTACGTTACCTAGCGGATACTTGGACTATGTACGTTCCCTAGTGGGCAGTTAGACTATGTAGGTTCCCTAGCAGGCATATGGACTATGTAGGTTCCCTAGCGGCACTTGGACTATCTTAGTTCCCTAAAGGGCACTTGGACTATGTAGGTTCCCTGGCGGGCACTTGGACTATGTAGGTTCCTTAGCGGGCACTTGGACTATGTAGGTTAACTAGCGGGCACTTGGACTATGTAGGTTAACTAGCGGACAGTTGCACTATGTAGGTTACCCAGCGGGCTCTTAGACTATGTAGGTTAACTAGCAGGCCCTTGGACTATCTAGGTTACCTATCAGGCACTTGGACTATGTATCTTAACTAGCGGGCACTTGCACTCTCTAGGTTACCTAGCCGGCACTTGGACTATGTACCTTCCCTAGCGGGCACTTGGACTATCTATGTTAACTAGCGGGCACTTGGACTATGTAGGTTACCTAGCGGACACTTGCTCTATATAGGTTACCTAGCCGGCACTTGGACTATGTGGGTTAACTGGAGGACGCTTGGACGATCTAGGTTAACAAGTGGGCCCTTAGACTATGTAGGTTAACTTGCCGGCACTTGGATGATCTAGGTTAACTAGCGGGCACTTGGACGATCTAGGTTAACCAGCGGACACTTGGACTATCAAAGTTAACAAGCGAGCCCTTGGACTATGTAGGTTAACTAGCGGGCCCTTGGACTATCTAGGTTACCTAGATAGCAAAGGGACTATATAGGTTTCCTAGCGGGTACATGGACTATCTAGGTTAACGAACGGGCACTTGGACTATGCAGGTAACCTAGCCGGCACTTGGACTGTCTAGGCTACATAGCGGGCACTTGGACTTCTAGGTTAACGAATGGGCACTTGGACTATGTAGGTTGCCTAACGAGCACTTGGACTATCTAGGTTAGGTAACGGGCATTTGGACTATCTAGGTTATCTAGCGGGAACTTGGACAATGTAGGTTACCAAGCGGGCACTTGGACTATCTAGGTTACCTAGCGGGCACTTGGACTATGTAGGTTAACTAGCGGGCACTTGGACTATCTAGGTTACCTAACGGGCACTTGGACTATGCAGGTAACCTAGCGGGCACTTGGACTGTCCTGGTTACCTAGCGGGAACTTGGACTAAGTACGTTCCCTAGCGGGCACTTGGATTATCTAGGTTACCTAGCAGACAGTTGGACTATGTACGTTCCCTAGCGGGCACTTGGACTATCTAAGTTAACTAACGGGCACTTGGACAATCTAGGCTAAATAGCTGGCACTTGACTATGTAGGTTACCTAGTGGGCACTCGGACTATGTACGTTCCCTAGCGGGCACTTGGACTATCTAGGTTACCTAGCAGGGCCCTTGGACTATGTACGTTCCCTAGCGGGCACTTGAACTATGTAGGTTACCTAGCGAGCACTTGGACTATCTAGGTTAACTAAGGGGCACTTGGACTATCTAGGTTACCTAGCGGGCCCTTGGACTATGTACGTTCCCTAGCGGCACTTGGACTATCTATGAAAACTAGCGGGCACTTGGATTTTGTAGGTTACCTAGCGGGCTTTTGGACTATGTAGGATCCCTAGTGGGCACGTGAACTATGTAGGTTACCTAGCGGGCACTTAGACTATCTAGGTTAACTAAGGGGCACTAGGACTATCTAGGTTACCTAGTGGGCACTTGAAATATGTAGGTTACCTAGCAGGCACTTGGACTATCTAGGTTACCTAGCGGGCACTTGAACTATCTACGATACCTAGCGGGTATTTGGACAATGTCGGTTAACTAGCGGGCTGTTGGACAATCTAGGTTACCTAGCGGACACTTGGACCATCTAGGTTAACTAACGGGCACTTGGACTATGTAGGTTCCCTAGTGGGCACTTGGACTATGTAGGTTCCCGAGCGGGCACTTGGACTATCTTAGTTCCCTAAAGGGCACTTTGATTATGTAGGTTCCCTAGCGGGCACTTGGACTATGTAGGTTCCATAGCGGGCATTTGGACTATGTAGGTTCACTAGCGGGCACTTGGATTATCTACGTTACCTTGCTGGCACATGGACTATCTAGGTTAACTAACGGGCACTTGGACTATCTAGGTTATCTAGCGGGCCCTTGTACTATGTAGGTTAATAGCGGGCGCTTGGACTATGTAAGTTAATTAGCGGTCACTTGGACGATCTAGGTTAACGAGCGGGCACTTGGACTATCTAGGTTACCCACCGGGCACTTGTACTATGTAGATTAAATAGCGGACACTTGGACGATCTAGGTTAATTAGCGAACACTTGGACTATCTCGGTTAACTAGCGGGCACTTGAACTACCTACGTTACCTAGCGGGTACTTGGACAATGTAGGTTAACTAGCGGGCTGTTGGACTATCTAGGTTACCTAGCGGACACTTGGACAATCTACGTTAACTAACGGGCACTTGGACTATGTAGGTTCCCTAGTGGGCACTTGGATTATGTAGGTTCCCTAGAGGGCACTTGGACTATGTAGATTACCTAGCGTACACTTGGACTATCTATGTTAGCTAATGGGCACTTGGACTATCTAGGTTACCTAGCGGGCACTTGGACTATGTAGGTTACCTAGCGGGCACTTGGACTATCTAGGTTACGTTCGGACACTTGGACTATGTAGGTTAATTAGCGAAACTTGGACGATCTAGGTTAACTAGCGGGCACTTGGATTATCTAGGTTAACTAGCGGGGCCTTTGATTATGTAGGTTACCTAGCGGGCCCTTGGACTATGTAGGTTAACTAGCAGGCACTTGGACGATCTAGGTTAACTAGGGGGCACTTGGACTATCTAGGTTAACTAGCGGTCACTCGGACTATGTAGGTAACCTAGCGGGAACTTGGACTAATAGGTTACTTAGCGGGCACTTGGACTATCTAGGTTAATGAACGGGCACTTGGACTATCTAGGTAACCTACCGGGCTCTTGTACTATGTAGATTAAATAGCGGACACTTGGACGATCTAGGTTAATTAGCGAGCACTTGGACTATCTCGGTTAACTAGCGGGCACTTGGACTATGTAGGTTCCCTAGCGGGCATTTGGACTATATAGGTTACCTAGCGGGCACTTGGACTATCTAGGTTACCTAGTAGGCACTTTGACTATCTAGGTTAACTAACGGGCACTTGGACTATGTAGGTTGCCTCGCTAGCACTTGGACTATGTAGGTTCCCTAGCCGGCGCTTGGACTATGTAGGTTCCCTAGCGGTTACTAGGACTGTCTAGGTTAACTAGCGGGCAATTAGTCTGTCTAGGTTACCTAGCAGGCACTTGGACTATGTAGGTTAACTAGCGCACACTTGGACTATCTAGGTTACCTAGCGGGCACTTGGACTATATACATTCCCTAGCGGGCACTTGGGCTATCTACGTTCCCTAGCGGGCACTTGCACTATGTAGGTTAACGAACGGGCACTTGGACTATGTTGGTAACCTAGTGGTCACTTGGACTGTCTAGGTTACATAGCGGGCACTTGGATGATCTAGGTTAACTAGCGTGTACTTGGACTACATAGGTTAACTAGCGGTCCCTTGGACTACGTAGGTTAACTAGCGGACACTTGCACTATGTAGGTTACCTAGCGGGCACTTGGAATATGTAGGTTACCTAGCGGGCACTTGGACTATGTAGGTTAACTAGCGGGCACTTGGATTATCTAGGTTAACTAACAGGAACTTGGACTATGTATGTTCCAGAGCGGGCAATTAGATTATGTAGGTTCCCTAGCGGGCACTTGGACTATGTAGGTTTACTAGCGGACAATTGGACAATCTAGGTTAACTAGCGCGTACTTGGACTATCTAGGTTAACTAGCGGTCCCTTGGAATACGTAGGTTAACTAGCGCACACTTGGACTATCTAGGTTAACTAGCGGGCCCTTGGTCTATGTAGGTTAACTAGCAGGTCCTTGGACTATGTAAGTTAACTAGAGGGCACTTGGACGATACTGTTTAACTAGCGGGCATTTGGACTATCTAGGTTAACTAGCGGGCACTTGGACTATCTAGGTTAACTAGCGAGCACTTGGACTATGTAGGTTCCCTAGTGGGCATTTGGACTATATAGGTTACCTAGCGGGCACTTGGACTATGTAGGTTAACTAGCGGGCCCTTGGATTATCTAGGTTAACTAACAGGCACTTGGACTATGTATGTTCCAGAGCGGGCAATTAGATTATGTAGGCTCCCTAGCGGGCACTTGGACTATCTAGGTTCCCTAAAGGGCACTTGGACTATGTAGGTTAACTAGCGGACAATTGGACGATCTAGGTTAACTAGCACGTACTTGGACTATCTAGGTTAACTAGCGGTCCCTTGTACTACGTAGGTTTACTAGCGGACACTTGCACTATGTAGGTTACCTAGCGGGCACTTGTACTATGTAGGTTAAATAGAGGACACTTGGACGATCTAGGTTAAATAGCGGTCATTTGGACTATATAGGTTAACTAGTGGGCACTTGAAATATTTAGGTTACCTAGAAGGCACTTGGACTATCTAGGTTACCTAGCGGGCACTTGAACTACCTACGTTACCTAGCGGATACTTGGACTATGTACGTTCCCTAGTGGGCAGTTAGACTATGTAGGTTCCCTAGCAGGCATATGGACTATGTAGGTTCCCTAGCGGCACTTGGACTATCTTAGTTCCCTAAAGGGCACTTGGACTATGTAGGTTCCCTGGCGGGCACTTGGACTATGTAGGTTCCCTAGCGGGCACTTGGACTATGTAGGTTAACTAGCGGGCACTTGGATTATCTAGGTTAACTAGCGGGGCCTTTGATTATGTAGGTTACCTAGCGGGCCCTTGGACTATGTAGGTTAACTAGCAGGCACTTGGACGATCTAGGTTAACTAGGGGGCACTTGGACTATCTAGGTTAACTAGCGGTCACTCGGACTATGTAGGTAACCTAGCGGGAACTTGGACTAATAGGTTACTTAGCGGGCACTTGGACTATCTAGGTTAATGAACGGGCACTTGGACTATCTAGGTAACCTACCGGGCTCTTGTACTATGTAGATTAAATAGCGGACACTTGGACGATCTAGGTTAATTAGCGAGCACTTGGACTATCTCGGTTAACTAGCGGGCACTTGGACTATGTAGGTTCCCTAGCGGGCATTTGGACTATATAGGTTACCTAGCGGGCACTTGGACTATCTAGGTTACCTAGTAGGCACTTTGACTATCTAGGTTAACTAACGGGCACTTGGACTATGTAG
This sequence comes from Tenrec ecaudatus, assembly GCF_050624435.1. Classification (NCBI taxonomy): domain Eukaryota; kingdom Metazoa; phylum Chordata; class Mammalia; order Afrosoricida; family Tenrecidae; genus Tenrec; species Tenrec ecaudatus. Next base: position 118,464 of record NW_027459453.1, read on the forward strand.
GTTGCCTCGCTAGCACTTGGACTATGTAGGTTCCCTAGCCGGCGCTTGGACTATGTAGGTTCCCTAGCGGTTACTAGGACTGTCTAGGTTAACTAGCGGGCAATTAGTCTGTCTAGGTTACCTAGCAGGCACTTGGACTATGTAGGTTAACTAGCGCACACTTGGACTATCTAGGTTACCTAGCGGGCACTTGGACTATATACATTCCCTAGCGGGCACTTGGGCTATCTACGTTCCCTAGCGGGCACTTGCACTATGTAGGTTAACGAACGGGCACTTGGACTATGTTGGTAACCTAGTGGTCACTTGGACTGTCTAGGTTACATAGCGGGCACTTGGATGATCTAGGTTAACTAGCGTGTACTTGGACTACATAGGTTAACTAGCGGTCCCTTGGACTACGTAGGTTAACTAGCGGACACTTGCACTATGTAGGTTACCTAGCGGGCACTTGGAATATGTAGGTTACCTAGCGGGCACTTGGACTATGTAGGTTAACTAGCGGGCACTTGGATTATCTAGGTTAACTAACAGGAACTTGGACTATGTATGTTCCAGAGCGGGCAATTAGATTATGTAGGTTCCCTAGCGGGCACTTGGACTATGTAGGTTTACTAGCGGACAATTGGACAATCTAGGTTAACTAGCGCGTACTTGGACTATCTAGGTTAACTAGCGGTCCCTTGGAATACGTAGGTTAACTAGCGCACACTTGGACTATCTAGGTTAACTAGCGGGCCCTTGGTCTATGTAGGTTAACTAGCAGGTCCTTGGACTATGTAAGTTAACTAGAGGGCACTTGGACGATACTGTTTAACTAGCGGGCATTTGGACTATCTAGGTTAACTAGCGGGCACTTGGACTATCTAGGTTAACTAGCGAGCACTTGGACTATGTAGGTTCCCTAGTGGGCATTTGGACTATATAGGTTACCTAGCGGGCACTTGGACTATGTAGGTTAACTAGCGGGCCCTTGGATTATCTAGGTTAACTAACAGGCACTTGGACTATGTATGTTCCAGAGCGGGCAATTAGATTATGTAGGCTCCCTAGCGGGCACTTGGACTATCTAGGTTCCCTAAAGGGCACTTGGACTATGTAGGTTAACTAGCGGACAATTGGACGATCTAGGTTAACTAGCACGTACTTGGACTATCTAGGTTAACTAGCGGTCCCTTGTACTACGTAGGTTTACTAGCGGACACTTGCACTATGTAGGTTACCTAGCGGGCACTTGTACTATGTAGGTTAAATAGAGGACACTTGGACGATCTAGGTTAAATAGCGGTCATTTGGACTATATAGGTTAACTAGTGGGCACTTGAAATATTTAGGTTACCTAGCAGGCACTTGGACTATCTAGGTTACCTAGCGGGCACTTGAACTACCTACGTTACCTAGCGGATACTTGGACTATGTACGTTCCCTAGTGGGCAGTTAGACTATGTAGGTTCCCTAGCAGGCATATGGACTATGTAGGTTCCCTAGCGGCACTTGGACTATCTTAGTTCCCTAAAGGGCACTTGGACTATGTAGGTTCCCTGGCGGGCACTTGGACTATGTAGGTTCCCTAGCGGGCACTTGGACTATGTAGGTTAACTAGCGGGCACTTGGACTATGTAGGTTAACTAGCGGACAGTTGCACTATGTAGGTTACCCAGCGGGCTCTTAGACTATGTAGGTTAACTAGCAGGCCCTTGGACTATCTAGGTTACCTATCAGGCACTTGGACTATGTATCTTAACTAGCGGGCACTTGCACTCTCTAGGTTACCTAGCCGGCACTTGGACTATGTACCTTCCCTAGCGGGCACTTGGACTATCTATGTTAACTAGCGGGCACTTGGACTATGTAGGTTACCTAGCGGACACTTGCTCTATATAGGTTACCTAGCCGGCACTTGGACTATGTGGGTTAACTGGAGGACGCTTGGACGATCTAGGTTAACAAGTGGGCCCTTAGACTATGTAGGTTAACTTGCCGGCACTTGGATGATCTAGGTTAACTAGCGGGCACTTGGACGATCTAGGTTAACCAGCGGACACTTGGACTATCAAAGTTAACAAGCGAGCCCTTGGACTATGTAGGTTAACTAGCGGGCCCTTGGACTATCTAGGTTACCTAGATAGCAAAGGGACTATATAGGTTTCCTAGCGGGTACATGGACTATCTAGGTTAACGAACGGGCACTTGGACTATGCAGGTAACCTAGCCGGCACTTGGACTGTCTAGGCTACATAGCGGGCACTTGGACTTCTAGGTTAACGAATGGGCACTTGGACTATGTAGGTTGCCTAACGAGCACTTGGACTATCTAGGTTAGGTAACGGGCATTTGGACTATCTAGGTTATCTAGCGGGAACTTGGACAATGTAGGTTACCAAGCGGGCACTTGGACTATCTAGGTTACCTAGCGGGCACTTGGACTATGTAGGTTAACTAGCGGGCACTTGGACTATCTAGGTTACCTAACGGGCACTTGGACTATGCAGGTAACCTAGCGGGCACTTGGACTGTCCTGGTTACCTAGCGGGAACTTGGACTAAGTACGTTCCCTAGCGGGCACTTGGATTATCTAGGTTACCTAGCAGACAGTTGGACTATGTACGTTCCCTAGCGGGCACTTGGACTATCTAAGTTAACTAACGGGCACTTGGACAATCTAGGCTAAATAGCGGGCACTTGACTATGTAGGTTACCTAGTGGGCACTCGGACTATGTACGTTCCCTAGCGGGCACTTGGACTATCTAGGTTACCTAGCAGGGCCCTTGGACTATGTACGTTCCCTAGCGGGCACTTGAACTATGTAGGTTACCTAGCGAGCACTTGGACTATCTAGGTTAACTAAGGGGCACTTGGACTATCTAGGTTACCTAGCGGGCCCTTGGACTATGTACGTTCCCTAGCGGCACTTGGACTATCTATGAAAACTAGCGGGCACTTGGATTTTGTAGGTTACCTAGCGGGCTTTTGGACTATGTAGGATCCCTAGTGGGCACGTGAACTATGTAGGTTACCTAGCGGGCACTTAGACTATCTAGGTTAACTAAGGGGCACTAGGACTATCTAGGTTACCTAGTGGGCACTTGAAATATGTAGGTTACCTAGCAGGCACTTGGACTATCTAGGTTACCTAGCGGGCACTTGAACTATCTACGATACCTAGCGGGTATTTGGACAATGTCGGTTAACTAGCGGGCTGTTGGACAATCTAGGTTACCTAGCGGACACTTGGACCATCTAGGTTAACTAACGGGCACTTGGACTATGTAGGTTCCCTAGTGGGCACTTGGACTATGTAGGTTCCCGAGCGGGCACTTGGACTATCTTAGTTCCCTAAAGGGCACTTTGATTATGTAGGTTCCCTAGCGGGCACTTGGACTATGTAGGTTCCATAGCGGGCATTTGGACTATGTAGGTTCACTAGCGGGCACTTGGATTATCTACGTTACCTTGCTGGCACATGGACTATCTAGGTTAACTAACGGGCACTTGGACTATCTAGGTTATCTAGCGGGCCCTTGTACTATGTAGGTTAATAGCGGGCGCTTGGACTATGTAAGTTAATTAGCGGTCACTTGGACGATCTAGGTTAACGAGCGGGCACTTGGACTATCTAGGTTACCCACCGGGCACTTGTACTATGTAGATTAAATAGCGGACACTTGGACGATCTAGGTTAATTAGCGAACACTTGGACTATCTCGGTTAACTAGCGGGCACTTGAACTACCTACGTTACCTAGCGGGTACTTGGACAATGTAGGTTAACTAGCGGGCTGTTGGACTATCTAGGTTACCTAGCGGACACTTGGACAATCTACGTTAACTAACGGGCACTTGGACTATGTAGGTTCCCTAGTGGGCACTTGGATTATGTAGGTTCCCTAGAGGGCACTTGGACTATGTAGATTACCTAGCGTACACTTGGACTATCTATGTTAGCTAATGGGCACTTGGACTATCTAGGTTACCTAGCGGGCACTTGGACTATGTAGGTTACCTAGCGGGCACTTGGACTATCTAGGTTACGTTCGGACACTTGGACTATGTAGGTTAATTAGCGAAACTTGGACGATCTAGGTTAACTAGCGGGCACTTGGATTATCTAGGTTAACTAGCGGGGCCTTTGATTATGTAGGTTACCTAGCGGGCCCTTGGACTATGTAGGTTAACTAGCAGGCACTTGGACGATCTAGGTTAACTAGGGGGCACTTGGACTATCTAGGTTAACTAGCGGTCACTCGGACTATGTAGGTAACCTAGCGGGAACTTGGACTAATAGGTTACTTAGCGGGCACTTGGACTATCTAGGTTAATGAACGGGCACTTGGACTATCTAGGTAACCTACCGGGCTCTTGTACTATGTAGATTAAATAGCGGACACTTGGACGATCTAGGTTAATTAGCGAGCACTTGGACTATCTCGGTTAACTAGCGGGCACTTGGACTATGTAGGTTCCCTAGCGGGCATTTGGACTATATAGGTTACCTAGCGGGCACTTGGACTATCTAGGTTACCTAGTAGGCACTTTGACTATCTAGGTTAACTAACGGGCACTTGGACTATGTAGGTTGCCTCGCTAGCACTTGGACTATGTAGGTTCCCTAGCCGGCGCTTGGACTATGTAGGTTCCCTAGCGGTTACTTGGACTGTCTAGGTTAACTAGCGGGCAATTAGTCTGTCTAGGTTACCTAGCAGGCACTTGGACTATGTAGGTTAACTAGCGCACACTTGGACTATCTAGGTTACCTAGCGGGCACTTGGACTATATACATTCCCTAGCGGGCACTTGGGCTATCTACGTTCCCTAGCGGGCACTTGCACTATGTAGGTTAACGAACGGGCACTTGGACTATGTTGGTAACCTAGTGGTCACTTGGACTGTCTAGGTTACATAGCGGGCACTTGGACGATCTAGGTTAACTAGCGTGTACTTGGACTACATAGGTTAACTAGCGGTCCCTTGGACTACGTAGGTTAACTAGCGGACACTTGCACTATGTAGGTTACCTAGCGGGCACTTGGAATATGTAGGTTACCTAGCGGGCACTTGGACTATGTAGGTTAACTAGCGGGCACTTGGATTATCTAGGTTAACTAACAGGAACTTGGACTATGTATGTTCCAGAGCGGGCAATTAGATTATGTAGGTTCCCTAGCGGGCACTTGGACTATGTAGGTTTACTAGCGGACAATTGGACAATCTAGGTTAACTAGCGCGTACTTGGACTATCTAGGTTAACTAGCGGTCCCTTGGAATACGTAGGTTAAGTAGCGCACACTTGGACTATCTAGGTTAACTAGCGGGCCCTTGGTCTATGTAGGTTAACTAGCAGGTCCTTGGACTATGTAAGTTAACTAGAGGGCACTTGGACGATACTGTTTAACTAGCGGGCACTTGGACTATCTAGGTTAACTAGCGGGCACTTGGACTATCTAGGTTAACTAGCGAGCACTTGGACTATGTAGGTTCCCTAGTGGGCATTTGGACTATATAGGTTACCTAGCGGGCACTTGGACTATGTAGGTTAACTAGCGGGCCCTTGGATTATCTAGGTTAACTAACAGGCACTTGGACTATGTATGTTCCAGAGCGGGCAATTAGATTATGTAGGTTCCCTAGCGGGCACTTGGACTATCTAGGTTCCCTAAAGGGCACTTGGACTATGTAGGTTAACTAGCGGACAATTGGACGATCTAGGTTAACTAGCACGTACTTGGACTATCTAGGTTAACTAGCGGTCCCTTGTACTACGTAGGTTTACTAGCGGACACTTGCACTATGTAGGTTACCTAGCGGGCACTTGTACTATGTAGGTTAAATAGAGGACACTTGGACGATCTAGGTTAAATAGCGGTCATTTGGACTATATAGGTTAACTAGTGGGCACTTGAAATATTTAGGTTACCTAGCAGGCACTTGGACTATCTAGGTTACCTAGCGGGCACTTGAACTACCTACGTTACCTAGCGGATACTTGGACTATGTACGTTCCCTAGTGGGCAGTTAGACTATGTAGGTTCCCTAGCAGGCATATGGACTATGTAGGTTCCCTAGCGGCACTTGGACTATCTTAGTTCCCTAAAGGGCACTTGGACTATGTAGGTTCCCTGGCGGGCACTTGGACTATGTAGGTTCCTTAGCGGGCACTTGGACTATGTAGGTTAACTAGCGGGCACTTGGACTATGTAGGTTAACTAGCGGACAGTTGCACTATGTAGGTTACCCAGCGGGCTCTTAGACTATGTAGGTTAACTAGCAGGCCCTTGGACTATCTAGGTTACCTTTCAGGCACTTGGACTATGTATCTTAACTAGCGGGCACTTGCACTCTCTAGGTTACCTAGCCGGCACTTGGACTATGTACCTTCCCTAGCGGGCACTTGGACTATCTATGTTAACTAGCGGGCACTTGGACTATGTAGGTTACCTAGCGGACACTTGCTCTATATAGGTTACCTAGCCGGCACTTGGACTATGTGGGTTAACTGGAGGACGCTTGGACGATCTAGGTTAACAAGTGGGCCCTTAGACTATGTAGGTTAACTTGCCGGCACTTGGATGATCTAGGTTAACTAGCGGGCACTTGGACGATCTAGGTTAACCAGCGGACACTTGGACTATCAAAGTTAACAAGCGAGCCCTTGGACTATGTAGGTTAACTAGCGGGCCCTTGGACTATCTAGGTTACCTAGATAGCAAAGGGACTATATAGGTTTCCTAGCGGGTACATGGACTATCTAGGTTAACGAACGGGCACTTGGACTATGCAGGTAACCTAGCCGGCACTTGGACTGTCTAGGCTACATAGCGGGCACTTGGACTTCTAGGTTAACGAATGGGCACTTGGACTATGTAGGTTGCCTAACGAGCACTTGGACTATCTAGGTTAGGTAACGGGCATTTGGACTATCTAGGTTATCTAGCGGGAACTTGGACAATGTAGGTTACCAAGCGGGCACTTGGACTATCTAGGTTACCTAGCGGGCACTTGGACTATGTAGGTTACCTAGCGGGCACTTGGACTATGTAGGTTAACTAGCGGGCACTTGGACTATCTAGGTTACCTAACGGGCACTTGGACTATGCAGGTAACCTAGCGGGCACTTGGACTGTCCTGGTTACCTAGCGGGAACTTGGACTAAGTACGTTCCCTAGCGGGCACTTGGATTATCTAGGTTACCTAGCAGACAGTTGGACTATGTACGTTCCCTAGCGGGCACTTGGACTATCTAAGTTAACTAACGGGCACTTGGACAATCTAGGCTAAATAGCGGGCACTTGACTATGTAGGTTACCTAGTGGGCACTCGGACTATGTACGTTCCCTAGCGGGCACTTGGACTATCTAGGTTACCTAGCAGGGCCCTTGGACTATGTACGTTCCCTAGCGGGCACTTGAACTATGTAGGTTACCTAGCGAGCACTTGGACTATCTAGGTTAACTAAGGGGCACTTGGACTATCTAGGTTACCTAGCGGGCCCTTGGACTATGTACGTTCCCTAGCGGCACTTGGACTATCTATGAAAACTAGCGGGCACTTGGATTTTGTAGGTTACCTAGCGGGCTTTTGGACTATGTAGGATCCCTAGTGGGCACGTGAACTATGTAGGTTACCTAGCGGGCACTTAGACTATCTAGGTTAACTAAGGGGCACTAGGACTATCTAGGTTACCTAGTGGGCACTTGAAATATGTAGGTTACCTAGCAGGCACTTGGACTATCTAGGTTACCTAGCGGGCACTTGAACTATCTACGATACCTAGCGGGTATTTGGACAATGTCGGTTAACTAGCGGGCTGTTGGACAATCTAGGTTACCTAGCGGACACTTGGACCATCTAGGTTAACTAACGGGCACTTGGACTATGTAGGTTCCCTAGTGGGCACTTGGACTATGTAGGTTCCCGAGCGGGCACTTGGACTATCTTAGTTCCCTAAAGGGCACTTTGATTATGTAGGTTCCCTAGCGGCACTTGGACTATGTAGGTTCCATAGCGGGCATTTGGACTATGTAGGTTCACTAGCGGGCACTTGGATTATCTACGTTACCTTGCTGGCACATGGACTATCTAGGTTAACTAACGGGCACTTGGACTATCTAGGTTATCTAGCGGGCCCTTTTACTATGTAGGTTAATAGCGGGCGCTTGGACTATGTAAGTTAATTAGCGGTCACTTGGACGATCTAGGTTAACGAGCGGGCACTTGGACTATCTAGGTTACCTACCGGGCACTTGTACTATGTAGATTAAATAGCGGACACTTGGACGATCTAGGTTAATTAGCGAACACTTGGACTATCTCGGTTAACTAGCGGGCACTTGAACTACCTACGTTACCTAGCGGGTACTTGGACAATGTAGGTTAACTAGCGGGCTGTTGGACTATCTAGGTTACCTAGCGGACACTTGGACAATCTACGTTAACTAACGGGCACTTGGACTATGTAGGTTCCCTAGTGGGCACTTGGATTATGTAGGTTCCCTAGAGGGCACTTGGACTATGTAGATTACCTAGCGTACACTTGGACTATCTATGTTAGCTAATGGGCACTTGGACTATCTAGGTTACCTAGCGGGCACTTGGACTATGTAGGTTACCTAGCGGGCACTTGGACTATCTAGGTTACGTTCGGACACTTGGACTATGTAGGTTAATTAGCGAAACTTGGACGATCTAGGTTAACTAGCGGGCACTTGGATTATCTAGGTTAACTAGCGGGGCCTTTGATTATGTAGGTTACCTAGCGGGCCCTTGGACTATGTAGGTTAACTAGCAGGCACTTGGACGATCTAGGTTAACTAGGGGGCACTTGGACTATCTAGGTTAACTAGCGGTCACTCGGACTATGTAGGTAACCTAGCGGGAACTTGGACTAATAGGTTACTTAGCGGGCACTTGGACTATCTAGGTTAATGAACGGGCACTTGGACTATCTAGGTAACCTACCGGGCTCTTGTACTATGTAGATTAAATAGCGGACACTTGGACGATCTAGGTTAATTAGCGAGCACTTGGACTATCTCGGTTAACTAGCGGGCACTTGGACTATGTAGGTTCCCTAGCGGGCATTTGGACTATATAGGTTACCTAGCGGGCACTTGGACTATCTAGGTTACCTAGTAGGCACTTTGACTATCTAGGTTAACTAACGGGCACTTGGACTATGTAGGTTGCCTCGCTAGCACTTGGACTATGTAGGTTCCCTAGCCGGCGCTTGGACTATGTAGGTTCCCTAGCGGTTACTTGGACTGTCTAGGTTAACTAGCGGGCAATTAGTCTGTCTAGGTTACCTAGCAGGCACTTGGACTATGTAGGTTAACTAGCGCACACTTGGACTATCTAGGTTACCTAGCGGGCACTTGGACTATATACATTCCCTAGCGGGCACTTGGGCTATCTACGTTCCCTAGCGGGCACTTGCACTATGTAGGTTAACGAACGGGCACTTGGACTATGTTGGTAACCTAGTGGTCACTTGGACTGTCTAGGTTACATAGCGGGCACTTGGACGATCTAGGTTAACTAGCGTGTACTTGGACTACATAGGTTAACTAGCGGTCCCTTGGACTACGTAGGTTAACTAGCGGACACTTGCACTATGTAGGTTACCTAGCGGGCACTTGGAATATGTAGGTTACCTAGCGGGCACTTGGACTATGTAGGTTAACTAGCGGGCACTTGGATTATCTAGGTTAACTAACAGGAACTTGGACTATGTATGTTCCAGAGCGGGCAATTAGATTATGTAGGTTCCCTAGCGGGCACTTGGACTATGTAGGTTTACTAGCGGACAATTGGACAATCTAGGTTAACTAGCGCGTACTTGGACTATCTAGGTTAACTAGCGGTCCCTTGGAATACGTAGGTTAACTAGCGCACACTTGGACTATCTAGGTTAACTAGCGGGCCCTTGGTCTATGTAGGTTAACTAGCAGGTCCTTGGACTATGTAAGTTAACTAGAGGGCACTTGGACGATACTGTTTAACTAGCGGGCACTTGGACTATCTAGGTTAACTAGCGGGCACTTGGACTATCTAGGTTAACTAGCGAGCACTTGGACTATGTAGGTTCCCTAGTGGGCATTTGGACTATATAGGTTACCTAGCGGGCACTTGGACTATGTAGGTTAACTAGCGGGCCCTTGGATTATCTAGGTTAACTAACAGGCACTTGGACTATGTATGTTCCAGAGCGGGCAATTAGATTATGTAGGTTCCCTAGCGGGCACTTGGACTATCTAGGTTCCCTAAAGGGCACTTGGACTATGTAGGTTAACTAGCGGACAATTGGACGATCTAGGTTAACTAGCACGTACTTGGACTATCTAGGTTAACTAGCGGTCCCTTGTACTACGTAGGTTTACTAGCGGACACTTGCACTATGTAGGTTACCTAGCGGGCACTTGTACTATGTAGGTTAAATAGAGGACACTTGGACGATCTAGGTTAAATAGCGGTCATTTGGACTATATAGGTTAACTAGTGGGCACTTGAAATATTTAGGTTACCTAGCAGGCACTTGGACTATCTAGGTTACCTAGCGGGCACTTGAACTACCTACGTTACCTAGCGGATACTTGGACTATGTACGTTCCCTAGTGGGCAGTTAGACTATGTAGGTTCCCTAGCAGGCATATGGACTATGTAGGTTCCCTAGCGGCACTTGGACTATCTTAGTTCCCTAAAGGGCACTTGGACTATGTAGGTTCCCTGGCGGGCACTTGGACTATGTAGGTTCCTTAGCGGGCACTTGGACTATGTAGGTTAACTAGCGGGCACTTGGACTATGTAGGTTAACTAGCGGACAGTTGCACTATGTAGGTTACCCAGCGGGCTCTTAGACTATGTAGGTTAACTAGCAGGCCCTTGGACTATCTAGGTTACCTATCAGGCACTTGGACTATGTATCTTAACTAGCGGGCACTTGCACTCTCTAGGTTACCTAGCCGGCACTTGGACTATGTACCTTCCCTAGCGGGCACTTGGACTATCTATGTTAACTAGCGGGCACTTGGACTATGTAGGTTACCTAGCGGACACTTGCTCTATATAGGTTACCTAGCCGGCACTTGGACTATGTGGGTTAACTGGAGGACGCTTGGACGATCTAGGTTAACAAGTGGGCCCTTAGACTATGTAGGTTAACTTGCCGGCACTTGGATGATCTAGGTTAACTAGCGGGCACTTGGACGATCTAGGTTAACCAGCGGACACTTGGACTATCAAAGTTAACAAGCGAGCCCTTGGACTATGTAGGTTAACTAGCGGGCCCTTGGACTATCTAGGTTACCTAGATAGCAAAGGGACTATATAGGTTTCCTAGCGGGTACATGGACTATCTAGGTTAACGAACGGGCACTTGGACTATGCAGGTAACCTAGCCGGCACTTGGACTGTCTAGGCTACATAGCGGGCACTTGGACTTCTAGGTTAACGAATGGGCACTTGGACTATGTAGGTTGCCTAACGAGCACTTGGACTATCTAGGTTAGGTAACGGGCATTTGGACTATCTAGGTTATCTAGCGGGAACTTGGACAATGTAGGTTACCAAGCGGGCACTTGGACTATCTAGGTTACCTAGCGGGCACTTGGACTATGTAGGTTAACTAGCGGGCACTTGGACTATCTAGGTTACCTAACGGGCACTTGGACTATGCAGGTAACCTAGCGGGCACTTGGACTGTCCTGGTTACCTAGCGGGAACTTGGACTAAGTACGTTCCCTAGCGGGCACTTGGATTATCTAGGTTACCTAGCAGACAGTTGGACTATGTACGTTCCCTAGCGGGCACTTGGACTATCTAAGTTAACTAACGGGCACTTGGACAATCTAGGCTAAATAGCTGGCACTTGACTATGTAGGTTACCTAGTGGGCACTCGGACTATGTACGTTCCCTAGCGGGCACTTGGACTATCTAGGTTACCTAGCAGGGCCCTTGGACTATGTACGTTCCCTAGCGGGCACTTGAACTATGTAGGTTACCTAGCGAGCACTTGGACTATCTAGGTTAACTAAGGGGCACTTGGACTATCTAGGTTACCTAGCGGGCCCTTGGACTATGTACGTTCCCTAGCGGCACTTGGACTATCTATGAAAACTAGCGGGCACTTGGATTTTGTAGGTTACCTAGCGGGCTTTTGGACTATGTAGGATCCCTAGTGGGCACGTGAACTATGTAGGTTACCTAGCGGGCACTTAGACTATCTAGGTTAACTAAGGGGCACTAGGACTATCTAGGTTACCTAGTGGGCACTTGAAATATGTAGGTTACCTAGCAGGCACTTGGACTATCTAGGTTACCTAGCGGGCACTTGAACTATCTACGATACCTAGCGGGTATTTGGACAATGTCGGTTAACTAGCGGGCTGTTGGACAATCTAGGTTACCTAGCGGACACTTGGACCATCTAGGTTAACTAACGGGCACTTGGACTATGTAGGTTCCCTAGTGGGCACTTGGACTATGTAGGTTCCCGAGCGGGCACTTGGACTATCTTAGTTCCCTAAAGGGCACTTTGATTATGTAGGTTCCCTAGCGGGCACTTGGACTATGTAGGTTCCATAGCGGGCATTTGGACTATGTAGGTTCATTAGCGGGCACTTGGATTATCTACGTTACCTTGCTGGCACATGGACTATCTAGGTTAACTAACGGGCACTTGGACTATCTAGGTTATCTAGCGGGCCCTTGTACTATGTAGGTTAATAGCGGGCGCTTGGACTATGTAAGTTAATTAGCGGTCACTTGGACGATCTAGGTTAACGAGCGGGCACTTGGACTATCTAGGTTACCCACCGGGCACTTGTACTATGTAGATTAAATAGCGGACACTTGGACGATCTAGGTTAATTAGCGAACACTTGGACTATCTCGGTTAACTAGCGGGCACTTGAACTACCTACGTTACCTAGCGGGTACTTGGACAATGTAGGTTAACTAGCGGGCTGTTGGACTATCTAGGTTACCTAGCGGACACTTGGACAATCTACGTTAACTAACGGGCACTTGGACTATGTAGGTTCCCTAGTGGGCACTTGGATTATGTAGGTTCCCTAGAGGGCACTTGGACTATGTAGATTACCTAGCGTACACTTGGACTATCTATGTTAGCTAATGGGCACTTGGACTATCTAGGTTACCTAGCGGGCACTTGGACTATGTAGGTTACCTAGCGGGCACTTGGACTATCTAGGTTACGTTCGGACACTTGGACTATGTAGGTTAATTAGCGAAACTTGGACGATCTAGGTTAACTAGCGGGCACTTGGATTATCTAGGTTAACTAGCGGGGCCTTTGATTATGTAGGTTACCTAGCGGGCCCTTGGACTATGTAGGTTAACTAGCAGGCACTTGGACGATCTAGGTTAACTAGGGGGCACTTGGACTATCTAGGTTAACTAGCGGTCACTCGGACTATGTAGGTAACCTAGCGGGAACTTGGACTAATAGGTTACTTAGCGGGCACTTGGACTATCTAGGTTAATGAACGGGCACTTGGACTATCTAGGTAACCTACCGGGCTCTTGTACTATGTAGATTAAATAGCGGACACTTGGACGATCTAGGTTAATTAGCGAGCACTTGGACTATCTCGGTTAACTAGCGGGCACTTGGACTATGTAGGTTCCCTAGCGGGCATTTGGACTATATAGGTTACCTAGCGGGCACTTGGACTATCTAGGTTACCTAGTAGGCACTTTGACTATCTAGGTTAACTAACGGGCACTTGGACTATGTAGGTTGCCTCGCTAGCACTTGGACTATGTAGGTTCCCTAGCCGGCGCTTGGACTATGTAGGTTCCCTAGCGGTTACTTGGACTGTCTAGGTTAACTAGCGGGCAATTAGTCTGTCTAGGTTACCTAGCAGGCACTTGGACTATGTAGGTTAACTAGCGCACACTTGGACTATCTAGGTTACCTAGCGGGCACTTGGACTATATACATTCCCTAGCGGGCACTTGGGCTATCTACGTTCCCTAGCGGGCACTTGCACTATGTAGGTTAACGAACGGGCACTTGGACTATGTTGGTAACCTAGTGGTCACTTGGACTGTCTAGGTTACATAGCGGGCACTTGGATGATCTAGGTTAACTAGCGTGTACTTGGACTACATAGGTTAACTAGCGGTCCCTTGGACTACGTAGGTTAACTAGCGGACACTTGCACTATGTAGGTTACCTAGCGGGCACTTGGAATATGTAGGTTACCTAGCGGGCACTTGGACTATGTAGGTTAACTAGCGGGCACTTGGATTATCTAGGTTAACTAACAGGAACTTGGACTATGTATGTTCCAGAGCGGGCAATTAGATTATGTAGGTTCCCTAGCGGGCACTTGGACTATGTAGGTTTACTAGCGGACAATTGGACAATCTAGGTTAACTAGCGCGTACTTGGACTATCTAGGTTAACTAGCGGTCCCTTGGAATACGTAGGTTAACTAGCGCACACTTGGACTATCTAGGTTAACTAGCGGGCCCTTGGTCTATGTAGGTTAACTAGCAGGTCCTTGGACTATGTAAGTTAACTAGAGGGCACTTGGACGATACTGTTTAACTAGCGGGCATTTGGACTTTCTAGGTTAACTAGCGGGCACTTGGACTATCTAGGTTAACTAGCGAGCACTTGGACTATGTAGGTTCCCTAGTGGGCATTTGGACTATATAGGTTACCTAGCGGGCACTTGGACTATGTAGGTTAACTAGCGGGCCCTTGGATTATCTAGGTTAACTAACAGGCACTTGGACTATGTATGTTCCAGAGCGGGCAATTAGATTATGTAGGTTCCCTAGCGGGCACTTGGACTATCTAGGTTCCCTAAAGGGCACTTGGACTATGTAGGTTAACTAGCGGACAATTGGACGATCTAGGTTAACTAGCACGTACTTGGACTATCTAGGTTAACTAGCGGTCCCTTGTACTACGTAGGTTTACTAGCGGACACTTGCACTATGTAGGTTACCTAGCGGGCACTTGTACTATGTAGGTTAAATAGAGGACACTTGGACGATCTAGGTTAAATAGCGGTCATTTGGACTATATAGGTTAACTAGTGGGCACTTGAAATATTTAGGTTACCTAGCAGGCACTTGGACTATCTAGGTTACCTAGCGGGCACTTGAACTACCTACGTTACCTAGCGGATACTTGGACTATGTACGTTCCCTAGTGGGCAGTTAGACTATGTAGGTTCCCTAGCAGGCATATGGACTATGTAGGTTCCCTAGCGGCACTTGGACTATCTTAGTTCCCTAAAGGGCACTTGGACTATGTAGGTTCCCTGGCGGGCACTTGGACTATGTAGGTTCCCTAGCGGGCACTTGGACTATGTAGGTTAACTAGCGGGCACTTGGACTATGTAGGTTAACTAGCGGACAGTTGCACTATGTAGGTTACCCAGCGGGCTCTTAGACTATGTAGGTTAACTAGCAGGCCCTTGGACTATCTAGGTTACCTATCAGGCACTTGGACTATGTATCTTAACTAGCGGGCACTTGCACTCTCTAGGTTACCTAGCCGGCACTTGGACTATGTACCTTCCCTAGCGGGCACTTGGACTATCTATGTTAACTAGCGGGCACTTGGACTATGTAGGTTACCTAGCGGACACTTGCTCTATATAGGTTACCTAGCCGGCACTTGGACTATGTGGGTTAACTGGAGGACGCTTGGACGATCTAGGTTAACAAGTGGGCCCTTAGACTATGTAGGTTAACTTGCCGGCACTTGGATGATCTAGGTTAACTAGCGGGCACTTGGACGATCTAGGTTAACCAGCGGACACTTGGACTATCAAAGTTAACAAGCGAGCCCTTGGACTATGTAGGTTAACTAGCGGGCCCTTGGACTATCTAGGTTACCTAGATAGCAAAGGGACTATATAGGTTTCCTAGCGGGTACATGGACTATCTAGGTTAACGAACGGGCACTTGGACTATGCAGGTAACCTAGCCGGCACTTGGACTGTCTAGGCTACATAGCGGGCACTTGGACTTCTAGGTTAACGAATGGGCACTTGGACTATGTAGGTTGCCTAACGAGCACTTGGACTATCTAGGTTAGGTAACGGGCATTTGGACTATCTAGGTTATCTAGCGGGAACTTGGACAATGTAGGTTACCAAGCGGGCACTTGGACTATCTAGGTTACCTAGCGGGCACTTGGACTATGTAGGTTAACTAGCGGGCACTTGGACTATCTAGGTTACCTAACGGGCACTTGGACTATGCAGGTAACCTAGCGGGCACTTGGACTGTCCTGGTTACCTAGCGGGAACTTGGACTAAGTACGTTCCCTAGCGGGCACTTGGATTATCTAGGTTACCTAGCAGACAGTTGGACTATGTACGTTCCCTAGCGGGCACTTGGACTATCTAAGTTAACTAACGGGCACTTGGACAATCTAGGCTAAATAGCGGGCACTTGACTATGTAGGTTACCTAGTGGGCACTCGGACTATGTACGTTCCCTAGCGGGCACTTGGACTATCTAGGTTACCTAGCAGGGCCCTTGGACTATGTACGTTCCCTAGCGGGCACTTGAACTATGTAGGTTACCTAGCGAGCACTTGGACTATCTAGGTTAACTAAGGGGCACTTGGACTATCT
The DNA here is from genome assembly GCF_050624435.1 of Tenrec ecaudatus. Taxonomy (NCBI): domain Eukaryota; kingdom Metazoa; phylum Chordata; class Mammalia; order Afrosoricida; family Tenrecidae; genus Tenrec; species Tenrec ecaudatus. The sequence continues at coordinate 135,084 of NW_027459453.1, forward strand.
AGGTTACCTAGCGGGCCCTTGGACTATGTACGTTCCCTAGCGGCACTTGGACTATCTATGAAAACTAGCGGGCACTTGGATTTTGTAGGTTACCTAGCGGGCTTTTGGACTATGTAGGATCCCTAGTGGGCACGTGAACTATGTAGGTTACCTAGCGGGCACTTAGACTATCTAGGTTAACTAAGGGGCACTAGGACTATCTAGGTTACCTAGTGGGCACTTGAAATATGTAGGTTACCTAGCAGGCACTTGGACTATCTAGGTTACCTAGCGGGCACTTGAACTATCTACGATACCTAGCGGGTATTTGGACAATGTCGGTTAACTAGCGGGCTGTTGGACAATCTAGGTTACCTAGCGGACACTTGGACCATCTAGGTTAACTAACGGGCACTTGGACTATGTAGGTTCCCTAGTGGGCACTTGGACTATGTAGGTTCCCGAGCGGGCACTTGGACTATCTTAGTTCCCTAAAGGGCACTTTGATTATGTAGGTTCCCTAGCGGGCACTTGGACTATGTAGGTTCCATAGCGGGCATTTGGACTATGTAGGTTCACTAGCGGGCACTTGGATTATCTACGTTACCTTGCTGGCACATGGACTATCTAGGTTAACTAACGGGCACTTGGACTATCTAGGTTATCTAGCGGGCCCTTGTACTATGTAGGTTAATAGCGGGCGCTTGGACTATGTAAGTTAATTAGCGGTCACTTGGACGATCTAGGTTAACGAGCGGGCACTTGGACTATCTAGGTTACCCACCGGGCACTTGTACTATGTAGATTAAATAGCGGACACTTGGACGATCTAGGTTAATTAGCGAACACTTGGACTATCTCGGTTAACTAGCGGGCACTTGAACTACCTACGTTACCTAGCGGGTACTTGGACAATGTAGGTTAACTAGCGGGCTGTTGGACTATCTAGGTTACCTAGCGGACACTTGGACAATCTACGTTAACTAACGGGCACTTGGACTATGTAGGTTCCCTAGTGGGCACTTGGATTATGTAGGTTCCCTAGAGGGCACTTGGACTATGTAGATTACCTAGCGTACACTTGGACTATCTATGTTAGCTAATGGGCACTTGGACTATCTAGGTTACCTAGCGGGCACTTGGACTATGTAGGTTACCTAGCGGGCACTTGGACTATCTAGGTTACGTTCGGACACTTGGACTATGTAGGTTAATTAGCGAAACTTGGACGATCTAGGTTAACTAGCGGGCACTTGGATTATCTAGGTTAACTAGCGGGGCCTTTGATTATGTAGGTTACCTAGCGGGCCCTTGGACTATGTAGGTTAACTAGCAGGCACTTGGACGATCTAGGTTAACTAGGGGGCACTTGGACTATCTAGGTTAACTAGCGGTCACTCGGACTATGTAGGTAACCTAGCGGGAACTTGGACTAATAGGTTACTTAGCGGGCACTTGGACTATCTAGGTTAATGAACGGGCACTTGGACTATCTAGGTAACCTACCGGGCTCTTGTACTATGTAGATTAAATAGCGGACACTTGGACGATCTAGGTTAATTAGCGAGCACTTGGACTATCTCGGTTAACTAGCGGGCACTTGGACTATGTAGGTTCCCTAGCGGGCATTTGGACTATATAGGTTACCTAGCGGGCACTTGGACTATCTAGGTTACCTAGTAGGCACTTTGACTATCTAGGTTAACTAACGGGCACTTGGACTATGTAGGTTGCCTCGCTAGCACTTGGACTATGTAGGTTCCCTAGCCGGCGCTTGGACTATGTAGGTTCCCTAGCGGTTACTTGGACTGTCTAGGTTAACTAGCGGGCAATTAGTCTGTCTAGGTTACCTAGCAGGCACTTGGACTATGTAGGTTAACTAGCGCACACTTGGACTATCTAGGTTACCTAGCGGGCACTTGGACTATATACATTCCCTAGCGGGCACTTGGGCTATCTACGTTCCCTAGCGGGCACTTGCACTATGTAGGTTAACGAACGGGCACTTGGACTATGTTGGTAACCTAGTGGTCACTTGGACTGTCTAGGTTACATAGCGGGCACTTGGACGATCTAGGTTAACTAGCGTGTACTTGGACTACATAGGTTAACTAGCGGTCCCTTGGACTACGTAGGTTAACTAGCGGACACTTGCACTATGTAGGTTACCTAGCGGGCACTTGGAATATGTAGGTTACCTAGCGGGCACTTGGACTATGTAGGTTAACTAGCGGGCACTTGGATTATCTAGGTTAACTAACAGGAACTTGGACTATGTATGTTCCAGAGCGGGCAATTAGATTATGTAGGTTCCCTAGCGGGCACTTGGACTATGTAGGTTTACTAGCGGACAATTGGACAATCTAGGTTAACTAGCGCGTACTTGGACTATCTAGGTTAACTAGCGGTCCCTTGGAATACGTAGGTTAACTAGCGCACACTTGGACTATCTAGGTTAACTAGCGGGCCCTTGGTCTATGTAGGTTAACTAGCAGGTCCTTGGACTATGTAAGTTAACTAGAGGGCACTTGGACGATACTGTTTAACTAGCGGGCACTTGGACTATCTACGTTAACTAGCGGGCACTTGGACTATCTAGGTTAACTAGCGAGCACTTGGACTATGTAGGTTCCCTAGTGGGCATTTGGACTATATAGGTTACCTAGCGGGCACTTGGACTATGTAGGTTAACTAGCGGGCCCTTGGATTATCTAGGTTAACTAACAGGCACTTGGACTATGTATGTTCCAGAGCGGGCAATTAGATTATGTAGGTTCCCTAGCGGGCACTTGGACTATCTAGGTTCCCTAAAGGGCACTTGGACTATGTAGGTTAACTAGCGGACAATTGGACGATCTAGGTTAACTAGCACGTACTTGGACTATCTAGGTTAACTAGCGGTCCCTTGTACTACGTAGGTTTACTAGCGGACACTTGCACTATGTAGGTTACCTAGCGGGCACTTGTACTATGTAGGTTAAATAGAGGACACTTGGACGATCTAGGTTAAATAGCGGTCATTTGGACTATATAGGTTAACTAGTGGGCACTTGAAATATTTAGGTTACCTAGCAGGCACTTGGACTATCTAGGTTACCTAGCGGGCACTTGAACTACCTACGTTACCTAGCGGATACTTGGACTATGTACGTTCCCTAGTGGGCAGTTAGACTATGTAGGTTCCCTAGCAGGCATATGGACTATGTAGGTTCCCTAGCGGCACTTGGACTATCTTAGTTCCCTAAAGGGCACTTGGACTATGTAGGTTCCCTGGCGGGCACTTGGACTATGTAGGTTCCCTAGCGGGCACTTGGACTATGTAGGTTAACTAGCGGGCACTTGGACTATGTAGGTTAACTAGCGGACAGTTGCACTATGTAGGTTACCCAGCGGGCTCTTAGACTATGTAGGTTAACTAGCAGGCCCTTGGACTATCTAGGTTACCTATCAGGCACTTGGACTATGTATCTTAACTAGCGGGCACTTGCACTCTCTAGGTTACCTAGCCGGCACTTGGACTATGTACCTTCCCTAGCGGGCACTTGGACTATCTATGTTAACTAGCGGGCACTTGGACTATGTAGGTTACCTAGCGGACACTTGCTCTATATAGGTTACCTAGCCGGCACTTGGACTATGTGGGTTAACTGGAGGACGCTTGGACGATCTAGGTTAACAAGTGGGCCCTTAGACTATGTAGGTTAACTTGCCGGCACTTGGATGATCTAGGTTAACTAGCGGGCACTTGGACGATCTAGGTTAACCAGCGGACACTTGGACTATCAAAGTTAACAAGCGAGCCCTTGGACTATGTAGGTTAACTAGCGGGCCCTTGGACTATCTAGGTTACCTAGATAGCAAAGGGACTATATAGGTTTCCTAGCGGGTACATGGACTATCTAGGTTAACGAACGGGCACTTGGACTATGCAGGTAACCTAGCCGGCACTTGGACTGTCTAGGCTACATAGCGGGCACTTGGACTTCTAGGTTAACGAATGGGCACTTGGACTATGTAGGTTGCCTAACGAGCACTTGGACTATCTAGGTTAGGTAACGGGCATTTGGACTATCTAGGTTATCTAGCGGGAACTTGGACAATGTAGGTTACCAAGCGGGCACTTGGACTATCTAGGTTACCTAGCGGGCACTTGGACTATGTAGGTTAACTAGCGGGCACTTGGACTATCTAGGTTACCTAACGGGCACTTGGACTATGCAGGTAACCTAGCGGGCACTTGGACTGTCCTGGTTACCTAGCGGGAACTTGGACTAAGTACGTTCCCTAGCGGGCACTTGGATTATCTAGGTTACCTAGCAGACAGTTGGACTATGTACGTTCCCTAGCGGGCACTTGGACTATCTAAGTTAACTAACGGGCACTTGGACAATCTAGGCTAAATAGCGGGCACTTGACTATGTAGGTTACCTAGTGGGCACTCGGACTATGTACGTTCCCTAGCGGGCACTTGGACTATCTAGGTTACCTAGCAGGGCCCTTGGACTATGTACGTTCCCTAGCGGGCACTTGAACTATGTAGGTTACCTAGCGAGCACTTGGACTATCTAGGTTAACTAAGGGGCACTTGGACTATCTAGGTTACCTAGCGGGCCCTTGGACTATGTACGTTCCCTAGCGGCACTTGGACTATCTATGAAAACTAGCGGGCACTTGGATTTTGTAGGTTACCTAGCGGGCTTTTGGACTATGTAGGATCCCTAGTGGGCACGTGAACTATGTAGGTTACCTAGCGGGCACTTAGACTATCTAGGTTAACTAAGGGGCACTAGGACTATCTAGGTTACCTAGTGGGCACTTGAAATATGTAGGTTACCTAGCAGGCACTTGGACTATCTAGGTTACCTAGCGGGCACTTGAACTATCTACGATACCTAGCGGGTATTTGGACAATGTCGGTTAACTAGCGGGCTGTTGGACAATCTAGGTTACCTAGCGGACACTTGGACCATCTAGGTTAACTAACGGGCACTTGGACTATGTAGATTCCCTAGTGGGCACTTGGACTATGTAGGTTCCCGAGCGGGCACTTGGACTATCTTAGTTCCCTAAAGGGCACTTTGATTATGTAGGTTCCCTAGCGGGCACTTGGACTATGTAGGTTCCATAGCGGGCATTTGGACTATGTAGGTTCACTAGCGGGCACTTGGATTATCTACGTTACCTTGCTGGCACATGGACTATCTAGGTTAACTAACGGGCACTTGGACTATCTAGGTTATCTAGCGGGCCCTTGTACTATGTAGGTTAATAGCGGGCGCTTGGACTATGTAAGTTAATTAGCGGTCACTTGGACGATCTAGGTTAACGAGCGGGCACTTGGACTATCTAGGTTACCTACCGGGCACTTGTACTATGTAGATTAAATAGCGGACACTTGGACGATCTAGGTTAATTAGCGAACACTTGGACTATCTCGGTTAACTAGCGGGCACTTGAACTACCTACGTTACCTAGCGGGTACTTGGACAATGTAGGTTAACTAGCGGGCTGTTGGACTATCTAGGTTACCTAGCGGACACTTGGACAATCTACGTTAACTAACGGGCACTTGGACTATGTAGGTTCCCTAGTGGGCACTTGGATTATGTAGGTTCCCTAGAGGGCACTTGGACTATGTAGATTACCTAGCGTACACTTGGACTATCTATGTTAGCTAATGGGCACTTGGACTATCTAGGGTACCTAGCGGGCACTTGGACTATGTAGGTTACCTAGCGGGCACTTGGACTATCTAGGTTACGTTCGGACACTTGGACTATGTAGGTTAATTAGCGAAACTTGGACGATCTAGGTTAACTAGCGGGCACTTGGATTATCTAGGTTAACTAGCGGGGCCTTTGATTATGTAGGTTACCTAGCGGGCCCTTGGACTATGTAGGTTAACTAGCAGGCACTTGGACGATCTAGGTTAACTAGGGGGCACTTGGACTATGTAGGTTCCCTGGCGGGCACTTGGACTATGTAGGTTCCCTAGCGGGCACTTGGACTATGTAGGTTAACTAGCGGGCACTTGGACTATGTAGGTTAACTAGCGGACAGTTGCACTATGTAGGTTACCTAGCGGGCTCTTAGACTATGTAGGTTAACTAGCATGCCCTTGGACTATCTAGGTTACCTATCAGGCACTTGGACTATGTATCTTAACTAGCGGGCACTTGCACTCTCTAGGTTACCTAGCGGGCACTTGAACTATTTACCTTCCCTAGCGGGCACTTGGACTATCTATGTTAACTAGCGGGCACTTGGACTATGTAGGTTACCTAGCGGACACTTGCACTATATAGGTTACCTAGCCGGCACTTTGACTATGTAGGTTAACTGGAGGATGCTTGGACGATCTAGGTTAACAAGTGGGCCCTTGGACTATGTAGGTTAACTTGCCGGCACTTGGATGATCTAGGTTAACTAGCGGGCACTTGGACGATCTAGGTTAACCAGCGGACACTTGGACTATCAAAGTTAACAAGCGAGCCCTTGGACTATGTAGGTTAACTAGCGGGCCCTTGGACTATCTAGGTTACCTAGATAGCAAAGGGACTATATAGGTTTCCTAGCGGGTACATGGACTATCTAGGTAAACGAACGGGCACTTGGACTATGCAGGTAACCTAGCCGGCACTTGGACTGTCTAGGCTACATAGCGGGCACTTGGACTTCTAGGTTAACGAATGGGCACTTGGACTATGTAGGTTGCCTAACGAGCACTTGGACTATCTAGGTTAGGTAACGGGCATTTGGACTATCTAGGTTATCTAGCGGGAACTTGGACAATGTAGGTTACCAAGCGGGCACTTGGACTATCTAGGTTACCTAGCGGGCACTTGGACTATGTAGGTTAACTAGCGGGCACTTGGACTATCTAGGTTACCTAACGGGCACTTGGACTATGCAGGTAACCTAGCGGGCACTTGGACTGTCCAGGTTACCTAGCGGGAACTTGGACTAAGTACGTTCCCTAGCGGGCACTTGGATTATCTAGGTTACCTAGCAGACACTTGGACTATGTACGTTCCCTAGTGGGCACTTGGACTATCTAAGTTAACTAACAGGCACTTGGACAATCTAGGCTAAATAGCGGGCACTTGACTATGTAGGTTACCTAGTGGGCACTCGGACTATGTACGTTCCCTAGCGGGCACTTGGACTATCTAGGTTACCTAGCAGGGCCCTTGGACTATGTACGTTCCCTAGCGGGCACTTGAACTATGTAGGTTACCTAGCGAGCACTTGGACTATCTAGGTTAACTAAGGGGCACTTGGACTATCTAGGTTACCTAGCGGGCCCTTGGACTATGTACGTTCCCTAGCGGCACTTGGACTATCTATGAAAACTAGCGGGCACTTGGATTTTGTAGGTTACCTAGCGGGCTTTTGGACTATGTAGGATCCCTAGTGGGCACGTGAACTATGTAGGTTACCTAGCGGGCACTTAGACTATCTAGGTTAACTAAGGGGCACTAGGACTATCTAGGTTACCTAGTGGGCACTTGAAATATGTAGGTTACCTAGCAGGCACTTGGACTATCTAGGTTACCTAGCGGGCACTTGAACTATCTACGATACCTAGCGGGTATTTGGACAATGTCGGTTAACTAGCGGGCTGTTGGACAATCTAGGTTACCTAGCGGACACTTGGACCATCTAGGTTAACTAACGGGCACTTGGACTATGTAGATTCCCTAGTGGGCACTTGGACTATGTAGGTTCCCGAGCGGGCACTTGGACTATCTTAGTTCCCTAAAGGGCACTTTGATTATGTAGGTTCCCTAGCGGGCACTTGGACTATGTAGGTTCCATAGCGGGCATTTGGACTATGTAGGTTCACTAGTGGGCACTTGGATTATCTACGTTACCTTGCTGGCACATGGACTATCTAGGTTAACTAACGGGCACTTGGACTATCTAGGTTATCTAGCGGGCCCTTGTACTATGTAGGTTAATAGCGGGCGCTTGGACTATGTAAGTTAATTAGCGGGCACTTGGACGATCTAGGTTAACGAGCGGGCACTTGGACTATCTAGGTTACCTACCGGGCACTTGTACTATGTAGATTAAATAGTGGACACTTGGACGATCTAGGTTAATTAGCGAACACTTGGACTATCTCGGTTAACTAGCGGGCACTTGAACTACCTACGTTACCTAGCGGGTACTTGGACAATGTAGGTTAACTAGCGGGCTGTTGGACTATCTAGGTTACCTAGCGGACACTTGGACAATCTACGTTAACTAACGGGCACTTGGACTATGTAGGTTCCCTAGTGGGCACTTGGATTATGTAGGTTCCCTAGAGGGCACTTGGACTATGTAGATTACCTAGCGTACACTTGGACTATCTATGTTAGCTAATGGGCACTTGGACTATCTAGGTTACCTAGCGGGCACTTGGACTATGTAGGTTACCTAGCGGGCACTTGGACTATCTAGGTTACGTTCGGACACTTGGACTATGTAGGTTAATTAGCGAAACTTGGACGATCTAGGTTAACTAGCGGGCACTTGGATTATCTAGGTTAACTAGCGGGGCCTTTGATTATGTAGGTTACCTAGCGGGCCCTTGGACTATGTAGGTTAACTAGCAGGCACTTGGACGATCTAGGTTAACTAGGGGGCACTTGGACTATGTAGGTTCCCTGGCGGGCACTTGGACTATGTAGGTTCCCTAGCGGGCACTTGGACTATGTAGGTTAACTAGCGGGCACTTGGACTATGTAGGTTAACTAGCGGACAGTTGCACTATGTAGGTTACCTAGCGGGCTCTTAGACTATGTAGGTTAACTAGCATGCCCTTGGACTATCTAGGTTACCTATCAGGCACTTGGACTATGTATCTTAACTAGCGGGCACTTGCACTCTCTAGGTTACCTAGCGGGCACTTGAACTATTTACCTTCCCTAGCGGGCACTTGGACTATCTATGTTAACTAGCGGGCACTTGGACTATGTAGGTTACCTAGCGGACACTTGCACTATATAGGTTACCTAGCCGGCACTTTGACTATGTAGGTTAACTGGAGGATGCTTGGACGATCTAGGTTAACAAGTGGGCCCTTGGACTATGTAGGTTAACTTGCCGGCACTTGGATGATCTAGGTTAACTAGCGGGCACTTGGACGATCTAGGTTAACCAGCGGACACTTGGACTATCAAAGTTAACAAGCGAGCCCTTGGACTATGTAGGTTAACTAGCGGGCCCTTGGACTATCTAGGTTACCTAGATAGCAAAGGGACTATATAGGTTTCCTAGCGGGTACATGGACTATCTAGGTAAACGAACGGGCACTTGGACTATGCAGGTAACCTAGCCGGCACTTGGACTGTCTAGGCTACATAGCGGGCACTTGGACTTCTAGGTTAACGAATGGGCACTTGGACTATGTAGGTTGCCTAACGAGCACTTGGACTATCTAGGTTAGGTAACGGGCATTTGGACTATCTAGGTTATCTAGCGGGAACTTGGACAATGTAGGTTACCAAGCGGGCACTTGGACTATCTAGGTTACCTAGCGGGCACTTGGACTATGTAGGTTAACTAGCGGGCACTTGGACTATCTAGGTTACCTAACGGGCACTTGGACTATGCAGGTAACCTAGCGGGCACTTGGACTGTCCAGGTTACCTAGCGGGAACTTGGACTAAGTACGTTCCCTAGCGGGCACTTGGATTATCTAGGTTACCTAGCAGACACTTGGACTATGTACGTTCCCTAGTGGGCACTTGGACTATCTAAGTTAACTAACAGGCACTTGGACAATCTAGGCTAAATAGCGGGCACTTGACTATGTAGGTTACCTAGTGGGCACTCGGACTATGTACGTTCCCTAGCGGGCACTTGGACTATCTAGGTTACCTAGCAGGGCCCTTGGACTATGTACGTTCCCTAGCGGGCACTTGAACTATGTAGGTTACCTAGCGAGCACTTGGACTATCTAGGTTAACTAAGGGGCACTTGGACTATCTAGGTTACCTATCGGGCCCTTGGACAATGTACGTTCCCTAGCGGCACTTGGACTATCTATGAAAACTAGCGGGCACTTGGATTTTGTAGGTTACCTAGCGGGCTTTTGGACTATGTAGGATCCCTAGTGGGCACTTGAACTATGTAGGTTACCTAGCGGGCACTTAGACTATCTAGGTTAACTAAGGGGCACTAGGACTATCTAGGTTACCTAGTGGGCACTTGAAATATGTAGGTTACCTAGCAGGCACTTGGACTATCTAGGTTACCTAGCGGGCACTTGAACTATCTACGATACCTAGCGGGTATTTGGACAATGTCGGTTAACTAGCGGGCTGTTGGACAATCTAGGTTACCTAGCGGACACTTGGACCATCTAGGTTAACTAACGGGCACTTGGACTATGTAGGTTCCCTAGTGGGCACTTGGACTATGTAGGTTCCCGAGCGGGCACTTGGACTATCTTAGTTCCCTAAAGGGCACTTTGATTATGTACGTTCCCTAGCGGGCACTTGGACTATGTAGGTTCCATAGCGGGCATTTGGACTATGTAGGTTCACTAGCGGGCACTTGGATTATCTAGGTTACCTTGCTGGCACATGGACTATCTAGGTTAACTAACGGGCACTTGGACTATCTAGGTTATCTAGCGGGCCCTTGTACTATGTAGGTTAATAGCGGGCGCTTGGACTATGTAAGTTAATTAGCGGGCACTTGGACGATCTAGGTTAACGAGCGGGCACTTGGACTATCTAGGTTACCTACCGGGCACTTGTACTATGTAGATTAAATAGCGGACACTTGGACGATCTAGGTTAATTAGCGAACACTTGGACTATCTCGGTTAACTAGTGAGCACTTGAACTACCTACGTTACCTAGCGGGTACTTGGACAATGTAGGTTAACTAGCGGGCTGTTGGACTATCTAGGTTACCTAGCGGACACTTGGACAATCTACGTTAACTAACGGGCACTTGGACTATGTAGGTTCCCTAGTGGGCACTTGGATTATGTAGGTTCCCTAGAGGGCACTTGGACTATGTAAATTACCTAGCGTACACTTGGACTATCTATGTTAGCTAATGGGCACTTGGACTATCTAGGTTACCTAGCGGGCACTTGGACTATGTAGGTTACCTAGCGGGCACTTGGACTATCTAGGTTACGTTCGGACACTTGGAATATGTAGGTTAATTAGCGAAACTTGGACGATCTAGGTTAACTAGCGGGCACTTGGATTATCTAGGTTAACTAGCGGGGCCTTTGATTATGTAGGTTACCTAGCGGGCCCTTGGACTATGTAGGTTAACTAGCAGGCACTTGGACGATCTAGGTTAACAAGGGGGCACTTGGACTATCTAGGTTAACTAGCGGTCACTCGGACTATGTAGGTAACCTAGCGGGAACTTGGACTAATAGGTTACTTAGCGGGCACTTGGACTATCTAGGTTAACGAACATGCACTTGGACTATCTTGGTTACCTACCGGGCACTTGTACTATGTAGATTAAATAGCGGACACTTGGACGATCTAGGTTAATTAGCGAGCACTTGGACTATCTCGGTTAACTAGCGGGCACTTGGACTATGTAGGTTCCCTAGCGGGCATTTGGACTATATAGGTTACCTAGCGGGCACTTGAAATATTTAGGTTACCTAGCAGGCACTTGGACTATCTAGGTTACCTAGCGGGCACTAGAACTACCTACGTTCCCTAGCGGGCACTTGGACTATCTTGGTTCCCTAAAGGGCACTTGGACTATCTAGGTTAACTAGCGATCACTCGGACTATGTAGGTAACCTAGGGGGAACTTGGACTATCTAGATTACCTAGCGGGCACTTGGAATATCTAGGTTACCTAGCGGGCACTTGGACAATGTACGTTCCCTAGCGGGCACTTGGACTATCTAGGTTACCTAGCAGGGCCCTTGGACTATGTACGTTCCCTAGCGGGCACTTGAACTATGTAGGTTACCTAGCGAGCACTTGGACTATCTAGGTTAACTAAGGGGCACTTGGACTATCTAGGTTACCTAGCGGGCCCTTGGACTATGTACGTTCCCTAGCGGCACTTGGACTATCTATGAAAACTAGCGGGCACTTGGATTTTGTAGGTTACCTAGCGGGCTTTTGGACTATGTAGGATCCCTAGTGGGCACGTGAACTATGTAGGTTACCTAGCGGGCACTTAGACTATCTAGGTTAACTAAGGGGCACTAGGACTATCTAGGTTTCCTAGTGGGCACTTGAAATATGTAGGTTACCTAGCAGGCACTTGGACTATCTAGGTTACCTAGCGGGCACTTGAACTATCTACGATACTTAGCGGGTATTTGGACAATGTCGGTTAACTAGCGGGCTGTTGGACAATCTAGGTTACCTAGCGGACACTTGGACCATCTAGGTTAACTAACGGGCACTTGGACTATGTAGGTTCCCTAGTGGGCACTTGGACTATGTAGGTTCCCGAGCGGGCACTTGGACTATCTTAGTTCCCTAAAGGGCACTTTGATTATGTACGTTCCCTAGCGGGCACTTGGACTATGTAGGTTCCATAGCGGGCATTTGGACTATGTAGGTTCACTAGCGGGCACTTGGATTATCTAGGTTACCTTGCTGGCACATGGACTATCTAGGTTAACTAACGGGCACTTGGACTATCTAGGTTATCTAGCGGGCCCTTGTACTATGTAGGTTAATAGCGGGCGCTTGGACTATGTAAGTTAATTAGCGGGCACTTGGACGATCTAGGTTAACGAGCGGGCACTTGGACTATCTAGGTTACCTACCGGGCACTTGTACTATGTAGATTAAATAGCGGACACTTGGACGATCTAGGTTAATTAGCGAACACTTGGACTATCTCGGTTAACTAGCGGGCACTTGAACTACCTACGTTACCTAGCGGGTACTTGGACAATGTAGGTTAACTAGCGGGCTGTTGGACTATCTAGGTTACCTAGCGGACACTTGGACAATCTACGTTAACTAACGGGCACTTGGACTATGTAGGTTCCCTAGTGGGCACTTGGATTATGTAGGTTCCCTAGAGGGCACTTGGACTATGTAGATTACCTAGCGTACACTTGGACTATCTATGTTAGCTAATGGGCACTTGGACTATCTAGGTTACCTAGCGGGCACTTGGACTATGTAGGTTACCTAGCGGGCACTTGGACTATCTAGGTTACGTTCGGACACTTGGACTATGTAGGTTAATTAGCGAAACTTGGACGATCTAGGTCAACTAGCAGGCACTTGGATTATCTAGGTTAACTAGCGGGGCCTTTGATTATGTAGGTTACCTAGCGGGCCCTTGGACTATGTAGGTTAACTAGCAGGCACTTGGACGATCTAGGTTAACTAGGGGGCACTTGGACTATCTAGGTTAACTAGCGGTCACTCGGACTATGTAGGTAACCTAGCGGGAACTTGGACTAATAGGTTACTTAGCGGGCACTTGGACTATCTAGGTTAACGAACATGCACTTGGACTATCTAGGTTACCTACCGGGCACTTGTACTATGTAGATTAAATAGCGGACACTTGGACGATCTAGGTTAATTAGCGAGCACTTGGACTATCTCGGTTAACTAGCGGGCACTTGGACTATGTAGGTTCCCTAGTGGGCATTTGGACTATATAGGTTACCTAGCGGGCACTTGAAATATTTAGGTTACCTAGCAGGCACTTGGACTATCTAGGTTACCTAGCGGGCACTAGAACTACCTACGTTCCCTAGCGGGCACTTGGACTATCTTAGTTCCCTAAAGGGCACTTGGACTATCTAGGTTAACTAGCGGTCACTCAGACTATGTAGGTAACCTAGGGGGAACTTGGACTATCTAGGTTACCTAGCGGGCACTTGGAATATCTAGGTTACCTAGCGGGCACTTGGACAATGTACGTTCCCTAGCGGGCACTTGGACTATCTTAGTTCCCTAAAGGGCACTTGGACTATCTAGGTTAACTAGCGGTCACTCGGACTATGTAGGTAACCTAGGGGGAACTTGGACTATCTAGGTTACCTAGCGGGCACTTGGAATATCTAGGTTACCTAGCGGGCACTTGGACAATGTACGTTCCCTAGCGGGCACTTGGACTATCTAGGTTAACTAACGAGCACTTGGACTATCTAGGTTAACTAGCGGGCACTTGGACTATGTGTGTTAACTAGCGGGCACTTGGACTTTCTAGGTTACCTAGCGGGCTTTTGGACTATGTACCTTCCCTAGCGGGCACTTGGGCTATCTACGTTACCTAGCGGGTACTTGGACTATGTAGGTTAACTAGGGGGCACTTGGACTATCTAGGTTAACTAACGGGTACTTGGAATATCTCGGTTACATAGCGGCCACATGGACTATATAGCTTACCTAGCAGGCACTGGGACTGTCTTGGATACATAGCGGGCACTTGGACTATCTAGGTTAACGAATGTGCACTTGGACTATATACCTCCCCTAGCGGGCACTTGGACTATCTATGTTAACTAGCGTGCACTTGGACTATGTAGGTTACCTAGCGGACACTTGCACTATATAGGTTACCTAGCGGTCACTTGGACTATGTTGGTTAACTGGAGGACGCTTGGACGATCTAGGTTAACAAGAGGGCCCTTGGACTATGTAGGTTAACTAGCCGGCACTTGGATGATCTAGGTTAACTAGCAGGCACTTGGATGATCTAGGTTAACCAGCGGGCACTTGGACTATCAAAGTTAACAAGCGAGCCCTTGGACTATGTAGGTTAACTAGCGGGCCCGTGGACTATCTAGGTTACCTAGATAGTACTTGGACTATAAAGGTTCCCTAGCGGGCACTTGGACTATCTAGGTTAACGAACGGGCACTTGGACTATGCAGGTAACCTTGCCGGCACTTGGACTGTCTAGGTTACATAGCGGCCACTTGGACTTCTAGGTTAACGAATGGGCACTTGGACTATGTAGGTTGCCTAGCGAACACATGGACTAACTAGGTTAGGTAACGGGCAGTTGGACTATCTAGGTTATCTAGCGGGAACTTGGACAATGTAGGTTACCAAGCGGGCACTTGGACTATCTAGGTTACCTAGCGGGCACTTGGACTATCTAGGTTACCTAGCGGGAACTAGGACAATGTAGGTTACCAGCGGGCACTTGGACTATCTAGGTTAACGAACGAGCACTTGGACTATGTAGGTAACCTAGCGAGCACTTGGACTGTCTAGGTTACCTAGCGGGCACTTGGACTATCTAGGTTAACGAACGGGCACTTGGCCTATGTAGGTTAACTAGCGGACACTTGGACTATCTAGGTTAGCTAGCAGGCACTTTGACTATCTAGGTTAACCAAGGGCACTTGGACTATGTAGGTTGCCTAGCGAGCACTTGCACTATGTAGGTTCCCTAGCGGGCGCTTGGACTTTGTAGGTTCCCTAGCGGTTACTTGGACTGTCTAGGTTAACTAGCGGGCCTTTGGACTGTCTAGGTAACCTAGTGGGCACTTGGACTATGTAGTTTACCTAGCAGGCACTTGGACTATGTAGGTTAACTAGCGCACACTTGGACTATCTAGGTTACCTACCGGGCACTTGGACTATATACGTTCTCTAGCGGGCACTTGGGCTATCTACGTTACCTAGTGGGCACTTGGACTATGTAGGTTAACGAACTGGCACTTCGACTATGTAGGTAACCTAGTGGTCACTTGGACTGTCTAGGTTACCTAGCGGACACTTGGACGATCTAGGTTAACTAGCGCGTACTTGGAGTATCTAGGTTAACTAGCTGTCCCTTGGACTACGTAGGTTAACTAGCGGACACTTGCACTATGTAGGTTACCTAGCGGGCACTTGGACGATCTAGGTTAACTAGCGGGCACTTGGATTATCTAGGTTAACTAACAGGCACTAAGACTATGTATGTTCCAGAGCGGGCAATTAGATTATGTAGGTTCCCTAGCGGGCACTTGGACTATCTAGGTTCCCTAAAGGGTACTTGGAATATGTAGGTTAACTAGCGGACAATTGCTCTCTCTAGTTTACCTAGCGGGCACTTGGACTATGTACCTTCCCTAGCGGGCACTTGGACTATCTATGTTAACTAGCGGGCACTTGGACTATGTAGGTTGCCTAGCGGGCACTTGGACGATCTAGGTTAGGTAACGGGCACTGGGACTATCTAGGTTAGCTAACAGGAACTTGGACTATCTAGGTTACCTAGCGGGCACTAGGACTATGTAGGTTACCTAGCGGGCACTTGGACTATCTAGGTTACCTAGCTGGAACTTGGACAATGTAGCTTACCAGCGGGCACTTGGACTATCTAGGTTAACGAACGAGCACTTGGACTATGTAGGTAACCTAGCGGGCAGTTGGACTGTCTAGGTTACCTAGCGGGCACTTGGACTATCTAGGTTAACGAACGGACACTTGGACTATGTAGGTTAACTAGCGAACACTTGGACTATCTAGGTTAGCTAACGGGCAACTGGACTATCAAGGTTACCTAACGGGCACTTGGACTATGTAGGTTACCTAGCGGGCACTTGGACTATCTAGGTTACCTAGTAGGCACTTTGACTATCTAGGTTAACTAACGGGCACTTGGACTATGTAGGTTGCCTAGCGAGCACTTGGACTATGTAGGTTGCCTAGCGGGCACTTGGACGATCTAGGTTAGCTAACGGGCACTTGGACTATCTAGGTTAGCTAACAGGAACTTGGACTATCTAGGTTACCTAGCGGGCACTAGGACTATGTAGGTTACCTAGCGGGCACATGGACTATCTAGGTTACCTAGCGGGAACTTGGACAATGTAGGTTACCAGCGGGCACTTGGACTATCTAGGTTAACGAACGAGCACTTGGACTATGTAGGTAACCTAGCGAGCACTTGGACAGTCGAGGTTACCTAGCGGGCACTTGGACAATGTAGGTTACCAGCGGGCACTTGGACTATCTAGGTTAACGAACGAGCACTTGGACTATGTAGGTAACCTAGCGAGCACTTGGACTGTCGAGGTTACCTAGCGGGCACTTGGACTGTCTAGGTTAACGAACGGGCATTTGGCCTATGTAGGTTAACTAGCGGACACTTGGACTATCTAGGTTAGCTAACGGGCAATTGGACTATCAAGGTTACCTAACGGGCACTTGGACTATGTAGGTTACCTAGCGGGCACTTGGACTATCAAGGTTACCTAGTAGGCACTTTGACTATCTAGGTTAACTAACGGGCACTTGGACTATGTAGGTAACCTAGCAGGCACTTGGACTGTCTAGGTTAACTAGCGGGCACTTGGATTATCTAGGTTAACGAACGGGCCCTTGGACTATGTAGGTTAACTAGCGGACACTTGGACTATCTAGGTTAGCTAACGGGCAATTGGACTATCAAGGTTACCTAACGGGCACTTGGACTATGTAGGTTACCTAGCAGGCACTTGGACTATCTAGGTTACCTAGTAGGCACTTTGACTATCTAGGTTAACTAACGGGCACTTGGACTATGTAGGTTGCCTAGCTAGCACTTGGACTATGTAGGTTCCCTAGCCGGCGTTTGGACTATGTAGGTTCCCTAGCGGTTACTTGGACTGTCTAGGTTAACTAGCGGGCAATTAGACTGTCTAGGTTACCTAGCGGGCAATTAGACTGTCTAGGTTACCTAGTGGGCACGTGGACTATGTAGTTTACCTAGCAGGCACTTGGACTATGTAGGTTAACTAGCGCACACTTGGACTATCTAGGTTACCTAGCGGGCACTTGGACTATATACGTTCCCTAGCGGGCACTTGGGCTATCTACGTTACCTAGCGGGCACTTGCACTATGTAGGTTAACGAACGGGCACTTGGACTATGTAGGTAACCTAGTGGTCACTTGGACTGTCTAGGTTACATAGCGGGCACTTGGACGATCTAGGTTAACTAGCGTGTACTTGGACTACATAGGTTAACTAGCGGTCCCTTGGACTACGTAGGTTAACTAGCGGACACTTGCACTATGTAGGTTACCTAGAGGGCACTTGGAATATGTAGGTTACCTAGCGGGCACTTGGACTATGTAGGTTAACTAGCGGGCACTTGGATTATCTAGGTTAACTAACAGGCACTTGTACTATGTATGTTCCAGAGCGGGCAATTAGATTATGTAGGTTCCCTAGCGGGCACTTGGACTATGTAAGTTTACTAGCGGACAATTGGACGATCTAGGTTAACTAGCGCGTACTTGGACTATCTAGGTTACCTAGCGGGCACTTGGACTATATACGTTCCCTAGCGGGCACTTGGGCTATCTACGTTACCTAGCGGGCACTTGCACTATGTAGGTTAACGAACGGGCACTTGGACTATGTAGGTAACCTAGTGGTCACTTGGACTGTCTAGGTTACATAGCGGGCACTTGGACGATCTAGGTTAACTAGCGTGTACTTGGACTACATAGGTTAACTAGCGGTCCCTTGGACTACGTAGGTTAACTAGCGGACACTTGCACTATGTAGGTTACCTAGCGGGCACTTGGAATATGTAGGTTACCTAGCGGGCACTTGGACTATGTAGGTTAACTAGCGGGCACTTGGATTATCTAGGTTAACTAACAGGCACTTGTACTATGTATGTTCCAGAGCGGGCAATTAGATTATGTAGGTTCCCTAGCGGGCACTTGGACTATGTAAGTTTACTAGCGGACAATTGGACGATCTAGGTTAACTAGCGCGTACTTGGACTATCTAGGTTACCTAGCGGGCACTTGGACTATATACGTTCCCTAGCGGGCACTTGGGCTATCTACGTTACCTAGCGGGCACTTGCACTATGTAGGTTAACGAACGGGCACTTGGACTATGTAGGTAACCTAGTGGTCACTTGGACTGTCTAGGTTACATAGCGGGCACTTGGACGATCTAGGTTAACTAGCGTGTACTTGGACTACATAGGTTAACTAGCGGTCCCTTGGACTACGTAGGTTAACTAGCGGACACTTGCACTATGTAGGTTACCTAGCGGGCACTTGGAATATGTAGGTTACCTAGCGGGCACTTGGACTATGTAGGTTAACTAGCGGGCACTTGGATTATCTAGGTTAACTAACAGGCACTTGGACTATGTATGTTCCAGAGCGGGCAATTAGATTATGTAGGTTCCCTAGCGGGCACTTGGACTATGTAAGTTTACTAGCGGACAATTGGACGATCTAGGTTAACTAGCGCGTACTTGGACTATCTAGGTTAACTAGCGGTCCCTTGGAATACATAGGTTAACTAGCACACACTTGGACTATCTAGGTTAACTAGCGGGCCCTTGGTCTATGTAGGTTAACTAGCAGGCCCTTGGACTATGTAAGTTAACTAGAGGGCACTTGGACGATACTGTTTAACTAGCGGGCACTTGGACTATCTAGGTTAACTAGCGGGTACTTGTACTATCTAGGTTAACTAGCGGGCCCTTGGTCTATGTAGGTTAACTAGCAGGCCCTTGGACTATGTAAGTTAACTAGAGGGCACTTGGACGATACTGTTTAACTAGCGGGCACTTGGACTATCTAGGTTAACTAGCGGGTACTTGGACTATCTAGGTTAACTAGCGGGCACGTGGATTTGTAGGTTCCCTAGTGGGCATTTGGACTATATAGGTTACCCAGCGGGCACTTGGACTATGTGGGTTAACTAGCGGGCCCTTGGATTATCTAGGTTAACTAACAGGCACTTGGACTATGTATGTTCCAGAGCGGGCAATTAGATTATGTAGGTTCCCTAGCGGGCACTTGGACTATCTAGGTTCCCTAAAGGGCACTTGGACTATGTAGGTTAACTAGCGGACAATTGGACGATCTAGGTTAACTAGCACGTACTTGGACTATCTAGGTTAACTAGCGATCCCTTGGACTACGTAGGTTAACTAGCGGACTCTTGCACTATGTAGGTTACCTAGCGGGCACTTGTACTATATAGGTTAAATAGAGGACACTTGGACGATCTAGGTTAAATAGCGGTCATTTGGACTATATAGGTTAACTAGTGGGCACTTGAAATATTTAGGTTACCTAGCAGGAACTTGGACTATCAAGGTTACCTAGCGGGCACTTGAACTACCTACGTTACCTAGCGGATACTTGGACTATGTACGTTCCCTAGTGGGCAGTTAGACTATGTAGGTTCCCTAGCAGGCATATGGACTATGTAGGTTCCCTAGCGGCACTTGGACTATCTTAGTTCCCTAAAGGGCACTTGGACTATGTAGGTTCCCTGGCGGGCACTTGGACTATGTAGGTTCCCTAGCGGGCACTTGGACTATGTAGGTTAACTAGCGGGCACTTGGACTATGTAGGTTACCTAGCGGGCTCTTAGACTATGTAGGTTAACTAGCATGCCCTTGGACTATCTAGGTTACCTACCTATCAGGCACTTGGACTATGTATCTTAACTAGCGGGCACTTGCACTCTCTAGGTTACCTAGCGGGCACTTGGACTATGTACCTTCCCTAGCGGGCACTTGGACTATCTATGTTAACTAGCGGGCACTTGGACTATGTAGGTTCCCTAGTGGGCATTTGGACTATATAGGTTACCTAGCGGGCACTTGGACTATGTAGGTTAACTAGCGGGCCCTTGGATTATCTAGGTTAACTAACAGGCACTTGGACAATGTATGTTCCAGAGCGGGCAATTAGATTATGTAGGTTCCCTAGCGGGCACTTGGACTATCTAGGTTCCCTAAAGGGCACTTGGACTATGTAGGTTAACTAGCGGACAATTGGACGATCTAGGTTAACTAGCACGTACTTGGACTATCTAGGTTAACTAGCGATCCCTTGGACTACGTAGGTTAACTAGCGGACACTTGCACTATGTAGGTTACCTAGCGGGCACTTGTACTATGTAGGTTAAATAGAGGACACTTGGACGATCTAGGTTAAATAGCGGTCATTTGGACTATATAGGTTAACTAGTGGGCACTTGAAATATTTAGGTTACCTAGCAGGCACTTGGACTATCTAGGTTACCTAGCGGGCACTTGAACTACCTACGTTACCTAGCGGATACTTGGACTATGTACGTTCCCTAGTGGGCAGTTAGACTATGTAGGTTCCCTAGCAGGCATATAGACTATGTAGGTTCCCTAGCGGCACTTGGACTATCTTAGTTACCTAAAGGGCACTTGGACTATGTAGGTTCCCTGGCGGGCACTTGGACTATGTAGGTTCCCTAGCGGGCACTTGGACTATGTAGGTTAACTAGCGGGCACTTGGACTATGTAGGTTAACTAGCAGACACTTGCACTATGTAGGTTACCTAGCGGGCTCTTAGACTATGTAGGTTAACTAGCATGCCCTTGGACTATCTAGGTTACCTATCAGGCACTTGGACTATGTATCTTAACTAGCGGGCACTTGCACTCTCTAGGTTACCTAGCGGGCACTTGGACTATGTACCTTCCCTAGCGGGCACTTGGACTATCTATGTTAACTAGCGGGCACTTGGACTATGTAGGTTACCTAGCGGACACTTGCACTATATAGGTTACCTAGCCGGCACTTAGACTATGTAGGTTAACTGGAGGACGCTTGGACGATCTAGGTTAACAAGTGGGCCCTTGGACTATGTAGGTTAACTTGCCGGCACTTGGATGATCTAGGTTAACTAGCGGGCACTTGGACGATCTAGGTTAACCAGCGGACACTTGGACTATCAAAGTTAACAAGCGAGCCCTTGGACTATGTAGGTTAACTAGCGGGCCCTTGGACTATCTAGGTTACCTAGATAGCAAAGGGACTATATAGGTTTCCTAGCGGGCACATGGACGATCTAGGTTAACGAACGGGCACTTGGACTATGCAGGTAACCTAGCCGGCACTTGGATTGTCTAGGCTACATAGCGGGCACTTGAACTTCTAGGTTAACGAATGGGCACTTGGACTATGTAGGTTGCCTAACGAGCACTTGGACTATCTAGGTTAGGTAACGGGCATTTGGACTATCTAGGTTATCTAGCGGGAACTTGGACAATGTAGGTTACCAAGCGGGCACTTGGACTATCTAGGTTACCTAACGGGCACTTTGACTATCTAGGTTACCTAGCGGGCACTTGGACTATGTAGGTTAACTAGCGGGCACTTGGACTATCTAGGTTACCTAACGGGCACTTGGACTATGCAGGTAACCTAGCGGGCACTTGGACTAAGTACGTTCCCTAGCGGGCACTTGGATTATCTAGGTTACCTAGCAGACACTTGGACTATGTACGTTCCCTAGCGGGCACTTGGACTATCTAAGTTAACTAACGGGCACTTGGACAATCTAGGCTAAATAGCGGGCACTTGACTATGTAGGTTACCTAGTGGGCACTCGGATTATGTACATTCCCTAGCGGGCACTTGGACTATCTAGGTTACCTAGCAGGGCCCTTGGACTATGTACGTTCCCTAGTGGGCACTTGAACTATGTAGGTTACCTAGCGAGCACTTGGACTATCTAGGTTAACTAAGGGGCACTTGGACTATCTAGGTTACCTAGCGGGCCCTTGGACTATGTACGTTCCCTAGCGGCACTTGGACTATCTATGAAAACTAGCGGGCACTTGGATTTTGTAGGTTACCTAGCGGGCTTTTGGACTATGTAGGATCCCTAGTGGGCACTTGAACTATGTAGGTTACCTAGCGGGCACTTAGACTATCTAGGTTAACTAAGGGGCACTAGGACTATCTAGGTTACCTAGTGGGCACTTGAAATATGTAGGTTACCTAGCAGGCACTTGGACTATCTAGGTTACCTAGCGGGCACTTGAACTATCTACGATACTTAGCGGGTATTTGGACAATGTCGGTTAACTAGCGGGCTGTTGGACAATCTAGGTTACCTAGCGGACACGTGGACCATTTAGGTTATCTAACGGGCACTTGGACTATGTAGGTTCCCTAGTGGGCACTTGGACTATGTAGGTTCCCGTGAGGGCACTTGCACTATCTTAGTTCCCTAAAGGGCTCTTTGATTATGTACGTTCCCTAGCGGGCACTTGGACTATGTAGGTTCCATAGCGGGCACTTGGACTATGTAGGTTCACTAGCGGGCACTTGGATTATCTTGGTTACCTTGCTGGCACTTGGACTATCTATTGTAACTAACGGGCACTTGGACTATCTAGGTTATCTAGCGGGCCCTTGTACTATGTAGGTTAATAGCGGGCCCTTGGACTATGTAAGTTAATTAGCGGGCACTTGGACGATCTAGGTTAACGAGCGGGCACTTGGACTATCTAGGTTACCTCCCGGGCACTTGTATTATGTAGATTAAATAGGGGACACTTGGACGATCTAGGGTAATTAGCGAACACTTGGACTATCTCGGTTAACTAGCGGGCACTTGAACTACCTACGTTACCTAGTGGGTACTTGGACAATGTAGGTTAACTAGCGGGCTGTTGGATTATCTAGGTTACCTAGCGGACACTTGGACAATCTACGTTAACTAACGGGCACTTGGACTATGTAGGTTCCCTAGTGGGCACTTGGATTATGTAGATTACCTAGCGTACACTTGGACTATCTATGTTAGCTAATGGGCACTTGGACTATCTAGGTTACCTAGCGGGCACTTGGACTATGTAGGTTACCTATCGGGCACTTGGACTATCTAGGTTACGTTCGGACACTTGGACTATGTAGGTTAATTAGCGAAACTTGGACGATCTAGGTTAACTAGCGGGCACTTGGATTATCTAGGTTAACTAGCGGGGCCTTTGATTATGTAGGTTACCTAGCGGGCTCTTGGACTATGTAGGTTAACTAGCAGGCACTTGGACGATCTAGGTTAACTAGCGGGCACTTGGACTATCTAGGTTAACTAGCGGTCACTCGGACTATGTAGGTAACCTAGCGGGAACTTGGACTAATAGGTTACTTAGCGGGCACTTGGACTATCTAGGTTAACGAACGGGCAATTAGACTATCTAGGTTACCTACCGGGCACTTGTACTATGTAGATTAAATAGCGGACACTTGGACGATCTAGGTTAATTAGCGAGCACTTGGACTATCTCGGTTAACTAGCGGGCACTTGGACTATGTAGGTTCCCTAGCGGGCATTTGGACTATATAGGTTACCTAGCGTGCACTTGAACTACCTACGTTCCCTAGCGGGCCCATGGACTATCTTAGTTCCCTAAAGGGCACTTGGACTATCTAGGTTAACTAGCGGTCACTCGGACTATGTAGGTAACCTAGGGGGAACTTGGACTATCTAGGTTACCTAGCGGGCACTTGGAATATCTAAGTTACCTAGCGGGCTCTTGGACAATGTACGTTCCCTAGCGGGCACTTGGACTATCTAGGTTAACTAACGAGCACTTGGACTATCTAGGTTAACTAGCGGACACTTGGACTATCTAGGTTAACTAGCGGTCACTTGGACTTTCTAGGTTACCTAGCGGGCTTTTGGACTATGTACCTTCCCTAGCGGGCACTTGGGCTATCTACGTTACCTAGCGGGCACTTGGACTATGTAGGTTAACTAGGGGGCACTTGGACACTCTAGGTTAACTAACGGGTACTTGGAATATCTCGGTTACCTAGCGGGCACATGGACTATATAGGTTACCTAGCGGGCACTGGGACTGTCTTGGATACGTAGCAGGCACTTGGACTATCTAGGTTAACGAATGTGCACTTGGACTATGTAGGTTACCTAGCGGACACTTGCACTATATAGGTTACCTAGCGGTCACTTGGACTATGTAGGTTAACTGGAGGACGCTTGGACGATCTAGGTTAACAAGAGGGCCCTTGGACTATGTAGGTTAACTAGCCGGCACTTGGATGATCTAGGTTAACTAGCAGGCACTTGGACGATCTAGGTTAACCAGCGGGCTCTTGGACTATCAAAGTTAACAAGCGAGCCCTTGGACTATGTAGGTTAACTAGCGGGCCCGTGGACTATCTAGGTTACCTAGATAGCACTTGGACTATATAGGTTCCCTAGCGGGCACTTGGACTATCTAGGTTAACGAACGGGCACTTGGACTATGCAGGTAACCTAGCCGGCACTTGGACTGTCTAGGTTACATAGCGGCCACTTGGACTTCTAGGTTAACGAATGGGCACTTGGACTATGTAGGTTGCCTAGCGAACACTTGGACTATCTAGGTTAGGTAACGGGCAGTTGGACTATCTAGGTTATCTAGCGGGAACTTGGACAATGTAGGTTACCAAGCAGGCACTTGAACTATCTAGGTTACCTAGCGGGCACTTGGACTATCTAGGTTACCTAGCGGGAACTAGGACAATGTAGGTTACCAGCGGGCACTTGGACTATCTAGGTTAACGAACGAGCACTTGGACTATGTAGGTAACCTAGCGAGCACTTGGACTGTCGAGGTTACCTAGCGGGCACTTGGACTGTCTAGGTTAACGAACGGGCATTTGGCCTATGTAGGTTAACTAGCGGACACTTGGACTATCTAGGTTAGCCAGCAGGCACTTTGACTATCTAGGTTAACCAAGGGCACTTGGACTATGTAGGTTGCCTAGCGAGCACTTGGACTATGTAGGTTCCCTAGAGGGCGCTTGGACTATGTAGGTTCCCTAGCGGTTACTTGGACTGTCTAGGTTAACTAGCGGGCAATTGGACTGTCTAGGTTACCTAGTGGGCACTTGGACTATGTAGTTTACCTAGCAGGCACTTGGACTATGTCGGTTAACTAGCGCACACTTGGACTATCTAGGTTACCTACCGGGCACATGGACTATATACGTTCCCTAGCGGGCACTTGGGCTATCTACGTTACCTAGTGGGCACTTGGACGATCTAGGTTAACTAGCGTGTACTTGGACAACATAGGTTAACTAGCGGTCCCTTGGACTACGTAGGTTAACTAGCGGACACTTGCACTATGTAGGTTACCTAGCGGGCACTTGGACTATGTAGGTTACCTAGCGGGCACTTGGACTACGTAGGTTAACTAGCGGGCACTTGGATTATCTAGGTTAACTAACAGGCACTTGGACTATGTATGTTCCAGAGAGGGCAATTAGATTATGTAGGTTCGCTAGCGGGCACTTGGACTATCTAGGTTCCCTAAAGGGCACTTGGACTATGTAGGTTAACTAGCGGACAATTGCACTCTCTAGTTTACCTAGCGGGCACTTGGACTATGTACCTTCCATAGCGGGCACTTGGACTATGTAGGTTGCCTAGCGAGCACTTGGACTATGTAGGTTGCCTAGCGGGCACTTGGACGATCTAGGTTAGGTAACGGGCACTTGGACTATCTAGGTTAGCTAACAGGAACTTGGACTATCTAGGTTACCTACCGGGAACTTGGACAATGTAGGTTACCAGCGGGCACTTGGACTATCTAGGTTGACGAACGAGCACTTGGACTATGTAGGTAACCTAGCGGGCACTTGGACTGTCTAGGTTACCTAGCGGGCACTTGGACTATCTAGGTTAACGAACGGGCCCATGGACTATGTAGGTTAACTAGCGGACACTTGGACTATCTAGGTTAGCTAACGGGCAATTGGACTATCAAGGTTACCTAACGGGCACTTGGACTATGTAGGTTACCTAGCGGGCACTTGGACTATGTAGGTTCCCTAGCGGGCGCTTGGACTATGTAGGTTCCCTAGCGGTTACTTGGACTGTCTAGGTTAACTAGCGGGCAATTAGACTGTCTAGGTTACTTAGTGGGCACTTGGACTATGTAGTTTACCTAGCAGGCACTTGGACTATGTAGGTTAACTAGCGCACACTTGGACTATCTAGGTTACCTACCGGGCACTTGGACTATATACGTTCCCTAGCGGGCACTTGGGCTATCTACGTTACCTAGCGGGCACTTGGACTATGTAGGTTAACGAACGGGCACTTGGACTATGTAGGTAACCTAGTGGTCACTTGGACTGTCTAGGTTACATAGCGGGCACTTGGACGATCTAGGTTAACTAGCGCGTACTTGGACTATCTAGGTTAACTAGCGGTCCGTTGGACTACGTAGGTCAACTAGCGGACACTTGCACTATGTAGGTTACCTAGCGGGCACTTGGAATATGTAGGTTACCTAGCGGGCACTTGGACTATGTAGGTTAACTAGCGGGCCCTTGGATTATCTAGGTTAACTAACAGGCACTTGGACTATGTATGTTCCAGAGCGGGCAATTAGATTATGTAGGTTCCCTAGCGGGCACTTGGACTATCTAGGTTCCCTAAAGGGCACTTGGACTATGTAGGTTAACTAGCGGACAATTGCACTCTCTAGTTTACCTAGCGGGCACTTGGACTATATACCTTCCCTAGCGGGCACTTGCACTATGTAGGTTGCCTAGTGAGCACTTGGACTATGTAGGTTGCCTAGCGGGCACTTGGACGATCTAGGTTAGGTAACGGGCACTTGGACTATCTAGGTTAGCTAATAGGAACTTGGACTATCTAGGTTACCTAGCGGGCACTAGGACTATGTAGGTTACCTAGCGGGCACTTGGACTATCTAGGTCACCTAGCGGGAACTTGGACAATGTAGGTTACCAGCGGGCACTTGGACTATCTAGGTTAACGAACGAGCACTTGGACTATGTAGGTAACCTAGCGGGCACTTGGACTGTCTAGGTTACCTAGCGGGCCCTTGGACTATCTAGGTTAACGAACGGGCCCTTGGACTATGTAGGTTAACTAGCGGACACTTGGACTATCTAGGTTAGCTAACGGGCAATTGGACTATCAAGGTTACCTAACGGGCACTTGGACTATGTAGGTTACCTAGCGGGCACTTGGACTATCTAGGTTACCTAGTAGGCACTTTGACTATCTAGGTCAACTAACGGGCACTTGGACTATGTAGGTTGCCTAGCGAGCACTTGGACTATGTAGGTTCCTTAGCGGTTACTTGGACTGTCTAGGTTAACTAGCGGGCAATTAGACTGTCTAGGTTACCTAGTGGGCACTTGGACTATGTAGTTTACCTAGCAGGCACTTGGACTATATAGGTTAACTTGCGCACACTTGGACTATCTAGGTTACCTAGCGGGCACTTGGACTATATACGTTCCCTAGCGGGCACTTGGGCTATCTACGTTACCTAGCGGGCACTTGGACTATGTAGGTTAACGAACGGGCACTTGGACTATGTAGGTAACCTAGTGGTCACTTGGACTGTCTAGGTTACATAGCGGGCACTTGGACGATCTAGGTTAACTAGCGTGTACTTGGACAACATAGGTTAACTAGCGGTCCCTTGGACTACGTAGGTTAACTAGCGGACACTTGCACTATGTAGGTTACCTAGCGGGCATTTGGACTATGTACGTTACCTAGCGGGCACTTGGACTATGTAGGTTACCTAGCGGGCACTTGGATTATCTAGGTTAACTAACAGGCACTTGGACTATGTATGTTCCAGAGCGGCCAATTAGATTATGTAGGTTCCCTAGCGGGCACTTGGACTATCTAGGTTCCCTAAAGGGCACTTGGACTATCTAGGTTAACTAGCGGTCCCTTGGAATACGTAGGTTAACTAGCGCACACTTGGACTATCTAGGTTAACTACCGGGCCCTTGGAATACGTAGGTTAACGAGCAGGCCCTTGGACTATGTAAGTTAACTAGAGGGCACTTGGACGATACTGGTTAACTAGCGGGCACTTGGACTATCTAGGTTAACTAGCGGGCACTTGGACTATCTAGGTTAACTAGCGGGCACTTGGACTATGTAGGTTCCCTAGTGGGCATTTGGACTATATAGGTTACCTAGCGGGCACTTGGACTATGTAGGTTAACTAGCGGGCCCTTGGATTATCTAGGTTAACTAACAGGCTCTTGGACTATGTATGTTCCAGAGCGGGCAATTAGATTATGTAGGTTCCCTAGCGGGCACTTGGACTATCTAGGTTCCCTAAAGGGCACTTGGACTATGTAGGTTAACTAGCGGACAATTGGACGATCTAGGTTAACTAGCACGTACTTGGACTATCTAGGTTAACTAGCGGTCCCTTGGACTACGTAGGTTAACTAGCGGACACTTGCACTATGTAGGTTACCTAGCGGGCACTTGTACTATGTAGGTTAAATAGCGGACACTTGGACGATCTAGGTTAAATAGCGGTCATTTGGACTATATAAGTTAATTAGTGGGCACTTGAAATATTTAGGTTACCTAGCAGGCACTTGGACTATCTAGGTTACCTAGCGGGCACTTGAACTACCTACGTTACCTAGCGGGTACTTGGACTATGTAAGTTCCCTAGTGGGCAGTTAGACTATGTAGGTTCCCTAGCAGGCATATGGACTATGTAGGTTCCCTAGCGGCCCTTGGACTATCTTAGTTCCCTAAAGGGCACTTGGACTTTGGAGGTTCCCTGGCGGGCACTTGGACTATGTAGGTTCCCTAGCGGGCACTTGGACTATCTAGGTTAACTAGCGGGCACTTGGACTATGTAGGTTAACTAGCGGACACTTGCACTATGTAGGTTACCTAGCGGGCTCTTAGACTATGTAGGTTAACTAGCATGCCCTTGGACTATCTAGGTTACCTATCAGGCACTTGGACTATGTATCTTAACTAGCGGGCACTTGCACTCTCTAGGTTACCTAGCGGGCACTTGGACTATGTACCTTCCCTAGCGGGCACTTGGACTATCTATGTTAACTAGTGGGCACTTGGACTATGTAGGTTACCTAGCGGACACTTGCACTATATAGGTTACCTAGCCGGCACTTAGACTATGTAGGTTAACTGGAGGACGCTTGGACGATCTAGGTTAACAAGTGGGCCCTTGGACTATGTAGGTTAACTTGCCGGCACTTGGATGATCTAGGTTAACTAGCGGGCACTTGGACGATCTAGGTTAACCAGCGGACACTTGGACTATCAAAGTTAACAAGCGAGCCCTTGGACAATGTAGGTTAACTAGCGGGCCCTTGGACTATCAAG
Organism: Tenrec ecaudatus; assembly: GCF_050624435.1. Classification (NCBI taxonomy): domain Eukaryota; kingdom Metazoa; phylum Chordata; class Mammalia; order Afrosoricida; family Tenrecidae; genus Tenrec; species Tenrec ecaudatus. The sequence goes on from NW_027459453.1 coordinate 164,942, forward strand.
GTTACCTAGATAGCAAAGGGACTATATAGGTTCCCTAGCGGGCACATGGACTATCTAGGTTAACGAACGGGCACTTGGACTATGCAGGTAACCTAGCCGGCACTTGGACTGTCTAGGCTACATAGCGTGCACTTGGACTTCTAGTTTAACGAGTGGGCACTTGGACTATGTAGGTTGCCTAACGAGCACTTGGACTATCTAGGTTAGGTAACGGGCATTTGGACTATCTAGGTTATCTAGCGGGAACTTGGACAATGTAGGTTACCAAGCGGGCACTTGGACTATCTAGGTTACCTAGCGGGCACTTGGACTATGTAGGTTAACTAGCGGGCACTTGGACTATCTAGGTTACCTAACGGGCACTTGGACTATGCAGGTAACCTAGCGGGCACTTGGACTGTCCAGGTTACCTAGCGGGAACTTGGACTAAGTACGTTCCCTAGCGGGCACTTGGATTATCTAGGTTACCTAGCAGACACTTGGACTAAGTACGTTCCCTAGCGGGCACTTGGACTATCTAAGTTAACTAACGGGCACTTGGACAATCTAGGCTAAATAGCGGGCACTTGACTATGTAGGTTACCTAGTGGGCACTCGTACTATGTACGTTCCCTAGCGGGCACTTGGACTATCTAGGTTACCTAGCAGGGCCCTTGGACTATGTACGTTCCCTAGCGGGCACTTGAACTATGTAGGTACCTAGCGAGCACTTGGACTATCTAGGTTAACTAAGGGGCACTTGGACTATCTAGGTTACCTAGCGGGCCCTTGGACTATGTACGTTCCCTAGCGGCACTTGGACTATCTATGAAAACTAGCGGGCACTTGGATTTTGTAGGTTACCTAGCGGGCTTTTGGACTATGTAGGATCCCTAGTGGGCACTTGAACTATGTAGGTTACCTAGCGGGCACTTAGACTATCTAGGTTAACTAAGGGGCACTAGGACTATCTAGGTTACCTAGTGGGCACTTGAAATATGTAGGTTACCTAGCAGGCACTTGGACTATCTAGGTTACCTAGCGGGCACTTGAACTATCTACGATACCTAGCGGGTATTTGGACAATGTCGGTTAACTAGCGGGCTGTTGGACAATCTAGGTTACCTAGCGGACACTTGGACCATCTAGGTTAACTAACGGGCACTTGGACTATGTAGGTTCCCTAGTGGGCACTTGGACTATGTAGGTTCCCGAGCGGGCACTTGGACTATCTTAGTTCCCTAAAGGGCACTTTGATTATGTACGTTCCCTAGCGGGCACTTGGGCTATGTAGGTTCCATAGCGGGCACTTGGACTATGTAGGTTCACTAGCGGGCACTTGGATTATCTTGGTTACCTTGCTGGCACTTGGACTATCTAGGTTAACTAACGGCACTTGGACTATCTAGGTTATCTAGCGGGCCCTTGTACTATGTAGGTTAATAGTGGGCCCTTGGACTATGTAAGTTAATTAGCGGGCACTTGGACGATCTAGGTTAACGAGCGGGCACTTGGACTATCTAGGTTACCTACCGGGCACTTGTATTATGTAGATTAAATAGCGGACACTTGGACGATCTAGGTTAATTAGCGAACACTTGGACTATCTCGGTTAACTAGCGGGCACTTGAACTACCTATGTTACCTAGTGGGTACTTGGACAATGTAGGTTAACTAGCGGGCTGTTGGACTATCTAGGTTACCTAGCGGACACTTGGACAATCTACGTTAACTAACGGGCACTTGGACTATGTAGGTTCCCTAGTGGGCACTTGGATTATGTAGGTTCCCTAGAGGGCACTTGGACTATGTAGATTACCTAGCGTACACTTGGACTATCTATGTTAGCTAATGGGCACTTGGACTATCTAGGTTACCTAGCGGGCACTTGGACTATGTAGGTTACCTAGCGGGCACTTGGACTATGTAGGTTACGTTCGGACACTTGGACTATGTAGGTTAATTAGCGAAACTTGGACGATCTAGGTTAACTAGAGGGCACTTGGATTATCTAGGTTAACTAGCGGGGCCTTGGATTATGTAGGTTACCTAGCGGGCCCTTGGACTATGTAGGTTAACTAGCAGGCACTTGGACGATCTAGGTTAACTAGCGGGCACTTGGACTATCTAGGTTAACTAGCGGTCACTCGGACTATGTAGGTAACCTAGCGGGAACTTGGACTAATAGGTTACTTAGCGGGCACTTGGACTATCTAGGTTAACGAACGGGCACTTGGACTATCTAGGTTACCTACCGGGCACTTGTACTATGTAGATTAAATAGCGGACACTTGGACGATCTAGGTTAATTAGCTAGCACTTGGACTATCTCGGTTAACTAGCGGGCACTTGGACTATGTAGGTTCCCTAGCGGGCATTTGGACTATATAGGTTACCTAGCGGGCACTTGAAATATTTAGGTTACCTAGCAGGCACTTGGACTATCTAGGTTACCTAGCGGGCACTTGAACTACCTACGTTACCTAGCGGGTACTTGGACAATGTAGGTTAAGTAGCGGGCTGTTGGACTATCTAGGTTACCTAGCGGACACTTGGACAATCTATGTTAACTAACGGGCACTTGGACTATGAAGGTTCCCTAGTGGGCACTTGGATTATGTAGGTTCCCTAGAGGGCATATGGACTATGTAGGTTCCCTAGCGGGCACTTGGACTATCTTAGTTCCCTAAAGGGCACTTGGACTATCTAGGTTAACTAGCGTTCACTCTGACTATGTAGGTAACCTAGGGGGAACTTGGACTATCTAGGTTAACTAGCGGGCACTTGGACTTTCTAGGTTACCTAGCGGGCTTTTGGGCTATGTACCTTCCCTAGCGGGCACTTGGGCTATCTACGTTACCTAGCGGGCACTTGGACTATGTAGGTTAACTAGGGGGCACTTGGACTATCTAGGTTAACTAATGGGTACTTGGAATATCTCGGTGACCTAGCGGGCACATGGACTATATAGGTTACCTAGCGGGCACTGGGACTGTCTTGGATACGTAGCGGGCACTTGGACTATCTAGGTTAACGAATGTGCACTTGGACTATGTAGGTTACCTAGCGGACACTTGCACTATATAGGTTACCCAGCGGTCACTTGGACTATGTAGGTTAACTGGAGGACGCTTGGGCGATCTAGTTTAACAAGAGAGCCCTTGGACTATGTAGGTTAACTAGCCGGCACTTGGATGATCTAGGTTATATAGCAGACACTTGGACGATCTAGGTTAACCAGCGGGCACTTGGACTATCAAAGTTAACAAGCGAGCCCTTGGACTATGTTGACCCTGTATTCTTAGTGAAGACTTTGAAAAATCTGATAGCCTGAATGGCCCCTTCTGAATAGACCTCTCAGGTGTCTCCCAGTGCCCATTCTCCCCTGTGCTTCCTGCTTCCTGAGGAGAGGAGACAAATTTCAAGGAATGTCAGCTTTACTCAGAGTGTCAGACAAATCTGTGCAGATTAAAGCCAAAGATGAGTGTGTCACTCTGAATACTCATGGTCAACCTGGCCCTTGTCACCATCTCTCTGACAGTGGAGCTAGTTCAGAAGAGAAGTTAAAAGTACAACATGGAGAATATTTCATCTTCATCAGTTTCATAATCTGTCCTAAATATTTCTCTGATCTGCTCTTATCTGAACGAAAGGAAACAATCAGTAGGTTAACTTTTCTCTCTTTAAGGAGGCCTTGGGGCTCAGGGAACACCAAGAACCGTTGACATAACAGCCCATAAAGACAATGTTCTACATCTGGGTTTTGAGGGTAGTGATTAGAGACTTTAAACCACATGAAGTGTAGCTAATTGTCTCTCCCTTTCCAGAGTGATGATCACTGAAGACACATGGAAACCATTATTAGTCCAATGCTGTAATGAATCATGGACATGAGTATCCTGAACTCTAAGACCAGAAGCAATAGATGGTGCCTTGCTATCAGTACCCACTTGTTTGGAAAAGATAGCATTAGAAGTTCTTGGGAGGAGTGGGATAATAAGTGAAACAACGCACACACACACAAAGAAAATAAAAATACAAAGACTAGGCTTCCTGGTTGGGTAGACTTGTGGAAGTCCTGAGACTATGGCTGTCAGCATCCCTTCAGGTTTGGGACCCAACTCACAGCCTCGGAAAAACTTCCAGTCAAATAATCGGCAAGCCTACAAGGGAGCAATAGTCCTGGGGAGATACAATTACCCTAGAATAATCAAACTTCTGAGTTTAAAAGGGCATCACTTATCCAGGGAAAATTCAGAATGTTTGACAAGAAAAGGTAATTGTAACAGGAGTTTGTGTGTATTGTAGACAATGAAATGAAACAAAAGTGTATGAATTGTTGAATGAACACTAATCTCCTCAGTATACCTTCATGCAATTCACAAGGAAAAGTAAAGAGAAAATAACATTAGAACACTTTCCCTTCAGGTCTCCTCTGGTGGGCAGAGAGCACCTTGGATTGTGGTGTGTCCACTTGTGGTATCCCAAGACACAAGCCAGGACCCAGAGAAGATGTCCTACTTCCATGCTTCATTCTCCTCCCTCTGTTCTCTGGGGTTGACAGTTATGCTAAAAACATCTAAATCTTGGTTCTCAGAAGCAGGATGAGGACTAAAAACCATGACACAGGGGAAAATGGGGTAGGGAAGGCCCCCAAATTCGGCTAGAAAATCTGTATCTTCCTCCCCATGCACTGAGTCTTGAATGAGGGTCATGTCCCTATTTGGCCTGAGACCCTGTGCCATACATCCCAAGCTTCCCTTCGTGGTGCTTACAATCTGGTCTCACATAGCTTCCCTGACCTACTTGTATCGCCATCCATGCATGCATCAAATAAGTGGTATATTTCTTTTGTGAGGACCCAGTTACTTGAGATAATCTCGACGAGTGAGTCATTGTTTTATAGCATCCATGTACAACAGCTTACTCCTGATGGAACACCTCATGTTGTGGTTTGTGCAATTAGTCTCCAATTTATCTCAGGATAGACAAGAGTGTTGTCTGAACACCATCTGCATGGACTTAGCCCAAACCCTGAACCTGAATACACAATGACAATGGAGTCTGTTGAACAAGGTTCTCTCTCTCTCTCTCTCTCTCTCTCTCTCTCTCTCTCTCTCTCATCCATCTATATATTTTCCTATATCTGCTGAAAATCTATTAATTGGTTTACAAATCTACTCAACTATCGATTTAGCTATCATCTACTTTCTGTCAATACTGTCGATATCTTGTATCTGTCATCTATATCTATCTATCTGTCTGTCTATTTATAGTTCTGTTTATATTTCCACCAATTTCATGCTTAACTTTATTTCTGAAATAAACCCCAGCTTAATGGGAGCAAATATGTTTGGTTCTTGGTGGAGTATGCTATATATTGGTTATTAATTTTAGTTTGCTAGACTTGTTTATTTGTTTACTTATTTGACTCTTGATGTCCTTATAGATTTCTATTTCAATGTTAAGTTCATAATAGAGAATGTTGAACTGAAATATTCCACTATTTGGTTGCACTATGCTGTTATTTATTTATTGCATTTAAAATATTATCCAGAACTTGCTTGATATATAGTAAAGAAATGCTGTTATATTCTCACCATCTGTCTGTTAGTTCATGATACTGTCATGGCTCTTTTTGTTGAGGTGCTGGAAGATATATCAGTGTTATATCTAATGCCAGCAGGGTCACCCAAAGGGAGCAGATTTCAGCAAAGCTTCCAGACTAAGAACAGACAATGCAGAAGGACCCCTCTGCCCTCTTAAGAGGAAGATGCTGCTAAAACCTTATGCATAACTTTGAAGTATTGTCCAATATTAAAAGCTTAAGCCAAGGAAGTAGGAAATTGTTGAAGCTACTGCCAGAGGATGGGCCCCTCAGGTTCGAGGGCACTCAAAATGTGACTGAAGAGAGGCCGATTTCTTGGAGGGGAGTAGGCCATCATGACGTGATTTGGGAGTGGAGCCGTCAGGATCTTCCTTTGCTGATGGGGCATGACTTAAGTAAGGTAAAGCGAAACAGCTACAAAAGCCTTCTAATACCAGAACTTGTAAAGAGCATACTACGAATTCAGGGAAATTGGAAGTGGTCAAAAATTAAATGGGGTGCAAGAATATTGATTGGTAACCTAGGCATTAGTGAGCATAAATCGACTGACTGGTATTGACCAATTTGAACAGAAAAACATAGGATTTACTATGTTGGGAAAAGCACAGTCAAGAGAACGGCATGGCAGTCATTGTCAGAAAGGATCTTGCTAAACCCATCATGAAATACAATAATGTCTGTGATAGGATTATATGCCTTCAAGGAAATCCAATCAACACAACTATTATCAAGCTTTACTTGAAGAATGCAATTGCTGCCAAGTTTAGCATACCAATAAGTAAGGTATAACCCTAATAAATAAAAATTGTCTTTTTTATTTGCTCCTTCCTCCCACTTTTTAAATTGAGATTTCAATTCCATTGTTATACATCCTACATGCAATAGGTCTGATTTTACATATATCTTGTACATTAACATTGCATTCCTGTGTCATAAAAATAAAGAAAACCCTTGGGGGAAACGTGAGATGGAGAAGCATCCCCAGACCACAACAGGAAACCAGCCCTGAAACTGTCCCTGTGCACCTGTCCCTGAGTGTGTCCTGTGATGTGTGGGTCCTGTGATGTGTGGGTCCTGCTGCCCAGCTCTCTCCGAGCAGGGAGTTGGTGTCTGGGATCACACTGACTTCCTCTCATGTTCTCACAGAGTAACAGAGGGTCTTGTCTTCCATTTTCTAACCTTCCATTTACAGATAAACTGTGTTCTTGTCAATGTCTCTGGAGATGTTGAATCAACCCTTCATAGAGTCTGCATTGTTCCTAGTGCTGCAATGGCAGTATTTACACAGAGAGCTGAACAAAGGCTGCATACCAAGGTATTGTTTATCCTCCTCCTCATTTCACATGAAAGTTATGCTAATTTCAGGAAGTAATTTTCTTTGTATTTCATCTCGAAGGGCATACCTAGTAAATAAATGATTCAGAGAAATATTCAGAGTCCCTGCCATAGTGAGCACAGCTGCCATTCCCCCAGGTTTCCTGCCGCTCTCGGGATGTGGGTTTCACAGCGTGTGTCTCAGACTTCTGGCTGACAATCTGTAGAGTCATTGTGCTGACTGAGGCATCCAAGGAGAAGGCATAGCCCTGTGTGAATCCCTGGACATAGGCTGATTTCCCAGCGTGGGTGTTGATCCAGCCCATCCACAGAAGCCTTTTCCTGGTGCTTGTCAAACCCTATTTATACTGTAGCTGGTGAAAGTGTTTCCAGAGGTCCTGCAGGACACCGTCACCAATCTCCAAGGTTTTTCACGTTGGTGACAGACTGCACTAACTGCATCTGGGCATGCACACCTGTGAGGACATAAATCAGAAGGTGAGGGCTCTGGAGCTGCCACAGTGTTCTCTCCATCCCATGTGCTGTCTTACCCAGGGATACTGTCAATAGGAAATGAAGCTCCACAGTCACCCCTTCATGAGTTCACTTTGTTGTCAGTGGTTTAGATGCAACCTATATGACAATATCCTTGCTTGATGCTGTGACAGCAGAGATGGATTCAACCTTCAACTCTATAGAACACTTGTATGTGTATATATTTCACATTCATGAATGTATTTCTGGTCTATATCATGTTTAAATAATCGGAAGCTTCAATAACTCGAGAGCAGTTCTTCGTGTTGTAGTGACCTCCAAAGTTATTTTTCATTGCTACTTCATAACTGTAATTTTGCTACTTTTATGAATCGGGTGACCCCTGTGAAAGGGTTTTTCGATCCCCAAAGCGGTCGTGGCCCACAGGTTGAGAACCGCTGTTCTAGAGCATCACAGGTAGTGATAGCTGAGCTGTGCATCTCAAGTGCATTCTGGAATCCTGATGGCTAATTGTGGGAGTATCTCACCAAGTGAGCTCACAGCTGGTCATACTGGTACAGACGTATCCACTTACACACATCTCCTATAATTTCACTCATCTCGTAGGGGAGATGTGACAAAATCAACTACTCAAACACTAACGTTGAACATTCAAGGGGCTTGTGTTATGTGAAGTTGATTAGAAACACAAATCTAAGGAATATTATCTATATTGTCATAAGTCTGATATTATTCTATAAATAAATTCAATTAGTTTGCAACATATATATTTAAGATACTTTAAAAGGACTAACCAAAGTTGAAAATTTTAATTAAAACATAATATCTGCGGCCTCTACTCAAACACTCCCTCAATGCATGAATACTTTCTTTTATTAAATTGGAACTCTATGATGCTCACTCTCCCGACGCAACGGCTGAAGCCAAAGTGGGTGAACAAGTAAATATGGTGAAGAAAGTAAATATGGTGAACAAGTAAATATGGTGAAGAAAGTAAATATGGTGAACAAGTAAATATGCTGAAGAAATACCATATCGAATGAAGTGGGAAGTGCAGCGTGGAGACCCAAGGCCCAAGTGTCAGCCAATGGAGATCCCCTCATAGAGGGGTTCAGGAGAGGAGATGGGTCAATTAGGGTGCGAGGTAGTACCGATGAAGAACACAGCTTTCCCCCAGATCCTGGATGCTTCCTCCCCCCAACTACCATCATCCGAATTCTAACTCACAGGGCTGGATAGGGCAGAGGTTGTACACGGGTACCTATGAGGGCCGGAGCACAGAGAATCCAGGGTGGATGATACCTTCAGTACCAAGGTTTGAGGGGCGATGCTGGGAGAGTGGAGGGCGAGTGGGTTGGAAAGGGGGAACTGATTACAAGGATCCACATGTGACCTCCTCCCTGGGAGAGGGATGGCAGGGAAGGGGGGGAAGGGAGACTCCGGATAGGGCAAGATATGACAAAATAACGATGTATAAATTACCAAGGGCACATGAGGGAGGGGGGAGCGGGGAGAGAGGGAAATAAAAAGAGGACCTGATGCAAAGGGCTCAAGTGGAGAGCAAATGCTTTGAGAATGATTGGGGCAGGGAATGTATGGATATGCTTTATATAATTGATGTATGTATATGTATGGATTATGATAAGAGTTGTATGAGTCCCCAGTAAAATGTAAAAAAAGAAAAGAGGATAAAAAAATAGAAAATGTTTAGGGCAAAGAATGTACAGATGTGCTTTATACAATTGATGTATGTATATGTATGGACTGTGATAAGAGTTGTATGACCCCCTAATAAATTGTTCAAAAAAAACAACATAATATCCGCACTGTGAAAGAAAAATTAGAGCAAAATCCCATACTATCAGGTTATATCGCTACAAAATTGGCAAAATTTGAAGAGTATAGTACACATTTTTATAAAAATATTTCCTTGTCTGATGGTCCTAAAACAATTCAAGGGCTAAGAGCTCAAGAGACACCATTAACCTTTGGATGCTCTTTACTTAAAGTCCAGGGCACTGATTTCCAGGTTTCGGCTAGAAGAACCTGGGAACAAAGCAGAAGGGGTGATAAAATGTTCATCAGATTTTATTGACTTTGGGCCATGAGGCACCCATTGCACTAGTCCCCCTATAACATCTCTGCACATGGAGATTACCACAACTCTGCCTGTGTAATAGAGGGGTTTAGGAGAGATGGGTTAATTAGGTAGTACCGATGAAGAACACAGCTTTCCCCCAGATCCTGGATGCTTCCTCCCCCCAACAACCATCATCCGAATTCTACCTTGCAGGGCTGGATAGGGCAGAGGTTGCACACTGGTACATACGAGGGCTGGAGGCACAGGGAATCCAGGGTGTGAGGGGCGATGCTGGGAGAGTGGAGGGTGAGTGGGTTGGAAAGGGGGAACTGATTACAAGGATCCACATGTGACCTCCTCCCTGGGGGAGGGACAGCAGAGAAGGGGGTAGGAGACTCCGGATAGGGCAAGATATGACAAAATAATGATGTATAAATTACCAAGGTCACATGAGGGAGGGGGGAGTGAGGAGGGAGGGGAAAAAAAAAGAGGACCTGATGCAAAGGGCTTAAGTGGAGAGCAAATGCTTTGAGAATGATTGGGGCAGGGAATGTATGGATGTGCTTTATACAATTGATGTGTGTATATGTATGGATTGTTATAAGAGTTGTATGAGTCCCTAATAAAATGTAAAAAAAAGAAGAAGAAATTGAAGACATCTGCCAACTTCTGCAAGAACTTGCAATCAAGTAGCATTGATAATTCCTGTCATTTTAAATGTGAACATTGGAGACAAAATGCATATTATTGTTAGGTGCCATCAAGTCAGAAGCAGTTTCAACTCATATTTACCTTATGTACAACAGCATAAAACACTCTATTCTTATGCCATCTTCACAATAATATATATATGAAAAATAAAAATATGTATGTACATTTAAATGTGATACATTTCTAGAGGTTGAGTACTGATTACTGAGACTGTGAGAAAACACTGGGGCTGGTTATTAGTGGGGCCCATGTTCTAACTGTAAAACCCGTCCAGGTTCTCCAGTGAACATTTAAAACAAGTCCTCATGTTTCTGGCACTGGAGAGGAAGACCATTCTCAACTTGAAAGATTTCTCACCAGAGGAAGGTCATTTTTATTAATTTTGCAAAGCTGGGGGTGAAATATTCCCCCTATCAATCACACACCCACATCTTACCCATGACACCTAAGTAGGGGGAGAGGCATAGTCAACAGTGATAAAGAGTTAAAGGCAAAGAATGTGGATACTGCCGTGAAGGAAAGGAACACCGACCAGGGAAGATATAAAGTATGGAAAAGGCATGAAGTTAAGGTCAGAGCCCCACTACGAAGGTCCTATAACAGAGCAAGGCCCAATCAGATGATCACACAGAACATTCCCATTCTCTCACTTCATCACCATCCAGATTCCCAGCATAACAATTGTGGATCACAATTTAGAAAGGGAATAATCTGCTCCTCTGAGGAGTAGAAAATAGATGTATAGTGAACATTAATATTTTCTAACTCTTGCCAGATTAGGATAAATCCTCATAAGACTCAGCTCTGAGAACAAGGGAAATACATGTTTCCACCGTGCAGAAATAGTAAATATTAAGATTAAATTCTCATTTATCTGAATACATCAATCTCATTTGATCATGACCTTTCCGTGCAGTTAGTTTTTAGTCTGTGCAGCACATTGTGACATCTCAAATTTAATTCGTTAGCATTTTTGAAAGTTTTCGTGATTCATTTTATATTGAAAAACTGAACAGAGTGATTTTTCAGTCACACAACCAATCAACATTCCTTAACAAATTGCTGTAGATTGTCCATCTGAAGTGAGCAGGACACATGGTTGTGGAAATGGAGTGCCGAATAAAACAGAGTCCTTTTTCATATGAGAGGAGACCATTGGATAAAATGCTCTGCAGAGCACATTGAAATCTGCAAAGAAAGAGTGAGAAGACTAAAGAGATGATCATGTTCTAATAGAGTAAAGCAGGTGCAGCAGTGAGTAAAGCAAACATAAATAGAAATTAATTAATTTCAAAAACATAATGAAAGTAATGCCTGAAGCAAGATGCTTGAGTAAAATCTGTCAAGTTTTCAAAACAAAGTGAAAGTTATTTATGATACTTAAGTAGTATCATAAAGAGAAAATTTGTCCTTAATTTGTTGACTTAGTCAATAAACAGCTGACTAAGATTAGAATTCAGAATACTGAGTACCAGAAAAATGACATGAGGTTAATAATTATTTAGGAAGTATCCAGACTACATCATACTTGATAATGAGACGTTTCCTTGCTCCTGGACCCAATTCCTGCAGGCATATCTAAGTCAGTCTCTCTAGACCTAAGTTGTGAATTGCTTATGTTTGCTTCCTAGTCTATTCCACATAAAGTGTGAATTAAGTCACTGCTAACATTAATTCAGAATTCTCCTTATTAGTTAGCTGCCGATGGCATGGTTAACTGTACTTTCAAAATTGGAGGAGACATTAACTTTAATATATACCGTGACACGTTATTTTTGTGAATGTTTTGACCATTTTGTCTCCAGGTCACTCTTTACTACAGACTAGAACTGAACCCATATGGTTCCCTAGAATGTAATCTTTGTGAATGCAGCTTGTCAGTTTTCATGTGCACAGGGACCTGATGGTGGGTGTTAACGGCTCACCTCTCAAATAGCATCTGTCAACTTGAACATTGAGTCAAACGGAATGCTATGTCATAACCTAAAAATATAGGGAGAAACTCAACTTAAAAAATATTTAATGAACGTTTAAAATTTTTTGGATTGACTGTAAGTGAGTGTTTTCCCATCTCAATCCCATCACACTCCTAACCTGGGCTGAGAAGCTTTAACCTCATTTCTGAGCTGTAAGCAGGAATAAAGGAGCATGCTTTTGGTAACTTTCCTAAAAATGACTTCATTATTTTCATCGTTGTGCACTGATACACTTGTCTTACATTTATATTGATGCTAAAGCAAAATGAGCCATGTAATAGATTTCAACAGATAGAGTGGTGTGTCTATCACAGTGCTAATTATGAAACTGTTTGTAAAGAGAAATATGTTCACTTTCTGTCGAAAACACAGAATAGTCCATCTAGATTGAAGATTGTACAAAAATAAAATTACTTGTGGTATGTTCTTAGTAAAAACCCAACATTCATGATAAAATGTACAATAAATATAAGATGTTAAATGACACAGAGCTTTAATGTCTCCAGTGCAGGTAATAAAATTCCCAGGAGAAGAGGATAGAAGCATTGGTCTTAAAAAGGATTGGAAATTATCTCTGTAGGGTGAGAAATCTCTCTAGGGTGAGAAATACCCAAGTCAATATAACCAATAGAAGAAATATAATCCAACCATCTATGTGTATTCTAAGAGGAAAAAATAAGACCAGGTTATCTTCAAAAACATCGATCAAGAATCTGTCAGGCCTGATGATGCCTCCTTCATTTTGGAAAACTACAGTGGTCACAAAGGGTCATGAAATCCATTGCCAATATTATGCAGATGTTTCAAGCCCAGAGGGGAGCCCCCACAGAAAGTCCAGCAGCACAAGAGATTGTATATCATTTTCAAAGGTGGATTTTTCAATTAGAACATCCAATGGCCATACTGAACTTTCCTTGAACTGCACAATAGTTAATACAATTTCTGCCAAGCATACCCCCTCTCTCTTCTTCCCTCAAGACCACACAAGTAGTCTTCCAAAGTTACTGGAAACAATCCATTATTGTTTAATTCCATTTCTCTGTGAATATTTTGAAACCCATTTGTCCTCCTTTCATAGACTGAAGTCCTTTTCTCTCTCCTGGCCTCTTCTTGATTTTTTCTCACACAGGTGTTTCCCAGGAAAATCAGCACAGATTTTTCCCTGATTGGTCCCTGCATCTTGCAGTATAATAACTAACACATGCTCTTTAACAGAGTGATTGATAATGTGGACATGCTCCATTGGAGATATAAATGATAAAGCATGAATCAATAGTTGTCCAAGTTGAAAAAAAAAAGAAGGAAAAAAAGAAAATAGAAAAGGACAAATAAATCTTCAGATCATTGTTGGGTTTGACCCACTTCTGCATGAAGGAGCACAGCGGTTGTGAACCAAATTATACTTTCATATGTTACTGACCATACATACTGACCACTCACTAGTCTTTAACTCAAAACTCAGCGTTTCGGAATTAGAGGATTGCACTGCAGTGTTTGCCATGAGTCTGTTGTTTCAGAATCAAATCAAAGCACAGGTCTTTCCTGAAGGCATCTCTGTTGGTTTGACAAGTTGGTGTTCAAACACTTAAATTTATGGCCCCTTGCATGCTCTCTGACTCAAGTCTGAGAGAGAATTCTACAGAGTTTTCGCTGAAATTCATCAGAACTCTCACTCTGTAATGCCAGAAAAGCTGAGTTTTCATGCGGTTAATGGACTGGTTTTCCTGCGAGTGAGGCTATTTACTTGTTCAATACAACTTTTGAATTCATAGATAGCAGGGGTGGATGCAGAATAATTATAGAGAGAGATTCCCCTGGAATAGTTAGAGATGGAAATGAATCTCAAAACCACAACAGGAAACTCACCCTGACAATCAACCTGCACTGACTTCAGATGCTGGTGCCTGTGCTCATTGGATCCTGAGTGTGCCTGGACTCACACTGACACCCCCTCACTTTCAGTTCATCCTGTTTCTAGAGATGGGCAATCAACTCTTCGTGGAACATAGTTCTCTCTGCCACCATCAGGTTAAATTGTGCAACCCACTGAAAGCCCTACCCTGGAAACTACATACATAGGCCACACAGTTGTTACTGAAACTGAGTGCAGATCCTGAAGGGGAGATCACCAAGGCTTACTCAAGTTTCCCCTAGATTCCATCAGAGTTGTGTTGACATACAGGGGAAAAAAATAAAGAAAACAGCAAATAAAATAAGAATCAAATCAACAAACTCAATTGCCCACTCTTGTTATGTTAATTCTGGCTCATAGTGTCCCTGAAAGACAGAGTAGAAATCCTTATGATCTCTAGATTATAAGTCTTTAAGCAAGTAATCAGCTTCAACTGCCTTCCTCATAGTAGCTGATATGATTAAACTACTCCCTCTGCTATCAGTAGATGAGATGATAAGGGCATAGGAGTTCGATCAGTATGGGAGAGAAGAATGTATAGAGGAAGTCAATGTCTTTGACTTCTGTGGAGAGTAGCATGAAATAATAATAACAGGGTAGGAATATATACAATTAATGTCCCTGAAATATCTTTGAGGGAAACGTCAAATGGGAATCTAATGGGCTGAGATAACTAACTCCAAAAACGAACTGAATATTTATCTTTAAAAAGAACTAAAGAGAGAAGAGTGAGATGATTTTCAGGAAATGTAATGAAAGTCCTAAGCAAAGAAGAGCAGGATGCTATTTGGAAACAAAATTTGAAATTATTACCTATGAGAATGTCATTAAGAGGAAAGATTTCTTACAATCTCATCCTAAAGAAAGGACATCCTACATGTCAATGTATCTTATTAGAAAATACATACACGTTTTCATATATAAACATATAACAGCAGAATCAAATCTAAGAAGGTAATTCCTTTCCAACACAATGAGCATAAGGAGACAAGGCAGAAACATCGCTTCTGAATTCTACTGCCTGGTTTGTAGCCCTGACAGTTCTAAGGGTGAGCCCAAGTCAAGAAGAAGAATAGCAAAGCATAAACGTTTGTCTGTGATAAAGAAGGTGGTTCTCTAGAGTGATTTTGTATTGAGGTAAGCTGATCAAATTATTGGACATCTGCTGGGTTACACTGACATTTAAGGAAGTTTTTCTTACCTCATTTTTTATTCCTTCTCTCGGGGTAAGATTTGCGTCTTAGCTGAGTGATCCTCCCGCCTCCATGATCTTCTCTGCACTTTTTCTCTTACCACATTTCCCCCAATGAAGTGGATGCACTTAATAAACCTTGGTCTTTGCATCATGGGGCTGAGGTGAGCATATATATATATATATATATTACAAATTTATTGAGCATATGAACATGCATTATCAATTATGTTATATAGTATTCTCTAGAGAAACAAAACCATAATGCTAATAACTATAGATTATTATAGTTTATATAATTATTAGCATTATCAATTATATATTATGTAATTAATATATAAATTATAGAATGCTAATTATATTATCATTGATTAATATAATGCTAGAGAGAGAAAGATAACATAAGAAATAAACAATCTATAAAGCAGCACAAATGGCTCAGTGCAGCTCACTCCCATGAGACAGTCTTTGAGACACTGGGGATCCTTCAAATCTTGAGGACCACCAGGTAGTCCTCTGTAGAGCAATTCAGGCTATCCAGTCACAGGAAGCAAACAGCAAGGCAGGTAGGTCACCAACAGTCAGCCAGATGACAGTGTCCGACAGTTCCCAGCTCAAGAAATGTATATTCTAATAGTGTGGCAAAGCAGGTCTTGAAGGAACCTCAAATTACAGCGACACAGTCCACGGCTTAGTTGTCCAACTGGTAGTGTAGCTTGCAAATTGATGCACAGATCAAGCAAGGCAGCCACACACTGATCTGATGATCAAAGAGCAAGAGACAAGAAAGGTGAGGCTCGCTGAGCCATTTATCTCTCTGCCCTTCAATTAATCTGACGTGTTTATTGGCCAAGTTGGCACAATAAACTAACAACATCAAGAGTGTAGACCAATGGAACTATGATTGTTTGCTACTATGTGAAGAGATCAGGTACAGTATCTAAAATTGAACATATGCAAATATGTTTTCATAAATGAGACATTCAATTTCATAAACTTGATAATGAATCATTGTAGAAAGTCATTGTGGTGGTTTAACCTGGTTAAACTTGTTGACAGGGATGCTAGAAGGGCGTTCCTCAGTTGAACATTATTTTACTCATTGTAATATTTTATTCTTTGTACATGCAAAAATATACTCATATTTTATAGCCAACTAAAGTGAGGATGAAAAGTTACCCATAGATTTTCTTTTCCTTTTTTAAAAAATCATTTTATTGGGAGCTCATAGAATCCTTATGACAATCCATACATACATCCATTATGCCAAGCATATATGTACATTTGTTGCCATCATTCTCAAAACATTTGCCTTATACTTGAACCCTTAATATCAGCTGCTCATTTTCCCCCTCCTTCCCTACTCCCCCCTCCCTCATAAAACCTTCATAATTCATAAATTATGTCACATGTTACACTGTCTGACGTCTCCACCTACCCTCTTTTCTGCTGTCAATCCCCCAATGAGGAGGCTTTCTGTAGATTCTTGTAATCTGTTCCCCTTTCTACCCCACATTTCCTCCGCACTCCAGGCATCGCCATTCTCACCACTGGTCCTGAAGGAGTC
This sequence comes from Tenrec ecaudatus, assembly GCF_050624435.1. Lineage (NCBI taxonomy): Eukaryota > Metazoa > Chordata > Mammalia > Afrosoricida > Tenrecidae > Tenrec > Tenrec ecaudatus. Next base: position 181,776 of record NW_027459453.1, read on the forward strand.
ATCTGTCCTGGATTACCTGTGTTTCCAGTTGCTATCTGTACCAATGCATATCCTCTGGTCTAGCCAGAATTTTAAGTAGAATTGGAATCATGATAGTGGGGGGAGGAAGCATTTAAGAACTAGAGGAAAGTTATATGTTTCATCATTGCTACCCTGCACCCTGACTGGCACATCTCGTCCCCAAAATCCATCATCAAGGGAGTTCCCAGTTGCCTACCGATGGGCTTTGAGTCTCCCACAGATTTTCTTAATTCCAGCAAATGTTAACTTGAGAAAATATTATCCACGAATCAATCTTAAAAATTTTTAAACTGAGCATTGGTATGCATCGACCCAAAACTTTCTTTGAACATGTCAATACTATTGATACAACTAAAATATTTTATCTCTAATTTGGAAAATCTTGTTTTGCTGTGGAAACTGTACAGATGAAAATGTGTGTTTTATTGAAAAAGTGCAATTCGCTGGATTTTTAGGGGAAAACCCCACAATATTTACACATTACTTATTTATTTTATACGTTATAGTTAAATATACTCATTTTTCCTAGCGAAATATATCAGATTGCCTCTAGACACTGTCAACCAGGTGTTTTTTTTGCCAATAACTGTGAATACAAGATAACTCACCATCCATTGTGAATTCACTGCATTAAAATATCCTCAAATGAGAAACAGACTAAAAAGATATAATTAAGCCAATACAAATTTATAATTAGTCAATTGGTTTTCTTTTTATTTGTTAATCATTTTATTAGGGGCTAATACAACTCTTATCACAATCCATACATATATCCATTGTATAAAGCGCATTTTTACATTCCTTGCCCTCATCCTCAAAACATTTGCTCTCCACTTAAGCCCCTGGCATCAGCTTCTCATTTTTTCCCCTTCCCTACCCACTCTCCCTCTCAGTCAAGAACCCTTGATAATTTATAAATTTTTGTCATATCTTATACTGTTTGACGTCTCCCTTCACCCACTTTTTTTTTTGTTGTCTATCCCCCAGGGAGGAAGTTATATGTAGATCCCTGTAATCTGTTCTCCCTTTCCACGCCACCTTCCCAGTATTGCCATGCTCACCACTGGTCCTGAGGGGATCATGCATCCTGGATTCCCTGTGTTTCTAGTTCCTATCTGTACCAAAGTACATCCTCTGGTCTAGCCAGATTTGTAAGGTAGACTTGGGATCATGAGAGTGGGGGAGTGGGGGAGGGGGGTGGGGGGAGAAGCATTTAGGAACTAGACAGGAAAGTTGTGTTTCATGGTTGCTACACTGCACCCTCATTGGCTCATCTCCTCCCTGAGACCCTTCCATAAGTGGATGCCAAGTTGCCTACATATGGGCTTAAGGTCCCCACTCCTCACCCCCCTCATTCACAATTACACAGTGTTTTGTTCTTTGATACCTAATATCTCATCCCTTTGACAACTCGTGATCACACAAGCTGGTGTGTTTCTTCCATGTGGGCTTTGTTGTTTCTGAAATAGGTGGCTGCTTGTTTACCTTCAAGCCTTTAAGACACCAGATGCTATATCTTTCGATAGCTGGGTATCATCAGCTTTCTTCACCACATTTGCTTATGCATCCAATTGTCTTAAGCGACCCTATCGGGGAGAGGAGAATGCAATGATATGATTTTTTGTTCTCTGATGCCTGATAACTGATTCTTTTGGCACCTTGTGATCACAAAAGCTGGTGTGCTTCTTCCATTTAGGCTTTGTTGCTTCTGAGCTAGATGCCCACTTGCTTACCTTCAAGTTCCTAAGACCCAAGACTGTCAATTAGTTTTCATTAGTTATTATGTTCTGCCACAATGGTATAATGCCCTCTGAGTACTCATAAATAAAAAATGTGAAGTTTTAAGCAGTTCAAATCTGAAGTGTGAGAAAACATATTTAAAACATAAAGGATAATCAAGGTTGATCACTGAAGAATGAAGTTTGCCAAAGAGGTAATTTACTAATGAACACACCTAATCTGATAATAGAGATTAACAGAAAAAGGGTCAGCAAATATTACATTTTCTAATGGAGCAAATATAGAGAACACAGTGGTAGGCTGTGGGATTTAGTTGTGCTCTGATTTGATGTTAAATATTATCCATTGTCTCTTATTTTCCTTTAGGCTCCCCATTCTCTTTAGGATGTTATTGCCTGCTACCATTTAAATGAATGCTTGCGCGTGCATGCGTGTGTGTGTGTGTGTGTGTGTGTGAGTGTGTGAACAAAGATGTTCTCGGGGCTCCCAAGCATTAGCTAAGAATGCCTCACTACAGCAATGTAAACCAATCTACCTAGGGTCTAATCTGCCTTCAGCTGTTGATTTACTAATCATGCTGAAGTAATTACAGGTGATTGTGATTTAACTTGTCTCTACCTTCCCTGCTTTATTCCCCAGGTCACTCGCAGGACCCAGGTGAGGCAGATAATTCAAAGTGCTGAGATTGGGGTGGATCTGGATCTCAGATCAGGGTATGCTGTGTGGAAAGACAGCGGATCATCCGTGCTTGGATGTTTTGTGTGTCCTAAAGGTAAGAGACCCTGGAACCTGGGGAGGGGGCCCTATCTTAAGACAGGTACTCTCAGCCGGTAGACATGTAAGACAGGCTCAGGAAGGAATATTCTGGTTTGCCTGTGGAAGTCCCTGGGGTTGAACTCAAAGGTATTAATTTCCAGGCCAGCATCAGAGAGAGCTTGGTCCGCTGTTGTTCTCCTGAGACCTCTTCGAGGACTTGTGTCTTCATGAGAGGAGATCCCCAGTGTGCTGTGAGTGACAGTTCCTGGTACTGGACACACAGGTGTCCCTGGAATTGACACCTTTCCCGCTTGGGGTGAAAATAGAGCTCCTGCTTGAAGTATGTCTTGTGAGCTTAAGACGTTAACTCACAGGAATCTCCAAGAGACATGGACCCAAATATTTTAGGGTTGCCAGGTCTCTCTATTTAAGGGGGTGTGCAAATTCTTCCACTGAGTCTTTTTTCCTAGGTCTGAGAGAAAGGCCAAGATCAATTTTCAAAAGTGGAGTCACAGATTCCAAGGTAAGCACCTTTAATTTGCTACCTCCTCCATCTCTGGTGATGTGAGTGTCCCCTGGGAATGAGGAGAGCAAGGGGGTAAATGAAAGAATAACCAGTAAGTATTTTGTTTTATTTAACATGGGTTTCACTCTATCCTCCAGGGATAAACCAGGATAAATAGTGATCTACAAATTCGTGCGTAAATACTATTCAACCCTCAGGCATCTGGCTTACTGGGTACCATCCCTGCATATGTCTAACAGCAGAAAAGACTCCTTGAGGCCAGCACACAGTAGATCAGAGATCAGCAAGGGACCTGTGATAGCCCTTGACCATGATGCTATTTGTCATATTTAAACTTTATATAACACTTCTTTGTTCTCCTAAGTTCCTTGAACCAGATGCAAATTACTTAAAATTAACTGAAAATGTGTTTGTGATTCTTAGTTTGCCTGCCAACCTACCCAAGTTCTTGTTTGTGTAAAATCTGAGAGAGAAGACAGCTCCATACACATAATTAGCAACATTAGTTTTTTGATGGATTAGGTTTGGGGTTCTGTTTAGGCTTGTAGTGTGCTTGAATGAGAGTCTGTACTTAAAGATTAGCATCTAAATCCTGGGATTAATCAGTGTTCCAGGTTCAAGAACAATTGCCAAGAAATAGAAATAGGAATCAAGTGTCATGAGTCAGATGTTAGTGGACATGTTAAAGGGTTTTATGTTTTGAAGGTTATGTTTGGAGTTCAGTAGGGGCTAACAGATTGTGTTTGGAGTTTATTAGGGGCTTATGTGTTAAGGTATGAAGATGTAGATTTATGGTTTAAGGATTCTTGTTTTCTGGGTTGCATTTCTGAATTTGAGGTTTATGGTCATGAAGTTAGGTTTCAGGTTGTAAAATATATTCAACCTTTGACCTGGTTTTAAACATTGGGATAAATGCATTAGCCTAGGTTAAGAGTGTATTGTGGTAGGATTTGTTAAGCATGTCAAGTTTCTTGTGGGTGTCAGGGGATGCTCAGGGTGTTAAGAGTTCTGGGTGGTAAGGGGCTTTTTCATGTACTTAGGGGGTCAGTGCATTAGGAGGTTATTAGTGTGTTGTAAGCACGCTTAGCATATTAAGGTGTAAGGGTTAATGGTTTCAGATTTGGAGATTTGTAGTTAATGGTTAGAGAGTTCAGTGGCAAAAATTATTTTTGTGTGTTGAAATGTAGCCTACAACTTTTAAACTATTTATTACCTGTAATATTTATGGTATATTTGAAATCTGTTATGTAAAATATCATTAAATTGTGATGATTAGAGGAATTAGTATTTCTTCTCTTTGGAAGCCTCTTTTCTTCCTTTAAAAAGCATTGCATTTATGATTGGTCTATCTAGAAAATACTATAGAATTTTTAATACAGTATTGAAAATGGAACTGTCTGTCCTATTTCTTAAGTGGGGTGGGGTATTTTCTCTTTCCTCTAAGAATGATATTTGCTGGTGCTTTTTAACTGAATATATTAGCATATTGAACTATACCTGCTTCATGTTACAGTTGTAGTTTTTTCCCCCAAACTTTAAAAGCCTTTGATTTTTTAAATTAAATTATTTTATTGGGGGCTTTTATAGCTGTTTTAATAAACCACACATCAATTTTATCTAGCACATTTGTACATACATTGCCATCATCATTTTCAAAATATTTTATTTTTTCTACTTGAGCCCTTGGTATCAGCTCATCTTTGTTTCCCTCCCTCCACCACCTTCCCATCATTGTGACCCCTTGATCAATTTTAAATTATTGTTTTCATATCTTACACAATCTGCTATTTTCCTTCACCCACTTCCTGTTGTTCATTACCCTGGGGGAGTGTTATGTGATGATCTTTACAATCTGTTCCCCTTTCTCCCCCTTGTGGCCCCACCTTTCCCCTACCTTCATGGTATCATTACTCCCATTATTGTTATGAGGGGTTTATCTCTCCTGGATTCCATATGTTATGTTGAGGGATCGTATCTGTACCAGTGTACATGCTCTGGTCTAGCCAAATTTGAAAAGTAGAACTGGGGTCATGATAGTAGGGTGAAGCAAGCTTTAAAGAACTATATGAATGGTATGTGTTCTGTTGATGCTTTATTGTACACTGGTTGGCTCATTCTTTCCTTGTGACCCCTCTGTGAGGGGATGTCCAATGTCTAAAGACGTGCTTTGGGTCTCCAATCAAACACCCTTTGTTCCCATCTGTATGATTGTTTGGGGTCTTCTAATTCCTCATACCTGATCCCATAGACACCTCATGATCACACAGGCTGGTGTGCTTCTTCCATGTGGGTGTTGTTGCTTCTCAGATAGATGACCGACTGTTTAACTTCAAGCCTTTAAGAGACCAGATGCTATATCTTATAATAGCCAGGCACTATCAGCTTTCTTCACTATATTTGCTTATACACCCCTTTTGCCTTAAGCAATCCTGTTGGGAAGATGAGAATCACAGAATAACAGATTATTAAAACAAAGTATTCTTGCATTGAGGAAAGACTTGAGTAGAGGCCCAATACCTTTGACTTTTTAAATGTTCCTACTTTGTTTTCTGTGCCTACTTAGACAATTGACCCTCTTTTCTGTCAATGGTTCACTATAATGCTTATTTTCTTATGTAAAATATGCTCTGGGACAAATTTCAATGAATCATGGTACATAATCCTTGTAATATGTTGTCTGAATCTGTTCCAAATATTTAAAAGAATTTTTCATGTAGATCGATTATCAGTATTGCGCTACAGTTTTCTTGTAGTGTCATTATCTGACATTGGTGTCAAGGGTATTTACTGGTTTGATACAAAGTATTGATAACCAAGGGATCAACCAGAAAGAAAATGTTTTGAGAATGATGATGGCAATGGATGTACTAATGTGCTTGACACAATGGATGTATGTTATGGATTGTGTTAAGAGTTGTATGAGCCCTCAATAAAATGATTTTTTTAAAAAAGAGAAAGTATTGAAGTATTGGTAAGTGTTCTCTCACAACCATTGTTATATTTACACTCAATAACTTGAACTTAAACTAACAAACAGTTAAGTGGTGTTTATTCATACCAGCTCAGTACTCTGTATTAAGCTTTAATCTATGGTCTGATTATGCTAGAAATTTCTCCTGGAATTTTATTTTGATTCAATTGATTATAGCCCTTGTAAGCAACCTAAAATGCATTCAACTACCATTGATCCCATGCACTGGCTGGACCCTCTGATCTTCCAGCTGGCTCAGTTTGGAAGACGACATGATTTACATTCCTCTTGCCAGACAGATAGTCACTAACACCTACGTCATTGTGTGTTGCCCTCACAATAGATCCTCAATTTGGAAAATACTCTGCCATATGACATGCTGTATGGATCTTAGAAAATGTCCTTTAGCTAACCTGCAGAAGAATGGTATAAGGAGGAGCAGCAATTCCTCAGTAATTTTTGCATCACCTTGGTTTTGCATCACCTTTATTTTATTATATTTTTTAACAAAAGAAACCCATTCCTTATTTTTAATAAGCTTATATTCCAGTGAATGTCTCTTGAGCTTTCAGGCATTTGATAACATGGAAATAACTTTTGTAAACATAGCTAAATATTTAGTATTTTGTGCATTTCTTGGGTATTGATTAGTAATTTCTGAGGTTCTTCTTGTTGATAGTTCTGATTGAGTCCATTCCATCTCACAGGGACCCTGTGCACAAAGGAATGAAACACTGCCAAGCCCTGCAGCATTCTCACAATTTAGAATGAACCTATTACCTAAGTTACTGTATCAATCCTTTCAGTTGAGGGGTTCCTATTTTTCACTACCCCTTTACTTTACCAAACAAAATATCCTTCTCCAAGGACTGATCACTTCTTACATGTCCAAAGAATTTCATGTGAACTCTCACCTCCTTATCTCTATCTAGCACCCTGACCTTACTTCTGCCAAGACATATTTGTTTGTCCATTTGAAGGCCCCTGCACTACAATTCAAATACACTGGTTCTTCTTAATTCTTTCTTATTCAATGTCCAACTTGTAAATGCATATGAGGTAATTGGCAATGCCATGGTTTGGGTAAGATGAACCTAGTCTTAAAGTAACATCATTGTTTTTCAACACTCTTCAGGGGCCTTGTTAGGCAGATTTATCCAGTATAATGCATCTATTGATCTATTGAATTTATTATCACCTTTTAGTTGTTTTGTAATTTCCCATAACCTAACAATCTTTCCAGAAGAAGTTAATACTTAGTCGAGCTTAGATTAAGAATACTGAGCAAGGAGGGACCTGGAAGCTCACCTTCTCTGAAACCAACCTGTCTCAGAGCCCTGAGCTGGAAGGCTGTCCTTAAGACCTAGAGGAATGATGACACTTAGATTCCAGAAATGCATGATAACTGGGCACAAGATTGTCTAAAACAAATTGTGGCTTTGTCTATTAGCATGACTTGCAGATCAGTTTTAGAGGGGCCCAACCCCTCACCCTTTATCCTATAACTGCAACCTCACACCCCTCTGCCTCCAAAAACACCCTGGGGGTTGCAAAACGGCTGTGCCAATGATGCCCAACTAGTCATTCAGACTAATACTGCCCTCACTAATCGAAGCACAGCCTCTTGCCACCACACTCATTTTGTTTTCCTCCCTCCAAGTTCCTGGTTAAGCATGATTCGCAAGCTCCAGGCCTGACACTAGCTAATCCAGTCTCCCTAGAAGACCAAGACTATGGATGGGATATCCTAGACCCCAAGGCAATAAGCCCTCTCCCACTTTGTGTTGTTTGTCATCTGTTAACATTACTTAGAGAGCTTGAAACCCATGCTCTAGCCCAAGATGACAGAATGGATGAAAGTCATGTCTTTCCTTAATCCATCTCATGTACTTTTTTAAAAGATAATTTTATTGGGGACTCATAACAATCTATACTTCAATTGTATCAAGAATATTTGTACATATATTTCCATCATTCATTTCTAAACATTTACTTTCCATTGAGACCTTGGTATCAGCTCCTTTTATCCCCTCTCTTCCTCTCCCCCCACCCGTCACCCCTTGATAAATATTAAATTATTGTTATTTTTGTATCTTGCACTGACTGCTATCTCTCTTCCCCCATGGTTTCTGTGTTTCTCCCCCGGGTGTGTGTGTGTGTGATTATGTGTCTATCATTGTGATTGGCTCCCCCTTCCTCCCCTCTCCTCCCTGCCTTTCGCTTCCCCGACTGGTATTAATACTCCCATTCCTGTTCCTGGATTCGGTATGTTGTGAACTCTTATCTCTTTTCTGTACCTGTGCACATGCTCCAGTCTAGCCCACAGGGAAAGGCAGAATTGGAGTCATGATAGTGGGATATGAGGAAGCCTCAAGGAACCTAATAATATTTGTGTTTCATCAGTGCTATCCTGGTCCCGGGTTGACTCATCCTTTCAGTGTGACCTTTCTGTAAGGGGATGTCCCATTGTTTACAGATAGATGTGGGGTCTCTACTACAACCCTCCTCATACTCAGCAATATGTTGGGGGTTTTTTTGCTTGCTTGTTTGGGGTCTTATGAAGCCTATTACCCTATCTCTTTGACACCTCATGATCACACAGGATGGTGTGCTTCTTCCATGTGGGCCCGTTGCTTCTCTACTAGATACCCACTTTTAAACTTCAAGGCTTTAAGGCCTCAGGTGGTATATATTTTGATAGCCAGGCACTTTTCTCCTTCTTCACCACATTTGCTTATGCACCCATTTTGTCTTCAGTGATCATGCTGGTATGGTGAGCATCAAAGAAGGTCAGGTTGTTAGAACAAAGTGTTCTTGCATTGAGGGGGGGCTTGGTCAGAGTCCCAAAGTCCATCTACTATCTTAGTGTATTGCCTTATAAATATATGCATGTAGGTCAAGACCTCTATTTTTCAGAATTAATGTATTTACATATGCACAGACCTATGCTTGTACCACTATCCATAGCTTTGCTTCCTAGATCTTTCTTCTGTTTCCTTTTACCTTCCTCCTTACCCCACCATCATGCTTGTCCTCCTTCCACCTATTAGTAATTCCTCTCAATTAGATTGCTGTTGCTCCATCTGCTGTCTGAAAGTGGTCATAACCCCAGGCTTGCAGAGACCCTCTGAGAGCTAGTCACAAGACCTCACCCTGGGGTTCCCCCGTGCTGCTATCCACCTTGTGCCTACAGTCTAGGTTATTTCTGCTCCACAGCCAGGCGGAGAGTGACTGCATCAGCCATTACCTTCCTTCATCTCATGTACTTTTAAGCTTCTTCCTTCATTCACCTTTACTCTTAGCATCGTCTGTCTACCTACACCTTGTCATTCCTTATTGGTAATGTGCTATCTTTCACAAAAGCTTTAACATTGGGCATCCTTAAACACAAGAGCTGTAGAGACTAGGAAATACACCTCCCTCTGGGCTTGAGTTCTTGTTAAGGTTGTCTCTGCCTTAGCCAAGTCCCCTCTAGTATGTCCTGCTTATTTCCTTTTATCTCTTGTTTTCCATCTCTAAAACAGCTTTCACTGGTTGTGACCCTCTACTGTGGTACCACACTCTATTACTATGGGCTTCTAAATGTGCTCTACCTACCATACACATTTGTTCACACACTGTCAATATTATACAGTTTCCATGGGATACAAGGAGCTTGAAGCAGGATGAACTTTGATGAAAAACTCAGAATCTGTTGGAATGTCACAGTAAGAGAAACATTTGCATTGGAATCAACAAATAAAAGTATAGGAATTAGTTGGATGAGATAGTGGGAAAGAAAGAAACATGAACAAGTGTGTGACTACTACTTAAAATACATATAAATAATTTCTGATTCTTTAGTTAAACGATCATTAAAATATTGGGGGAATTTTCTTTAAAAATCTTTCCAAGTTCTGGAAAGCAAGGGATTGTTTGTGTTATATTCAGATAATGAAGTATAAAGATAAACTAAACATAAATGTTAAGAAATAATTCTAAAAGGGCAATGGATTATAAAGATCTACATATAACCTCCTCCCTGGGAGATGGACAACAGAAAAGTGGGAGAAGGGAGACATCAGATAGTGTAAGATATGACAAAATAATTATAATTTATAAATTATCAAGATTTCTTTAGGGAGGGAGGAGGTGGGAAGGAGGGGGAAAACTGAAGAACTGATGCGAAGGGCTCAAGTAGAAAGCAAATGTATTGAGAATTATGATGGCAACACATGTAAAAATGTGCTTGACAAATGGATGTATGTATGGATTTTGAGAATTGTATGAGCCCCCAATAAAATGGTTTTTAAAAAGAGAAATAATTGTTACTAGAAACAGTCCACAATAAATAACAGCAGCAACAAAACTATTGATCACATATCATACTTTTCTAAATTGCTTTTTAAGTACAATACTGGTGTTTTAATGGCACAAAAACAATTGACACAGTGAGTTCATTGACTTGGACTGAAATAATATGCTGTGCCTGAAAAATCACCTAAGGTGATATCAAATTCATCTGTGTGGTTTAATGCTGTAGGTCAACCTTTAACAATATAGATCAATCCTCAACATAAGCATTAAATTCCCAAGTCTATATAGGACTTCAGATTCACTGTTTTCATTTTGGGAAGACCTGGAATGAATTCATCCTCTGAGATGAAGAAATATCTCCTGTCTGACATGAATGCCAACAAAGGAGGCTGAAGAAAACAGAGTACCCTCAATTTAGAGTGGGTCCTGTATTTAATGCAAACACTCAGATTGGAGCATTATTTTGAGGCCACAAGGAACCACTTAGGGTAAGAAGTGTAGGCCAAGAAACTGACATGCCCTAATCAACATTATCTACTGCTAAGTTTCAGGTCACAGATTTGCCAGAGAGAAATACCGTCCAGTTGAGGGAGCTAAAACCTGGGAATACTATCTTTCACGTTTATGCACGACCAGGAAAGCTATCAACATTTGGCTGGTGTGTGAACCAAATTCATTCAACCAACTCCAAAGTTTCTAGACTTCTGCTTCTTGTGTGTAAAGAATGCATTAATTTGACTTCAAGAAGCTTGAGCTACAAAATGGTATTAAAGATGCCTAGGGTATTTTCATTATCCAGGTAAAGGTTAGATAGGACTTGTGGGGAACACTATGTCCAATAGCTGAGGGTTGTCTATAATGTAAGAGCATGGCAGGGTAGGGGAACAAAGACGGGGCTTCATAAAGCTTCGTGATAGCTATTGCTATCAAATGGATATATGGTTTAATCCACTGGATTACTGGGATGATTTTCCTTCTATGACTTGGTACTGGTTATGTAAGGCGTCAACCTCCTAGTTTGGGACTTGGTCCATTGGGATGGGCAACAGAACTTCCTGAGTAGAGTCTGGATATAAAGCTCTACCAGAGGACATGGATTATCTGTTTGTCTAGTGTCAGCATTTCTTCAGCCCTACAGTCTTCTTTATTCACTTCATTCAGTCAAACATTTTCTATAGATTTCTGAAAATGGGAGCTTGAGCTCTTTCACGGTTTAGAAATGTAATCGTATAAGGGCTTCATTAACAGAATGAATCTGATGGCAATGTATCCAGTTGGTCAATATGTGGGAATTATTTTTTTATGGATGGTGATACTTAGGTTGGTAGACGCACTCCTCATTCCTAATGACCCTTTGCACAACAGAAGGAAATCCTGCCTTGTCTTTCACTATCTCCACAATGCCTGACATAATTAGCCCCTGTATTGTTAAACTACACTCTATTGTTAAAATACAGCCATTGAAGATGGTTCTATTTTTTGTTAAACTTAAACAAATAACCATGTTCTTTTCTCTGGACTATTCCATTCCTGTAATATGTCCCATGTATGAGGGAATAATACCTCAACATCTTTGATTTTAATGACATTTTTCCTGAACTTCTTCTAAGAGACAAAAATACAAACTCACTGTGATAGAAAGGACTGAAAGTCATTACAGCCTAAAAGGAGAGGGTAGAGCTGTCCCCATGGGTTTCTTACACTGGAACTATGTGTGGGAATAGAAAGTCTTATTTTTCTCCAGTGAAGTGGCTGGAAGTTTTAAACTACTGACTGAGCAGTTAACAGCCAAATGTTTCATTAGTGCTCCATCCAAGATAGATTTGTTTATTCTTCTTCCTGTCTGTGGTGTAGTCAATATTCTGCACAAATAACACAACAATTAAAATAAATTAATTTTTAGCTTTACTCATTGTCCACTTTAAAAATATTGGATATGTTGTAATGAATATACCATGGTCTGGTTTGAGCCAAGCTCCCCGTGTTGATTTCAACACTTTAAGTGGATCCTTTGCAGAAGATTTTCTCCAATAAAATATGTTTTTGGATTTATTGACAGTTTTTGCCACAGATTATGGATCCAAATAAAATAAAAACTCTTTTTTTCAGGGTAGCAATAATTAAACTCACAACTTTCTTCTAGTTCTTAAACACTTCCTCCTCCCCCACCCCACCCCATTATCATGATACCAATTCTACCTTGAAAACCTGGTTAGACCACAGTATGCACAGTGGTGCAGATGGGAACTGGAAACACAGGGAATCCAGGACAGATGAACCCCTCAGGATCAGTGGTGAGAGTGGTGATACCGGGAGGGAGGAGTGGGTAGGAAGTGGGAGCTGATCACAAGGATCTACATATAACCTCCTCCCTGGGGGATGGACAACAGAAAAGTGGGTGAAGGGAGATGATGGACTGTGTAAGATATAACAAAGTAATATTAATTTATAAATTATCAAGTGTTCATAAGGGAGGGGGGAACAGGGAAGGAGGGGAAAATGAACAGCTGATGCCAAGGGAAAAAATCATATCATTGTGAATGAGCGGGAGTTCGGAGTGGAGACCCAGACCCATATGATTGTGATTGGTTCCCTCTTTCTATCCCACCTTCCCCTTATCCTCATGGTATCGCTACTCTCATTATTTGTCCTGACGGGTTTATCTCTCCTGGATTCCCTGTGTTTCCAGTTCTTATCCGTACCAGTGTACATCCTCTGGTCTAGCCAGGTTTCAAAGGTAGAATTGGGATCATGGTAGTAGGGGGGAGGAACAATAAAGAGCTAGATGAAAGTTGTATGTTTCTTCAGTGGTACACTGCATACTGACTGGCTGCTTTCCTCTCACAACCCTCTGTAAGGGGATGTCCAGTTGCCTACAGAGGGTCTCCACTCCGAACTCCCCCTCATTCACAATGATATGATTTTCCCCCTTTGATTTCTGATGCCTGATTCCATTGACAACTTGTGATCACACAGGTTGTTGTGCTTCTTCCATGTGGGCTTTATTGCTTCTGAGCTAGATGGCAGCTTGTTTATCTTCAAGCCTTTGAGATGCCAGACGTTATATCTTCTGATACCCGGTCATCTTAAGCTTTCTTTACCACATTTGCTTATATACCGCTTTGTCTTCAGTGATCTTGTCAGGAAGGTGAGCATCATGGAATGCCAGTTTAACAGAACAAAATGTTCTGGCATTGAGTAGAAGCCCAATGTCCATCTGCTAACTTAATACTAAAACTATAAATATATGCACATCTTCATATATAAACATATTTACATGTATACATGTCTGTATTTAGATATCTCTAAATGCCCTTTGCCTCCTAGTTATTTGCTCTATTTTCTATTCCTTTCCTCATGTCCCACTCTCATTCTCAGACTTCATTTGGGTTTCAGTAATTCCTCTTAGTTACTTTGCTCTTTGTCAAGGCCTACCTGGTTTCCCATTCCCTCCTTGCCATTGATTTTGGTTCCTTTGCCCCTGCATTTGTTAACACATATTTCCTTTCCCCCAAATCCCCCTCTCCCAGATACCCCCGGAACTGCCAGTTCCATTGTTTTTTCCTCCAGATTCTTTGTCCTACCTACCTTATCTAGATAGACCTACATAGATAATAATATGTACAAAAAATAAGACAGTACAAAGCAAAGCAACAAAAGAAACGAAATAACAAAAAGAAAAGCCTGTAAATCAGCAGTTCTCAACTTGTGGGTCGTGACTCCTTGGGGGGGGGGGGGGGATCGAACGACACTGCCACAGGAGTCGCCCAATTCACAACACTAGAAAAACTATAGTTATGAAGTAGCAACAAAAATAATTCTATGGCTTGGGGGGGGGGGTCACCACAACCTGAGAAACTGTATTAGAGGGTCGTGGCATTAGGAAGGTTGAGAACCACTGCTGTAAATAGTTCAAGGTCTGTTTGTTGACCTTTAGGAGTGTTTTCTGGTGGAGTGTGATGAGGTGCCACTCCTGGCCCCAAAGTCTATTTTTTATATTCCCTTGGGACTCAATGTTCTGCTCCCCTTGTTGTTCTGTCACACACCTTTAGTGTTTTGCCTCGGTGTGGTGGGGTCAGATTGGACACAATTCCCAGTGTCTCCAGTGTTGTTCCCCATCATGCTATGGGTCAGTGAAGGATGTTGTGCCATGTAGTGGGGCCAGCCCTATGGACCTCTCTATGCATTGGCTGCTCTGAGCTGGAATATCGTCTTCAGGACTTGGTGGCCCAGCATGTGCCCTGCTCTCCCTTTACCTCCTTCCTTTGCACCTGTGTGCTCTGATGAGACATGTCCCTTTCCCTGAGCTGTAGTTTCAGTGTGGTCCTCTGAAGTACATTCTTCTTGGTGGGGGGGGGGGTGGCGGGGAGACTGTCCAGGTAGTTGGGATTGTGGCCCGCCCCTCAAACCTCTCTATTGGTTCCCTTCTTCATGCTAGTATGTTTCATTCGTGTCATGGAGCACCGGGCTGAAGTCTGGCCCCTCTTTCCCTGTGGAGATAAACAATACCCTCCCCTTTGGTGGGTTAGTACCCCGTTGTCCTTTTTTTTCCCTTTTGCCCTCTCATTTTGAATTGGCTTCCATATGTATCCCTAGATTTGGTCTGACCCCTGCCATACTACCTAGACCTTGCCCAGGAATGTTTGTATACACTAGCTTTTCCCCTATGCCACTTGTGCATAAATAAAAATCTTGATTTAAAATTATGCTCAAACTATTAGGAATGCTCTTTATTAGTTCAGTTGTAAGAATTTAATTTTCTTTGTTCTGTTTTTGAATCAATACTCAAGGCTATAGTCTGGGATCTTCCTTAGTAATCTCTTTACATTCTATTAACTTTAATCAAGAAATACCTCTTTGTCATATGTTATTAATTTGATTTTCTTCCATCTTGATACCATGTTTTTTATTATGCCTAGTTTTCCAGATTAAAAAAATAGTATCTTTACTGATTTTAAATTACCCAACAACATCCCATTATTCTGTTTGAATAGCTTGCACTATTTTTCACATTAAGGATGCTTATAAGTGCCAAAAGACAGACCAGCATTTTTATGGTATTATCTTACTAGATCATATATAACAACCATCTGATATCACCACAAATTTCAGAAGTTTTACATCCATCTTGGATTCCTGGCAGTTCCGTTGATCTGGAATTAAAGGTGTCTCTGAGTTATTTTAGCATCATTTTATATTTGTGTCATAATGATAATAGTTTTAAAATTTGAGAGTTAATTTAAATGTCTCTTTTGTAGAATTCACATTAATATGCACATCGACCAGTCTGCAGACAAGTACTTGTTTTCCAAATTTGGGAACATAGACAATTCCCAATGTGTTTGTTTAATCATATTAATTAATATTCAGTCAGTTATTGAAACATTGTTTATCCATAATACTGTACAGTACATTTGAATTTTTTATGCAATTTGTTTCTTTCTTTCTTTTGTTTTTAAAGAACAGTTTCCCTTTTTTTTCAGGTTTGTTTCCCTTCAGCTTCTAATCTTTGCTTAGGCTTTGGAGATGGTCGTCGGACTGTACCTGTAGGTGTAAAATGGGGTGGGAAGGTTTAGACTTCATGTGAAGGTTCTGGGATTCAAGTCACTGGTTCCTGACAACCTTGCTGTGAGTAGCACAACTCACAAAATAACATGACTTCCCATACAGCTTGGGAAGCATATATGCACTAAGGCATTCGCTATGGAAATGTCTCTGAAGGCTGTGGTCTACATTGTTCTCTATTACAAAGTTCTTCATGGCCTTGTCTCTGGGCTCACAGCAGGCACAGTTCATGCAGCAAATAGTGTGTCTGCAGCCAGTGGCTTTCTTGGCATGACCATTGTTATGTCTTTCCTTTTTCATCGCTGAAGAGAGGATGTGAGAGAAAGGGCAGTCCCAGCTCCTTCATTTGTTGATGTCATGATAGCTCCTCAAATGGTTGATAAAAGCCCTAAAACAAACAAGTTTCCAGTCTTCAGTATCTCTAGTTAATATTTCCAAATTAACTTGTTTTTAAACTATATATTCAATTATTTGCTATGGAAGGTGTTGCTCCACACCCACACACAGAAAAAATATAATGTAGACGATGGTGTTTATAGTAGAGAGTTTCTATCATAAACTATTACTATAGGATACAGATGGACATTGGACAGTCCAAATGGGCAGTGATGTTTGCTATGTAATCAACTGGCAGACGTGTCACAAAGTTAGTAGAAAAGAGAATTAAAGGTAATGGAAGTTTTGTGCACAAATTCTGAATGGTGTTCATATTGGTAAGTCTATGAGATGAATTGAAATCTTTGGAGAAGTGAATGTAGATGGTTCGAGAATGACAATAATGACAAAACCCAAAGGTAGACTTTATGGAACACACAACCATTTGTCAAATCCTTATCAAATGAAAGTTGATCAGAACTTTAAGCTGCATCTTTCTTTTCACACATGTTTGAATGCTTAATCCTCAGATGAAGCTGAATATGTGGACTATTTTTGGACTCAGTGACTGGTGAGGGTGAGGCCGTGGATTTTACCACTGAAGGATGGGCACTGCTGGGTGTTTCTCAGAAGCAACTCTACAGAGATGTGATGGTGGAGACCTTCAAGAACTTAGTGATAGTAGGTATGAATAGCTTATTTCAAATTAATGCATTATTTACCAAATACAGGTGATTGTTGCCTCCATCACTGGGATAAGGGATAGGGATACCTGGTTAAATATGACAATAAAGTTAATTTTATCTCAGTTCTGATTATATCCAAAGTTTCCCATGATCACAAATCTCTACATATTACAGTCTGCCACTACTCTGTCAGTTTTGCACAATATTAAACTTCCATGATTTTATTATGGAAGCTACACAAGTATTTCAAATACTAGCAGTATTACCCATGCTAAACAGGTATCTGTGCAACTGTGCAACTTCCCAACTGAGCAGACTTGTAGTAAGGAAGAAGTGTTCCACTTCTGGAATATAAGCCACTGGTAAACACCGACTCATAATGGAACATTCTCTGATACAGTGACAGAAGAAGAGCCCCATGCAGTTAAAAATATCCAAAATCTCATTTTTCACCCACAGACCAGGATGTCAATATCAAATTTCTGATGTTCCAGTTACCACACAATGTGTACCACCTATGTAACCATAGTATTAGTGCATTTATTAAATGTTTGAAAGGGAAAAAGTAATTTATTTTGCAAATTATTCACACCTGCATACTTTTTGAAATCTTGAAAAATCAAAGTATTGAAACAGCTTCAGGGAAATGTTAATAGGACTTTTTTTTTCTGTCAGGAGCAGTATGCTGGTAAAATCTATTTTGTTCTCTCAGAGTAGTAAGAGAAATGTCATGGGAGAGGGCAGAAAATTCATTCAGGATCATTGTGTCACGAAAGCATTGACCAACTCTTTATGGAAGAAATTTTACTTGATAAATTTGTAAGTAAAAGTCTCAATTGCCCAAGAACATTCTGCACAAATGCCTGCCCTTGCATTTTCATTAATTTTAGACATTACTACAACACCTGTGTTCATGAAAGAAAAGAAAACCACATTCATCTTTAGTGTTACATCTGCCCTGTGCACCATAGCTTTTTAATTTGCTCTTCTAATTATGAACTACATATGTTACTGTTGTTGTTAATCTTCAAGGATGCTTAATTGCTAATTTCTCTTTGAACATGGTTAAAACATCAAAAAATATTTACACGACAAAGTATTTCTTGTCTCATAGCTACTTCTTGTCTGTGTATAATGCTGTTCTTTTTGTTTCCTACTGTGAACTTCAATATGCATAATTGGTTCTGCTTCTCATATGTTAATGATTAAGAAAAAACTAACCACTGAAAATGTAATGGTAAGATTCTTGAAAAATGATACAAGTACCTCCATATTACAAAAAATCTGTAAGTTTCTTGGAAGTGTAAAGCAAGATAACAAGAACCCACTTTTGAGGTGAGTGTAATTTATTTGAGAGAGAGCAATGCTCCAGATTTGAGTTGGAAGGATATATTATGTTATTTAAGTACATGTATGAGGAAAGAGACCGAAGCGAGCATTTTGACATTTTAAGTACATGTAGAGTAGATGATTAAGTACTCATCTAATAGCAAAATGAGGCAATTCAGAACCTGCCAGTGTCTCTAAAGAATCAATCCTTTGGTGATCTCCTTCTTTAATACTTACAGATAAGCCGCTCAGAGCCAAAATTGTCTTATCATCTTATAATACCCTGTCTTTACATGTACATGTAGGAATATGTTGTTTATATATATAAATATGTAAAGATATAAATGATATAAAATAAATATCTGTGCATAATCAACACACCGTCTACACATATAGATCACCTCATATTAAGTTGGTGTTCAACGTTCTTTTCACCAGCACTATGACTTAGTAGCCAACACCTAATTCACCTGGTGTAGTGGTGAAGGAAAAAAAAAGTCACTTTTCATCATTAGTGTTACATCTGCATTGTGTCCCGTAGTTTTTAATTTGATCTTCTAATTAGAAACTGTACACATTATTGTTAGTGATAAACTTCTAAGATGTGTTTAATTGCCAATTGCTCTTTGAATATTGCCTGCTAACCACAAGTTTGGCAGTTCTAAACCACCACCTGTTCCAAGGGAGAAACCTAAGGCCTTGTACTGCATTGAAAAGCTATCATCTCAGAAAACTACGGGTAAATTTTTACATGCACCTGAAGTGTTGAACTGAGTCATAATCCACTCAAAGTGAATTTTGAGACATAGTTGGTACATCAACAAACCAAAATCCATGAAAAAATAGAAATTATTCCAGAAAACATTTAATTCCATCTCATGTTATTGTAGATGAAAATAAATGTATGTTTGTATATATGCATATGCAGTCACAGAAACATAAGGCTTGTGGTGCATGATATTAAGCATTTCATTGCTAACTGAAAGGAGAGTGGTTCTAACACATCGGCCACACATTATGAGAAATACGATATTATTGTTCTGATAAAAATTAATATTCCTATCTACCTTATAGCGTCACAATGAGTAGAATGACTAAATTACAGCCTATATCTCTATCCATATATCTATTAGAATATAATATAAAAGCATATGCATTACAAATATGGTTGCATATACAAATGTATAACCTATACATATATTAATTTAATTACCAAAATTATGACTAAAGAAATGGCACTCAATATAAAGTGTCAACATTTATTTTAATAGTACACTTAAAATATTTATTGCAGATATATAGTTTTAATCCCTGTGAATTACTTTTAAATATTTAAATATATTTCTCATATGCCCACTTATATAATTTCTCCATATTTTATTAACTCACCAACCATTATGATTGTATCTGATATTTAAATTTATGATTTGTTAGATAATTGAGATAAATTGTGTATGTTTACTATCTATGGGCATAATAAAATGGTAAAAACCTTCTTTTTACCTGCTTGTTTTAGTAGAAAGTATTTGCCCTTGATATCCTCTAGAATATATGAAGTAAATACTATTCATGAGCTCTCCAGTCAAATTGGAATTCTTCCTGAATTAAAAAGACCAGAACACTTATATCCCATGGAACATCTTTGGGATGGAAAATCATTCAAGCATTTACCTTCACTACAGCATAACAAGCAATTTCATACTCAGTTCAATGCTGACAAGTTTAACAAAAATGGAAAAAACAATATGAACATTACAATAGAATTTCTAAAAGAAAGCAAAGGTGACAATAAATAATATAGAAAACTCCATGGAGATCCGTCAACACTCACGGATGATATTGAAATTTTCAATGGAGCTCAATCTCATGAATGCAAGCACTGTGGGAAGGCTTTTACTCAAGACACATGTGTCATTCAACATTTGAAAACTCACAGCAGAGGAATGTGGCAAAGCTTTTCTTAGAGCCTCAGGTCATACTAGACATATGCGAGTTTACACTGGAAGTAGGCCTTATAAACGTAAAGACTGAGAAAAAACTTTTACTAGATCTGCTAGCTTTACACAACATATGAGAATTCACAGTGGGGAGAGGCCTTATGAGTGTAAGGAATACAAGAGAACATTTACTCAATCCACAAACCTCAAAATACATATGAGTATTCACAGTGGGCAGAGGTTTTATGAGTGTAAGGAATGTGGAAATGCCTTTAATAATTCCTCAGAACTCAATCAGCATATGAGAATTCATAGTGGAGAGAAGACATTATTACAGTAATGAATGTAGGAACTAATTTATTCAATACTCACACCTCATTAACCATATAACAACTCAAAGTAAAGGGAAGACTTATGAATGTAAGGAACATAGTAACAGATTTAGGAATGTAAGGAATGTAGTAACAGATTTAGTGAATCCAAAAACTTCACTGTACATATGAAAAACCCATATTGCAGAGAAGCATTAGGAATTATGACAAAGCTTTATAACTCTTTAGTAGTGTGTGCGCTCAATTTTCTCATCTGCTGACTTCTATAGATGCAACATAAATTTTATGGATCATTAATTTTATTTATATACAAATATTTTTATGACCTCACCAATATATAGGAATTTGGTAATGTTTTATACACTATTTTCTAAAATTTTATTAAAGAATATATTAATAATCCTGTACCACTATTTTCTGAACATATATACTTTTATATGAATAAATACTTGTGGGGATCTAGCTGTCATATGGTATGTGTATTTATAACAAGTTAATATCAACTCGTTTTTAAGTAACTGTGAAATTCTGTGATCCAATTAGTAGTGTTTCAATGTAGTTTCTGCTGGAATCACACAGGCTACTTTCTGGATGAACTCAAAGTACTATTTTTGTTAGTGGTACCAGGAAAGGGCATTCTGGAGGTGAATCACTGTACAAAAACACCATATATGTTGAGGTGATGAATTTGTCTATAGCAATCAACTAGAACAAAGTCCAACATGCTTTAAGGTGTCAAAGACCCCACAGACAGCCTGGTCTCAATCTAGGACACAAGAGTTTTCTTTTGTTTTCCCAAGAAGAAAATATGACTTTTCATGATCCATGTAAATGATGTGGCTGCTAATCCTAGAAAACATGGTTACTGATTGATAGCATGTCCAATGCACTGTTACTGGTAAAAAACAGACTTGGACATGTGCTTCTGAGCCAGTGGGTCACAGTAATCAGCCTTGTATATTTCACTTGACTACCATGTCTAAAGTAATTTTTATCTTCTTTGCACCAGTTTAAGTCTTTTTATGCCCAAACAGTAATCACAGTGACTAATACTGGATAATTGGAATGAAAGATTTCTTTTGTTTTGTTTTTAATCATTTTATCATACAACTCTTATCACAACCCATACATATATCAATCGCGTAAAGCACATCTGTACATGCATTGCCCTCATCATTCTCAAAACATTTTTTCTCCACTTAAGCCACTGGCATCAGTTCATCTCCCCCACCTCCACTCCCCCCACCCTCTTGAACCCTCGATAATTTAAAAATTATTTTGTCATATCTTACACTGTCCAACGTCTCCTTTCACCCACTTTTCTGTTGTCTGTCCCCCATGGAGGAGGTTATATATAGATCCTTGCAATCGGTTCTCCCTTTCCACCCCTTCCTCCCTCCACCCTCCCAGTATTGCCACTCGTAGCACTGGTCCTGAAGGTATCATCCACCCTGGATTCCCTGTGTTTCCAGTACCGAACTGTACCAGTGTACATCCTTTTGTCTAGCCAGATTTGTAAGGTAGAATTGGGATCAGGATAGTTGCGGGGTAGAAAGCATTTAGGAACTAGAAGGAAGTTGTATGTTTCATTTTTGCTACATTGAAACCTTACTGGCTCATCTCATTCCTGCGGCCCTTCTGTAAGGGAATCTCCAATTGCCTGCAGATGGACTTTGGGTCGCCACTACGCACAGCACAGCCCCTTATTCACAATGATATGATTGTTTGTTCTGAGGATACCTGATACCTGATCCCTTTGACACCTCAGGACCACACAGGCTGGTGTGCTCCTTCCATGTAGGCTTTGTTGCTTCTGAGCTAGATGGCCACTTTTTTACCTTCAAGCCTTTAAGACCCCAGACCCTATATCTTTTGATAATCAGGCACCCTCAGCTTTCTTCACCACATTTGCTTATGCACCAACTTTGTCTTTGGCGATTATGCCAGGAAGGTGAGCATCATGAAATGCCAGTTTAATAGAACAAAATACTCTTGCATTGAGGGGGAACTTGAGTGGAGCCCCAATGGAATGAAAGATTTCTTATCCAACTGGGCATACTCAGGAATCTTGACTCCTCCTTCAAGATCCTGACTTCATTTTGTTTTCAATTTATTAGGTCTGATCTCGGCCCAACATTTTTGTATCTTCACTTCCACTTAGTTCATGGTTAATTGAGTTTATTTTTTAATGAGGAGGGTGCCATTTTATCACCTGGGGTTTCTCCAACCTAAACTTTCAAAATATTAAGGTCCAGTCTCCTGAAGGACAAATCACAGATCTTTTTTATTCAGGGAGTTTCCTGATATTTGTATATTTTTCATTTAGTCATTTTATGTTCTGGTGAATGCCAGGTATAGGTTTTTGTGTATGTGTGTAATTTATTGACATTTGCTCATTTCTCTTAGTTCAAAAATATCAGGTTAAGAAGTTTATTTATCTGAGATAAAAGACATACGTTTAAATTCATATTTTTGATGAGGAAATTCTCCACTCAGAACTCTTTTCAAATGATTGAATTTCAGGGGAAAACATGGCTGCCTGAAAGACTCTTTTAGCAAACTCAACCAATCTCAGTCAGAATATAACTATAACGTATATTATTTTTATTCTCTTTTTAAAAAACTTTAATCTCCCACCCCGCCCAGATAACCCAGAACTTCATATAACAGCAAATCCTTCAACTTGGCAACTAACCAGTGCTGCCATTTACCTCTTAATGACCTCCCCCTGATTAGAAGCGCCCCTTCCCCACCACTAAAACCTCAAGCCTCCATTCCTACTGGACCTCCATTTCCTTTCTGGGACCCCTGCATTGATGATGGCTATTTGGTGTGACACAGAAACCCAATGCCTCTCCACTATGTCCCATGTGACACTGACGCTTAAAGCTGCTAAACAGTGTCGCCCCCCCCCCAAAAAAAGGGGGTCGCTTTCTTATAAACACAGTAACATTGATCTGTTGCGCTCTTCATGTACTATATAGGGAATTGATATGTTAATCTTTTAGATTACTTACTAGATATACTCTATCTATACCACATTCACCACTACCTCAAGACACACCCCTCATTTTCTCAGTGACACCCTTTCACATAAACAATCAAGTACTAGAATACCTCTTGAAATTCCCTTTTCTAATTTATAAAAAAAACATTATACTTAGTCAGAAGACCACTTATGATTATAACATCGCTTAAACCCTACCCTTGTGCTAATATATCCTATTCTCTGTATCTACTCATCTATTAAGATTTCTTCATCTCTGCTCAACAATATTTAGTTATCTGTTATTCTCCTCTAACTCAAAGATCCAGCACCACATGACCTCAACACAGCCCTCAACCCTGCATACTACCTATATTTGAAGTAATATGCCACAACAATAATAAACTTCCATACTTAAGTAGCTTTATAATATATATATATATATATGTGTATATATGTATGTATATGCACCACATCTGGTATTTATATCTCTGGTTGTTGTCCTACATTTGGCATGAGTGTATTCCTATGTCTATTCAGAATCTGTGAAGATTTTCTCTACTCAGTAGAAATGGGTATCCAGAGAGGATGTACTGGTTACCCTCTTTATATTTCCCATATCACCATGTTTGAAGCTTAGCTTTGCATATCTTTCCCACCAGTGATGCCTTATTGTTGTGTCACTGGTTGCACAGTGCATCTCAGTGCTTGGGCAGCTATATCATGATGCTTCTTTGTTAACCCCAGTGGAGTAGGGAATTTAGCCCTAGTGGTGCTTTGACAGAAACGTTTGATAGCTAAGGACATGGTCTGTGTGCTACTCCTACCAGTTACTTCACTGGGAAGGACAATGATACGTTTACAGCCTGAGAAACCATGAAAGGGGCAGCTACCTAGGGTGCTGAATGAACTCCATGAGAGGGGTCTGTGTGGGGTCGTATCAACAGTTATACTCTGGGCTCCAAACAGAAAGACAGCGCTTGAACACAGGTCTGCTTTGCATTGTTTGAATGACATTCCAGAGCACATTCACCATGCCTTACTCACCATAATCAGGGTGTCATAATTCTGAGGTCTTGTTCACCCTCTATCTTTTTGCCTTCACTGCCTTTGCAGTTGGTCTCTGGCATGCTTTCCCTGATGCAAATCTCATTTCCCTGAGGTGCGTCTTCTCTGTGTCAGCTTGGTCAGGCCATGATACTCAGTAGATTGGCAATCATGCTACCTTGTAAATTTGAAGCCCTTGTTGTGTGAAGGCTTATTTGTTGGTCTGTGATCCCAAATTACTCTAGCAAAGAAGATGAGACTGCTACCATTGAGATTTAGCGCATTGGAAGTCCTAGAGAAGAGATCTTCTCAGTCGTACATGGGAGATGTGAGTGAATATAGAGCCAATAGAAGGGTGTTAATTTTTCTTATATATTATGGATATTGTCTTCCATTTGTATAAGTCCACCAGGGTGAGCTTATGTGATAAACCATGTCACAAATGTAGGTTGGAATACCAACCCTTTATCCAGTAAAGGACTAACACCTCTGGTTGGATGTCACCCTGATGGATGCCCTGCACGGTCTTTTATTTTATCTGTTAGCTAGGACATGTGTTAGTAAGCTTGTATGCACTTTCTCAAAGTACACAAGGAATGAGGGAGCAGAATAAGCACTAAGTTCTCATAACAAATGGCCTTACCCGGAAACTCAAGGTGTTGGTCCTTGAGAATGATTTGTCTTCACTTTCGGCAGTCCATGGTGCTGTCAATGTTTTCTGCCATTACTATATTCTAACACTTTGATTCTTCTTCAGTCTTCCTTTCTATGCACTGAAGAATGTATAACTTTCACATTCCTTGGTCACAGGAAATTGAAAATACTGTCTGCACACTTCTTTAATTTCCTTTTCTCAATTGTGTTTTAAATATATTACATGCCCTAAATCAATGACACTACAAGCAGAAGAATCATATGCTCCAAGGGGATGATTGATAAAGTTATCTGCATTAAAGTAAAAAAAAATCTGGAAGGTGAGAAGAGGTGAATAGAAAACACAGAGTTAGGGGTGGATGTGGGGGTCACACTTAACCCTAGCTCAATCTAAGAACAATTAGTTCTTATGACATTGCCCTGATCAGTATGTGCCCTTTTGAAGGAACCACAGGTGTGGGTGCTACAGCAAAGTGTGGTGAAGAAATGAGATGGTATCTTGCTCTCAGAAAGAATGGTGTCTGGGGTCTTAAGCTTTGTTTTTAAACAAGCTGTCATCTCAGTGTAACGTCAACTAAGTCCACATGGAGAAGAACACCAACATGCTGATCAAAGGATTGCCAATAGTCACATTCAAATCTAAGGAGAGAATTGTATCAGAGTTTAATTTTTTAACTCTGATTTTGAGAAGGCTGTGGATGACATTTGAAGGCCAAATACATTTGCGGGTTCTACACAAGGAATAAGCTTCTGGTGATTTCTCTCTGACCATAAATAAGGGATGGGAATAACCTGGTTATCAGACAGAGTATTAGAGAGATGATTATAGCAGATTGAAATAAAAAATCTGACTTGAAAGTTAAAAACTTGTTATTTGATCTCCCTATTGATACACTTTCACCTTAATCTTGTTTTTTAATACTTTCTGGTTTTGGTTTCCAAATTGAGTTTATTTCTTTACTGTTGTTGTTATTGTTGGCAGCCTTCTGAGTCTGTTATGGATCTTTCTATACATATTTGGTATATAGAACCCAGTGTGGGTGACTCTATAGAAACTATAGCTACATTAAGGGTTCCTGGTGGGAGATAATGAGGAGTTGCTATCAAGAAATTTAAGCAAAAACAAACAAACAAAAAAGAAATATAAGCCAAAAGAAAATGTTTGAAACTGATAGTCATTTGCATGACAAGATACAACTATTGAATGATGTGATATCTGGATTAGTTCTCAAAATGGTTTGAGGAAAAAGAAAGAATCAGAAAATTCCAAGGCTTCTGCAGGCATACTTTAAAATCCTCAAGGTAACATCTTTGCTTTTCAACACTTTTTTTTGTTGTTGCATTTCCAACTCTTTATTTTAGTTTTGTTTAAATGCATTTTATTTTTAGACAACCTACACGACATTTTTTGTGTTTTTTTCTTTAAAAAAAAAAGCCTCTGCTCCAAAAAATCAAGGTCACCGCTCCAAGTCAAGGTCACAAGTCCACGCAGAGCTCATGATGGCATCAGTTCCGTTTGTCTCGGTCCTGGTGTCCTGTGGGCGGACCGCAGACAGCTAGGAGGAGGGGCGGTCGGGCGGTCGGTCGTGCGTTGCCCACTGTCAGCACTTCTCCATCTCTAAGCCGTCCTTGAAGAAGATCATGTACGGGGTCCCGCCGCCCTCGCGGTAGTCCAGCAGGGCCACCATGCCGTCGGGAATCGTGTTCTCGCCCTGAAAGAACTGGTACTTCTTGAAATTGGCGAGGATGTGCTTGATCTGCTCGGCAGCCCCGGTCATAAAGGGCTTCATGCGTTCCGGCTTCCGCTCCTCCAGCTTGCCTTTGAGGGATTTCATGTAGTCCTTGATGTACCTCTTGTAGGCCTCCTTGGTGAAGCTGGTCTCCTGCAAGTGATGGTTCATGACGATGTCCACGTCGGTGACCACCTTGTGCTCGGGCCCGTCGCCCTCGGGGCCTTCGGCGGATGCGTTGCCGCCGATGAGCGCGTCATAGATGTGGCCTTGGGCCCTGCGGACCATGGTGCCCTCCACTTCCAGACACAGCCCGCCCGTGATCTCCCAGATCTTGTACACGTCAGAGAACAGCTCATCTCGGCTGATGAGGTCCCGGTAGATGATCATGACGGTGGCGAGAGGGCGGTGGCTGCGCTGGCTTCGGGCAGCTCGGAGCTCCAAGAGGACAGCGCTGAAGGGAGCGAAAGTTACAGTTGGCGCTGGGGGAGGGGCGGCCGGCGCAAGGGGAGGGGCATCTGGCAGAAGGGGCGGGGTGCTTTTCAACACTTTCAAGATGTCTTTTGAAGCAGATTTATCTACTGTCATGGTTCACTTGATCTCTTGACTTCTGCTTCCATGGGCACTTATTGTGCATGCAAGCAAGATGTAATCATTGACAATCCCAATATGTTCTAAAATTCTCATTATGCTATGTATTGGTCCAGTCACATAAAATGTAACTTTCTACCCACCCCAATGGGAAGAGAATGACTTTCTGTTTGTGAAACCCTTACAAGTGTTGTATTTATTTCTTTCATAATGAGCATGTGTAACAGAAAGCATACAAGTCTACTTTTGGGGTGAACTGGGTGTAATCTATATTGAATTTTGAAGATATGGATTTACTTGCTGTATTCAATATAAACAGGGCAAACAGATTGGTATGTACTGCTCACTCTCTATCTCTTTTAAAGCTCAGTACCTATTCGGGGCCCTCATTGTGTTTAAATATCTTAATTATATGCAGAGGTTCATTATCTGTATCAACTTTCTGGGGTCATAATTCTTTGTAGTGTAGTAATTACGTAATGATGTCAGTTTTAGAGTCTGGTCGAGTAGTATGCTCAGTGGGTCTATTAATCAAGAGATGGTGGCTTCAAACTCACCAAGTTTCCAATTGAGAAAGGTGAGAAGTTTGCTCCCATAAAGAAATATTTTAGTTTTTATCAAAGTACCTGATACTTCCTCTTGAGTGGAAATGGAATGGTCCACGTGTACTTTATAGGAGAAATATGTGGTTTTTCTAATCCCAGAAAGAATTACAGTCATAAAAACTCACAGGGGCAGTTCTACCTTGTCCTAAATAGTTATTAGTCTGCTCTGATGCAATGGCAGTGAGAATATTTTTACTCTTATTCTGGATTATGGTATATAATGAAAACATTTTCAGTTGCCTGCAGGGATGTGGGTGATTTTTCTGTTTTCCTGATAGTAGGACATGCAATAGGGCCAGTAGTTTGGGGATCCTATTATGGACAGCATTGAGGGAACTAGGGAGCAATTCTAGTCTGTCCAATGATTGGCTATGAGGGGAAATGGACACAGTGTTACTGGGCTTGATTTATTTTATGTTGATGATATAAAATGAAACTCTGATGGATCAGTTGTGATGGTATCATGTGTGAAGACATTCCATGGTAAAGGGATTCAGGCTGTTTGGTAAATCCTTTACTCCCTTCATAAGCTTTCTGAGATAAAGGTAAAGGGATTATCCTGAGGTATAGCAGCACAGCCTTTCATCTCTGAAAGCATTATAGAGAATTGAAAAGAGAGATGTAGGACCTGACTACAGCAAGAAAGGAGACCTGGATCAGAGTTCTTCTGTGGACCAGCAGTCCCTACACAGTGAACCTCCTAGATCCAAGGTAATGTTGAAGCACACATACACATACACAGTGCTATCTAAAGCAAGTTAATCCCACAGATAGTCCAAGCAGACAAGGAACTTGCCCCAGAAGCAACAGAATAAGAGAGGCTTATCCTATGGCTGATAGGCTACGTAACATAAGCCACAGAATTCTACCCACCTAATTTATAAGAAAATACACTTTAAACGGAAAACCCCCCAATTAGTGATGATTCCTTCAAAACACACTTAAAAACTAAGAAAATGTGCTGGACTCTTCTTCAGAGCTCAACACTGAACACATCTGGTTGGATGCCATTTTTGGAAGGGTATTGCCCATCCCTCTTCCCTTTCACGTTCTTCAATGTTATTGAAATCACTTGGGTTTATGGAACAGTCGGTTTTTTGTAATGGGTTAGGTTCTTTATCGGCTTGCTTGGCCAGCATTCTCAGAAGGTTAACGGTTACGATAATGTCAGCCTAGGTGACAAGTAATGCCATCACATCCATGAAGAGATTTTCTGTCAGCAGCCAGAAGTGGGAGGTGCTATCCTGGTGGGTGTGGTTTCCCCCAGTATAAATGTAAGTGGATTCTCTCTGTAAGCTGTGCAGATTTGGCCAGGTCCAGGGCCTCACCATACTTGTGCATCTCCAGACTTGAGACAGCATCTTGCCATATTTCCTACATAACTTGGATTCACCCTTCTGCATAGCCTGGGAGGAAGCAGCCTACCGTCCCACGTTCCCATCTTGGATTCCTCTGGTACTCACCTACTTGAGTCAAGAGAGTGGTCCAGAATGATATCTGAGCCTTGAAAGCCTCTACAACTGTGAATTGAAAAGGTGAGTAGTGTGACTAGAATTTTTTTCTAAACATTTCTGACACGGTGTAATGGTGGCGGGATGGGATTAAAAGTGAGGCTTGCTTCTTTAGTAAAGGGCACAGTCTCTGACACTCATGGGGAAGCACTGATTCAATAACAGTCAGTGACTAAAGGTGCGGGGGCGAAGATTTCAGAGAATGGAGGTCACCCACCCACTTGGCCTTCCCTAAGGTCTGACCAGATGCAGCTTACCCTTCATGGGTCAGGATTCCTTTTGGAGAAGATTCGTCAGAATGAGCATAGGGACCCACTCAGCATCTTGGAGCTTCCCATCCAGAGTTATGTTGCAACATGAGGCTTCATCCATTGCCCCTCTGGAGCGGCTGTCCATAGAATTTTCCCACTGTTGTTCATGGCAGCTGTTGCCTGGAGATAGAGGGAGACAGTGAAAGTCATGGTGGAGTCCTGGCTCTTCATCTCGCTGCCCCTGGTTGTTCTAGTGACAAACTCACAGGACATCTTTTGCTTGTTAAAGACAGTCTTCATATTCTAAGTTTCCAGAGCTGTTCAAGAACATTTGATATTTGGTTGTGTTTAGTTTACAGTGGCCCATGTTTGTCTGAGAATTGTGCCTCATAGTGTTTTCAAAGGTTATTTTTTTTCAAAAGTCAGTCACCAGATCTATCTGTTAAAGTGTCTCTGAGGAGAAAGGAACCATCTTCTCAGTTAGCTGCTAAACATTGTAACTCTTTGTGTTATTGGGGGTTCCAAGTTTAATTTCACATTTATTCAAGAGGGAAATTGACACCTTGTGTTGTATTTATTTTGGAGGATTTAAAGAATTTTTAAAATTATGGTAAATTCTTCCTTTTAAGCTTCTTGGGTTTGCATTTGTATTTGTTTTGTTTCACTTTCTAGTAAAATTCTCTGACATTTAAGGAAAAGGCATTTCTTTTAGAATGCTGTTGTTGGTGTTGCTGAGATGACTACAAGGTGTGACATAAGTGTGGTTCAACTACAAGCCCAGGGAGATAACATAGAGCTAAATAAGAGACCGTCATAGTATTTTCACATTAGAATAGAGGCGTCTAACATACTAAGAATTGTGTAGGAAGATTTGCATTCTGGTGGTGAGAATAATTTTTTATATAATTCATGAATTCTATTTATGAATCATAAAATGTCTGTTATTGACAAGGTGTTTTAGGCTGTTCATGTTGTTAAGAGATATGGAATTGGTCCAGAATCCTACATACCCTCAGCACTGACTCATAGTTAGCCTATATGAAAATGGAGGAAATACTGGAAAATCCGTGGACATCCTCAAAATTGTAATGTTGAAATGAAATGTTGCAGTTATCATGTCACTCTAGCTTAATGAATTGGTTATACTAAGAAAGTGTTTATACTACACACTGCTATAAAGTCTTTGATGTAATCATTCAAATTGTTAATTTGGTCTTCAAATACCCAATTCTTTATAGGCCATTGTCTTCCTTGCAAAATGCTGACAGAGACCTGCTCTGATCTGCCTTGCAAGATGTTGATCTTAATTACAAGATGCAGGGGGGAAACCTGCCCAGATCTTCCTTGAAAGATATCGATTATCTGACTTGTAAGATTGTGACAGAAGACCTGACAAAAGTATTTCTTGCAAGATGTTATTAAGTTTCCTTGCAAGATGGTGGGAAAACATTCTCTTATCTGTCTTACAATATGTCGCTGATACTCTTTTTAAAAGGTGCTGATAGAAGACCTGGTCTGAGCTTCACGGATCTTTTTTGGAAGATGCTGATAGAGGACTGCTCTGATCTTCCTGGCAAGATGTTGCTGGTCTTCCTTGCAAATTGTGAGAGGAGACCTGTTCTGCTCTACCTTGCAAGATTTTGCTGAACTTCCTTGCAAGAAATTGATTGAGACCTGCAATGATCTTCCTTACAAGATATCGCTGGTCTTCCTTAAAGGGTGCTGATAGAAGACCTGCTCTGGTCTTCCTTGCCAAGATGTCGCTGATCTGCTTTGCAATATAGAAGACCTGCAATGATATTTCATGCAAGATGCTGCTGATCTTCTTCAAAGAAGCTATTAGAAGACCTGCTCTGGTCATTCTTACAAAGATGTGGAAGATATTCCTTGGAAAATGCTGTGAGGAGACCCGCTCTGATCTTTGTTGAAAGATCATTAATTTTAAAATTATTTTTAAAATCAGATTTTTATTTTGAAGAATGTTATTTAAAAATACTGGCCAATTAACGGGTCGTGCAAGTCCAAATATTGACCCGTGTGGGTGTGTGGGTGTGTGTGTATGTGTGTCTGGTCTAAACCTGAGACAGAGGAGTCATGGCCAGGCAGGGCATAACTGACAGGCAGACACACAAACTCAGATGGTCCAAAGAAAAAACAGCATAATCCGGTGGTAGGCACAACATGCCAATAATATAGACCTAGAAGCAGCTGCTGCATGAGATGACCTGGAAAGCTTTTTCGCGCAGTACTCTTCCAGAAAATTGTTCCCAGCACGACTCCCAATGCACAGAGGGGAGGATCTATTTTGTGAGTGGGATCAATCTGATGTGCCCTTCCCTGAAAACGCCACTGATTTCCCTGCAAAATTCTGATAGAAGACATGCTCTGATCTGCCTTGCAAAATTTTGCAGATCTATCTATCAAGATGGTGGGAGAAGACCTGCCCAGATCTGGCTTGAAATACGTCATCAATCTGGCACTCAAGATGGTAAAAAAAGACCTACTATGGTGTTCCATAACAGGTCGCTAATCTTCTTTGCAAAATGCTGGAAGAACCTACTGTGATCACTTTTTCAAGATGTCGCTGATATCTCTTAATGATGATGAGAGAGGGCCCATTCTGATATTCCCTGATCTGCCTTGCAAGATGCTGATAGAAGATCTGCCATGATTTACCATGCAAAATGTTGCAGCTGTTCCCTGCAAGTTGCCAGAACCAACCTGCTCTGTTCTGCCTTGCAAGTTTGCGCTGATCTTCCTTGGAAGATATCCCTGGTCTTCCTTAACAGGTGCTGAGAGAAGACCTGCTCTGATCTTCCTTTCAGGATGCTTCATATCTGCCTTGCTAGATGCTGATAGAAAACCTAGTAATATCTGCCATGCAACATTTTGCAGATTTCTTACCAAGATGCTGATGCAATACTTGCTTGGACCTTCCTTGCAAGATATGCCTGGGATTCTGATTTTTCATGCATCATTTTGCTGAACTTCCTTGCAAGATGTGCCTGGCCTTCTGATTTACGATGCAAGATATTGCTGATTTTCCTTGCAAGATGCTGATACAAGACCTGCTCTGATCTTCCTCGCAAGGAATCCATAATCTTGCTTTAGTTGTGCTGAGGAAAGACCCGCTCTGATCTTTCTGGCAAGATTTTGCTGATCTGCTTTGTAAGATGCTGACAGAAGACCTGCTCTGACTTGCCTTGCAAGATGTCGTCGATCTTCATTGGAAGATGCTGAGAGATAACCTGGTTTGATAGTCCATGCAAAATATCCCTCGTCTTCCTTAAATCGTGCTGAGATAAGACTTGTTCCAATCTTCTTGCAACACGCTTCTGATCTGCCTTGCAAGAAGGTGATGGAAGACGTGCTCGGATCTTCCTTGCAGATGTGGATCATCATGTTTGCCATATAGAAGACCTGTGCTGGCCTTGCTTGCAAAATGCTGCTGATCTTCCTTGGAAAATGCTGATAGGAGAGCTTCCCTGGTCTTCCTGGCCAAATGTGACTGATATTCCTTGCAAGATGCTGGGAGGAGACCTGGTCTAATCTACCTACCAAGATATTGCAGTTTCTCCATAGAAGATGCTGATAGAAGACCTGCACTAATCAACCTTGCAAGACATCAATGATATGCGTGGCAAGATAGCAGACCTGCTCTGATCTCCCTTGGATGTGGCTACTGATCATCCTTGTAAGATGCTGAGGGCAACCTGAGGGAGATGTTCCCAAGTGCGCATGCATCTCCTTCTTCAACGTGTCTGAGCCCAGTTCAGGCTTCAGAAGGCCTACAGGTGGGTGAAAAATTATCGCTCCTACTCTCTGGAAAATTTTGGGTATGTATGGATAGGGTTCACTTCTCCTTTTACTCTTTTAGGTTTGCTTCAAAAGGTTTGTGGGAAAAATAGGACTTTTATCAATATTTCAATATTGCACAACAAGACCCTGGCATAAGCAGAATGCTACGCCCTTAGAGAGACATGTGTGGGGGGGCCCTTAATGTGTGTGTGTGCTTGCACATCATACAGGGTTGTTTGCGTAGCATGGGTTTTAGCAAACACCTCAAGAGTCTGTCAACCAGTGGTGTAGGTCATGCAACCAATGTGGTACATTCTCATGTGCTTATTTACATATGTTTGTCAAACTCACCCTGCTCATAAGGAGTTCTGCATGCTGTCGACCTGCTCTGGCTCCTCTCTGGTGAAAAAGTTCACCTCTTCTTACTGCGGAATATTATGGGTGCTCTTTCATTGTTCAAAAGTTTCATGATTTTTTAATTATTAATTTTAACATCGGGTTTATATGCAGAATAATGTTTTTTAAAGATCCTGCTGGATGTTCCTGTTGGATGTACGCAATGTTGACTCCTGTGCGTGTGTATGTGTGTGTTTGTGTGAGTGTGTGCGTGGGATTGCACATCACAAAAGAGTCTTTGTGTAGCGTAGGATTTACCAAACACCTTGGAAGTCAGTCTAGGTCAGGCAAACACTGTGGTACCTTCTGATATGCCAATTTACATGTCTTTATCAAATTGGTGCTGCTCCTAGGAGCAGTGCAGGCTGTCAAACAACTCAGGCTACTCAATGGCTAACAAATTCACCTCCTCCTGCTGTGCAATAATTCTGGGTCGGTTTCATATCTCACATGTCTCAGGATTTTCTTTAATTATTAATTATAAAATCAGATTTTTATGTTGAAGAATGTTATTTAAAGAAATTGGCCGATTATCTTGCCGTGAAATTCCAAATGTTAACTGGTGTGTGTGTGTGTGTGTGTGTGATTGTATGCTGTAATCCTGAGTGAGACAGATGACTGACGACCAGGCAGGGCCGTACCGACAGGCAGACATAGAAATACAGGTGGTAAAAAAAACACAACAAAAAACAAAGCCAAATCTGATGGTAGGCACAACGTGCTGATAATACAGTCCTAGAACCAGCTGCTGCATGAGATGACCTGCAAAGCTACTTCACACAGTACCCTTTCTGGAAAATGTTTGCAGCACCACTCCCTAACCCACAGATGATAGGATCTTCCTTGTGAGATGGGATCAATCTGATGTGCCCTTCCTTGAAAACACCACTGATCTTCCCTGCAAAATGCTGTTAGAAGACCTGCTCTGATCTGCCTTGCAAAACTGCTGATCTATCTAACAAGATGCTGGGAGAAGACCTGCCCAGATCTTCCTTGAAAGATGCCGTCGATCTGCCATGCAGGATAGTGACAAAAGACCTAATATGGTGTTCCTAGTAAGAGGTCGCTAATCTTCCTTGCAAGATGCTGGGAGAACTTCCTCTGAAATCTCTTTCGAGATGTCTTTCATATTTCTTAATGGTGCTGAAAGAAGTCCTACTCTGATCTTCCCTGATCTGCCTTGCAAGATACTGATAGAAGACTTGCCATGATCTCCCTTGCAAGATGCCGGAAGAAGCTGCTCTTAATTGTCTTTCAAGATGACCTTCATATTTCTTAAGGGTGCTTGTAGAAGGCCTACTCTGATCTTCCCTGATCTGCCCTGCAAGATGCTGATAGAAGACCAGACATGATATTCCTCCCAAGTTGCTGCAGCTCTTCCCTGCAGGTTGCCCATAAAAAACTGCTGTGAACTGCCTGGCAAGATATCTCTAGCCGCCCTTAACAGGTGCTGAGACAAGACTTGCTCTGATCTTCCATGCAAGTTATCCCTGGACTTCCTTTAGAGATGCTGAGGGAAAACCCGCTCTGATCTTCCTGGCAAGATTTTGTTGACCTGTCTTGCAAGATGCTGACAGAAGACCTGCTCTGATCTGCCACGCCAGATTTTACCGATCTTCTTACCAAGAGGCGGATACAACACTTGCTCTGATCTTCCTTGCAAGATATGCCTGGGCTTCTGATCTGTCATGCAACATCTTTCTGATCTTCCTTGCAAGATGTGCCTGGCCTTCTGATCTGCCATGCAAGATATTGCTGATCTTCCTTGCAAGATGCTGATACAAGATCTGCTCTGATCTTCCTTGCAAGTAACCCCTGGCCTTCCTTTCGAGGTGCTGAGGGAAGACCCGCCCTGATCTTTCTGGCAAGATTTTTTTTGATCTGCCTTGCAA
Source organism: Tenrec ecaudatus (assembly GCF_050624435.1). Taxonomy (NCBI): domain Eukaryota; kingdom Metazoa; phylum Chordata; class Mammalia; order Afrosoricida; family Tenrecidae; genus Tenrec; species Tenrec ecaudatus. Next base: position 217,771 of record NW_027459453.1, read on the forward strand.
GACGCTGACAGAAGACCTGTTCTGACCTGCCCTGCAAGATGTCGCCGATCTTCCTTGGAACACGCTGATAGATGACGTGGTGTGATATTCCACGCAAAATATCCCCCGTCTTCCTTAAATCGTGCCGAGATAGGACCTGTTGCGATCTTCTTGCAACAGGTCTGCCTTGCAAGATGGTGATGGACGACGTGATCTGCCTTGCAAGATGGTGATGGAAGACGTGCTCGGATCTTCCTTGCACATGTGGATCATCATGTTTGCCATATAGAAGACCTGCTCTGGTCTTCCTTGCAAAATGCTGCTGATCTTCCTTGGAAGATGCTGATAGGAGAGCTTCTCTCGTCTTTCTTGCCAAGACGTGCCAGATATTCCTTGCAAGATGCTGGGAGGAGACCTGGTCTAATCTACCTACCAAGATATTGCAGAGTCTCCATAGAAGATGCTGATAGAAGACCTGTGCCAATCAACCTTGCAAGACATCACTGATCTGCTTGGCAAGATAGCAGGTCTGGTCTGATCTCCCTTGGATGTGACTACTGATCATCCTTGTAAGATGCTGAGGGAAACCTGACGGAGACGTCCATATATGCACATCCCTCTCTGCCTTCAAAAGGTCTGAACACAGTTCAGCCATCAGGAGTCGCATATGTGGGTGAAATAATTCTTCCTCCTCCTCTCTGGAAAAATTTGGATAGGTAGGCATAGGGTTCACAACACTTTTTTCTCATCTTGTGTTTGCTTCAAAAGATTTGTAGGAAAAATGGGACTTTTATGGCATACGCAGAATGCTACACCCTTAGAGAGACATGTTTGGGTGGCCCTGAATGTGTGTGTGTGTGTGTGTCTGTGTGTGCTTGCACATCATATACGGCTGCTTGCGTAGCATGGGTTTTACCAAACACCCCGACAGTCTGTCACCAGTGGTCTAGGCCAGGCAAACACTGGGGTGACTTCTCATGTGCTTATATACGCATGTTTGTCAAACTCACCCTGCTCATAAGGAGGTCGGCATGCGGTCGACCAGACTTGGCTCCTCTCTGGTTAAAAACTTCAACTCATCTTATTGCGGGATAGTATGAGTCCATCTTTCATTGCTGAAATCCGTTATCTGATTTTTGTAACTGTTAAATTTTAACATTGGGTTTATATACAGAATAATGTATTTTAAAGATACTGACAGATGTTCTTGTTGGGTGTGCGCAAATGATGACTGCTGTGAGTCTGTGTGTGTGAGAGTGTGTGAGTGTGCTAGCACATCATACAAGAGTCTCTGTGTAGCGTAGGATTTACCAAACACCTTGGAAGTGAGTCAACCAGTGGCCTAGGTCAGGCAAACACTGTGGAACCTTCTGATGTGCCAATTTACAAATGTTTCTCAAATTGGAGCTGCTCATAAGAGCTGCACTGGCTGTCAACCACCTAAGGCTACTCAATGGCTAACAAATTCACCTCCTCCTAGGCTGTAATAATTCTGGGCCTTGTTTCATTTCTCACGTTTCAGGATTTTCTTTCATTATTAATTTTATAATCAGATTTTTACATTGAAGAATGTTATTTAAAGACACTTGTGATTTTCTTGCTGTGCAAGTCTAAATGTTAACTCCTGTGTGAGTGTGTGTGTGTTGTGTAAACCTGAGTAAGACAGATGACTGATGACCATGCAGGGCCCTAACCGGCAGGCATACACAGAAACTCAGGTGGTGCAAAAGACAGAGCATAATCCGGTGGTAGGCACAACATGCCAATAATATAGACCTAGAAGCAGCTGCTGCATGAGATGACCTGCAAAGCTATTACGCACAGTACCCTCTCTGAAAATTATTCCCCGTACCACTCCCTAACTCAGAGATGATAGGATCTTACTTGTGAGATGGGATCACTGTGATGTACCCTTCCTTGAAAACGCCACTGATCTTCCCTGCAAAATGCTGATAGAAGACCTGCTCTGATCTGCCTTGCAAAATTGCTGATCTATCTATCAAGATGATGGAGGAAAACCTGCCCAGATCTTCCTTGAAAAATCCAGTCGATCTGCCATGCAAGATGGTGACAGAAGATCTAATATGGTGCTCCTAATAAGATGTCGCTAATCTTCCTTGCAAGATGCTCGGGGAACTTCCTGTGAACTCTCTTTCGAGATGCTGGGAGAAGACCTGGCCACATCTTCCTTGAATGATGCTTTCACTCCGCCATACATGATGGTGAGAGAAGACCTACTATGGTGATCCTAGTAACAGGCCGCTAATCTTCCTTGCAAGATGCCAGGAGAACCTGCTCTAAGCTGTCTTTCAAGATGTCTTTCATATATCTTAACGGTGCTCAAAGAAGGCCTACTATGATCTTCCCTGATCTGCCTTGCAAGATACCAATAGATGACCAGTCATGATATTGCTCGCAAGTTGCTCCAGCTCTTCCCTGCAAGTTACCAGAGAAGAACTGCTCTTGTGTGCCTTGCAAGATATCCCTTGTTGCCATTAACAGGTGCAGCGAGAAGACCTGCCCTGATCTTCCTTTCAAGATGCTTCCATCAGCCTTGCACGATGCTGACAGAAGACCTGCTCTGATCTGCCTTGCTAGATGCCGATAGACGACCAGCCATGATCTTCCTCACATGTTGCTTCCAACTCTTCCCTGCAAGGTGCCAGAGAAGAACTGCAAGATATCGCTGGTTGCCCTTAATGGGTGCTGAGAGAAGACCTGCTCTGATGAAGAGAGTACAGTTCCTCAACTGCAGCACAAAGAATTGATGTGTGCAAACCACCATCCCTGCCCAGGTCCCAGAGTGAAACCGCTGGTTGTGGGGACGGTGCCCACTCCTGATGATGAGCCGGCTCTGTTCTTCCTTGTGTGAGCAAACTGCTGCTGCATCCAATGTCTGTGTGTAAGCTTTGCTTTTGCTGGTGATCTCAGACATTGGTTTAACAGAAATTTGCTGTTGGGACGACCTTACACTACAAAAGAAGGGAAAATACAACTGGAAGGAATAATAAGTTTATTCTTATAAATCTACCTTTTAAATTGAAACACAAACCATAAAATACATATATGAACTGAACTGAAATGAAAACCCTTAATAAGTTAATAAAGATATTATAAATAATATAATAAATGATGTCACAGAAAAATATAACATAATTAAAATAAAAACAAATCGTAAATTCGATGGCTGCCAGGATAATGGCAAAATATAGCAGTTCCTGATAAGGTTATTAAAAATGATCAAACAAAACACAGATTACATAGAAAACAAACTAATGGAGATAACTACCAAAAATAGGTTACAAATTAAGAAATTCGATATTCATAACCAACAAAAACCAAATGAATTCTTAGCCATAGTAACCCTCTAGGACATAGTATAACTGCTCCTAAGAGATTAAGACCCTGTAAATCTTTTTTCAATTGAAAATTTTATTATGAAATATGTAATATAATATATCAATGTTAGATTTCTTTTTTCATGTACAACATAATGTTATAAAAATTATTTTAAAGTATTGGAATAAAAATATTTTAAAACATTTATTCAAGAATTAAGATCTCTTAACATTTTTAAAAGATTTTATTAGGACCTAATCCATTCATCATACCACTCTATAGTTCAATCATATCAAGCAGTGTTGAACAATCACTATCACAATCAATTTCAAAGTATTTCCTGCCTTCCTGAACTCCTTTATATCAATTCCCCTTTATTCCCCACCTACCATGCCATAGACCCAGGAACCCTTATTCTAGTTATTGGCTCTGTAGTTTCACCCATTATGCTTTCATAAATTGAAAAACATAGAGACATAACAAGGAGTCAAAAAGGCTACCAACAATGACAAAATAAAACAATAACTTCTATATGGAAAAAACACAGAGAAATATTAAAAACCAGACAAGCACAGATTATATCAAAAACGATATCAAATGATACGTTTTTAACCATTCAAGTCAGATTTATCATTTTAATCTTCTATAGACAATACTCTGATCACCAGGTTATTCCCATTTTTCAAGTATGATTAGAGGGAAATCACAAGAAGCTTATTCCCTGTGTAGCTCCTGTAAGTGGATTTTGAGCTTCCACTGTCGCCACAGTCTTCTGCACACCAGAATGTCACAATTCAAGCTCTCATACTTTCCCCTCCATGGATTTGGATTGTATGATTTCCAGTACTTGTAAATTGTTTTAGAGTCTCAACTTTCTCCTTTGGGCTGGCTAGTGGTTTTCAACTGCCAACCTAGCCATTAGCATACCAAATGTAAAATCCACTACACTACCTGGGAAAGTGGATATTTACATGATCTTTATTTGTATATATCATTTATTATTTATTTATTACTCTTTCCCCGGATTGTTTAATAGCCATGTAATTGTAAATTAATTAGGAATGATATATTTATTTAATTTTAAATGTTATAATTTTAACAGTTTCTGAATTTTTAAAACTAGAATAATATATATCTTTTTGGTAATTACAACTGGCTGACCAAAATTAAACTCAAATTTTCTGCACCTCACTTCATCAGACAAGTTGTTAAGTGCTTTTGAGTCAGTTTTGCGGATAATGGCTGTGTATACTATAGAACAAATACATAAACTTGTAAGTTTGAACCATCCCCTCTTGATCCTAACTTTGAGACCCTTTTTGCAGCCACTCTGGGTGCGCATCTAATTCAGGGTATTTCTCCATCTTGCTGACACTCTACACAGAGTGGTCCTCCTGAACACATGTGCAAAATGTGTGTGAAATCTTCCCTGTTCTCAATTCTAAAGAGCATTCTGATTTCATCCACTTGGGACACAATTGCTGTTTTTTGGAATCAAAGCTGTCCTTCAACTGTGAGTTCCCTTCATCGTGACTCCGGTGAATGACCTGACGAATGACTCCACCGACCAGGCAGGTCATTCAATTCACCTGTTCCCAGTGTCAGGGACCCTTCTGTGCCTAGAACCCTTGTTTCTGCATCAAGGGAGCCAATGGTGATGCTTGCTGCATCACTAAGGAAATATCACAAGTTTAGGCCCCAGAGTCACCGAAATTATTTTCTCAGAGAAGAATAGTCAATCACGACCCACAGTGCAGAGGGAGCGATGCAGAGAGACACCTTGTGAGACACCTGACCCTGGGCTGCAGTAGAGCAATGAGCTCAGGACTGTTAAAACCATGCATTACACGCATGAATCTGTACCTGCCTGTATTTCATTGTCATCAGATTTTGAGTAACAGGATGAAAATGCTGTGATACTCTGTTTCTCAAGAAGGAAACAGGTCAGATAGGATGATCATGAAGGCTCAGAATCAAATTAATTTGTTTTGCAAGCAGAGAATGTTAGTCCCTCCTTCAAAGTCTGCAGCGAGGAGAAAATTTAGAGGAGGAGAAGGAGGAGGAGGAGGAGGAAGAAGAAGAAGAAGAAGAAGAAGATTATTATTATTATTATTATTATAACCTGTCCTTGGGGCGTCAGAGACACATGAAAGGAAGCCTTAGTTCCAACAGGAAATCCCTGTCATCCATCTGTGCCTGTCTAGGGCTGTGTGTCTGTGCTCAGTGGGTCCTGCGCGCCCCCTGCTGCTCAATGTCTTCCCTGCAGGGGAGGTTTGTGTTTGGGGCTCATACTGGCTTCACCTCACTGTGCGCCTTGCACAGTAATACAAGGCCATGTCCTCAGTAGTCAGGGAGCTCAGCTGCAGGGAGAACTGGTTCTTCGATGTGTCTCTGGTGATGGAGAGTCGGCTTGGGAAGGACGGGTTATAATATGTACCACCATTGTAATATATCTCTTCCATCCACTGCAGCCCTTCCCCAAGGTTCTGGCGGATCGAGTTCCAGCTGTAATCACTGCTTGTGATGGAGAAACCAGAGACAGTACACGTGGGGGACAGCTTCTGGGAGGGTTTCACCAGTCCTTGGCCTGAGTCCTGAAGCTGCACTTGGGAGAGGAGGCCTGTAAATGAAGATAATTGTTCTCTTTCAGTCACTCGCAGTCACAATCATCCCTATAGATTCCCCATTGATGTCTCAGACCCTCGCCTTGGGGAACTGTCACCAGGCACAGGAGAACCCATAGCAATGGCATCTTTAGACTGCAGCGGTGCTTTCCCAAGAGACCCACAGTCCTGTCAGAAGAGAACGGATAGTCTTCAGTGCTCAAGGGTGGAATTTTAACCTAATGCTTAGTGAACGATTTGCATGTCAGGGAGCCCTGACCTTATAAACAGAGAACGATAGTGAACAGACTCCCCTTTTCCTTGGACCCAAATGAAGGGTAACTCTTTGTTTGAATCTTATGCATGTTAGTCTATAATGAGAGATCATTCTCCTTAGGACGTATGTGGGGAAAGGTCAAAGGAAAGCCCAGGTTTTCTGAGCTCACTGTCTCTCCTTCCAGCCCCTCATAGCCCCTGCCCTGCCTTGGGCTCCTATAGGTTCTGTGCCCCAGAGAGAGGACAGGATATAGTGGGTTGGAAGTATCAGGTGGACACCAGAGTATCTTCATCACTCCACGCTCTGCAAATGCCTTTTCTTCTTTACACCCTGGCAGTTTCTTATCAACCTCCCCAACGTCTTCAGTGGTTTTCTTTGGGCCATTGTCATCACCAACTCCAGCACGCCTACAAATAACACAGACAGCACATCCCAGCTCCTGATAGCAGAGGTCAGTCTTGATATAAATAAGGAGATTCAAGGATCCATAGAGTCAGGGAGGATGTTTCCAACTTGAGACTTTGGGCTCTATGAAAGAAAACTTTCAACTCTGTGACTTCAAAGTCTGGGCTTTATTTTAACTCTGGGTTAAAATAAGATCCATCTAGGCAACCACTCCTTAAAATTTATTGGACCCCATAGACACTGTTTTCAATGCCCCTTTCAAAGGGGAATCTGGTTCATCTAAAATGTGAGCATTGCCAACCCAATTCAGCCTCTTCACTTGCACCCTGGGCACAGACCTCTGATAACTGCTCTGGGATATAAACCTTGAATTGATTCTCTAGATTCTAAGATTCACTCATTTTGTAAACTGTTATATAATTGACTTGGGAAGCAATAGCACTCTCTGTAAACACGCAGTTAAAACACCCAATTCCCATTCAGACTCCTTCCTCATTTCTCTCCCTCAAAGAAAAGTCTATTTCCCCCTAGATTAGGATTGACCACACTAATTTTCTTCAAATCGGTTATAATATTTTAAATTTATACATAGGTATATATATTTAAGCACCATGAAAATTCAAGAATAATGTTACAGCCCAGAATTTTCAGAGGGGAATTTTCTGGCCCAGAATTTTCAGAGGGGAATCAGTCACCGCTTTGCAACAAAGAATCATAGTTTTCACCAATATCCAAGTATACAAGCACAGGACACTGACATGATCACTTAGAGATCATTGAGTTAGTTCCGTTATCACCTAATCGTTGTCATTTCAGCCAACTCTATACTCACAGCCTCTGTTGCTGCTTGTTAGCTGAACAGTGTAAATTCCACACTGTGACGTAGCTGCACATGAGTCCAAGTCACCTTCCTGTCTGAATGTGACTGCCATGGTCACTTCATGACTGTGGTTGGTCTGGGACTTATTCTGTCCCATCTATTGACATTATCCCTCTGTACATAACTTCCCCATGAGATCTACTAAACTTATCCTGAATGAGCTCATGAATACTCACTGAACTATGAAGGACCAATATTTGGAGCTCTAAACTCAGATGAACAGAAATTGTTTTCCAGTGTCCCAACCACGGGATGAGATTTGTCAGTCATTTAATCAAGGTGAACTAAGTACCTCAATATTCCGATATGTGGAAATGATAGAAAATATGACTCCAGGGAAAATCCAATCCATTTTTCTCAAGTTGTGTTCTGTTAATTGGTAAACAAGAATAAAACATTGTGGGTTAAAATTATATCTAGTTTATTATTGTTTGCTTTCTTTTTAATTTCTGACTCTATGACTAAAAGATGGCATGGAGAAGAAGGTCCCATTCCAGGTCTTATCTAGTGTCCGACTGAAAACCTCACCAGCAGGATGAAGTCTCTTCTTCCAAGATGGCTTTGTCTTAAGTCTGACAAGCTTCCCTGGCTTAAACTAGGAATGCATACAGGACTGAGGGCCAGGACCTTATTCTAGAACCTGGATCTCTCCTTTGGATGGAACTTCCTCACAACATGGTGCCTGAGTGTCTCCTGAAATTCATTAGATAAAGTGAAAGTTGCATTGAACTTTATTGATTTTCATTTCTATTTAAATAAAATTAGAAAATAAAGTTATTTAAATTAATATCCTATATAAAACCTGACCTATTATAAGTACCTTGGCGGGCTATTCAATCAACACCACAAGGGAAACCGTACAGAAGAGTTTTACTCAAGAAAAAGCATCTATCCTTGCTTCAAAAACAGGAGCACACTACTCCAGGAGACACAAATATGTCCTCTGAAGCCCATCCCCTCTTCTGTCCTGACTGTCAGTCACCGGCTGAGGATGGCAGCAAGACTTAGGAAGGTTAGATTTTAGACCTATATAACAGCTGTGATGAGCAAATGTGGCTTGAGGATCCCATTATGCTTTTGCTGGTCTATCCTAGACTGAGTAAATTTTAGAGAAATTTTAACCATCCTATATCCTCTCCTCCCAAATACCAGTTACTGGGGAGGGGTTTGCATCAGGGCTGACAAATCCTTCAGGTTTGCCTTTTCCCCTCTGCATGATGTGCCTTCATGTGTGGCTTTCTGCTCTTTGGAAGTTAAAGGACATTTCCTCATATTACAATGAAATGTTTCAAATTCAATGTTTGATACAAACCCACACTTCCAGAGAAGTCGTCAAGATAAATGGTAAGATAGAGAGGAAGCCCCGGACACTGCAGAAAGCCAGCTTTTAACTCCTCTCTGCTCTGTCTTCTTTAACTGAGTCCTGGGGCTGAGGGTCCTGAGCACTCACTGAAGTCCAGTCTCTCCCTGTAGGGAGGTTTGCATACAGATTCTTAATGATGCCCTTTCCTGCTGCTTTGTTACTCTGATCCAAGTGTGTATGCTTCACTTTCAGCCTGACCATTTGAATATGGAGGATGTTCTTGTCATTGTCTCTGGTGACTGCAATTCAACCATGCATCAAGTGTATATAGGATTTAGTACCAGTAACTGAGAGACACTGCAAGCCCTCCCCTGGCACTGGCCAATGACGCTCATGTCAAAATTGTTGGTGGTGAATGCGGAGACAGGTCAACAGAGTCTGAGAGAGGCCCTTGCCTGCCTCATGTCTCACTCAGACTCTACCAGCTGCACTTTGCCCTAGACATCTGCAAACGTAAAGACATCCTGCCCGGGAACCCAGCCTCATATCCATTGTTTATCATATTGTTTTCATTACTGTGATTGAAACAAGGGAATCTCAGGCCAGCAAACTCCACTGTTAGTTGAGTATAATCATAGCTGTTTGGTGAATGAAGGGACCTGGGCAGCCCATGCCTGTGACCTCTCTCCTAGAGTGGAGGGTTGTCCTAGGTTGGTTTTCATCAGCAGAGTAATGTGCCCTCTTGTGTATCCACCTATTAGAATGATAACTGAGGGGCAGATACACTGTCCTGAGGAAAGTAGTGGGCAATTATAATATTTGGAAACATATATGATTTCCTATTATACAAGTTACTGGTGAAACCTCATAGAGACTAAGAGGAACATGGGAACCATAAGGATTCATAAGGATTTTACCAGAATATAATCCCCCTCGTCCATAAGATATAAAGGCCTAAGTATACAAGCAAATGACACTAAAACAGGAAATTATGGCTACAGGTGGTAACCTATTATATATATATATATATATATATATATATATATATATATATATATATATATATATATATATATATATATATATATATATATATATATGATAGAGAGAGACAGACAGAGACAGAGGGAGACAGAGAGTGAGAGAGAGAGAGATAGAGAAGCTATTTCCTAGAAGGGGTCAGCCATTTTTCCTGGGTCCATGATTGCCCCTGAGGGCATGCTTGCAAGACCACACCTCAGAAATAGGTTCAAAATGCCCCTTTAAGATGGATGCCAATTCCCGCTCAGAGCAGCTAACCCTCACCAAAGACCTTATGGCCTGCGCCCCTATGATACACGACATCCCTCACTGACCCAGAGCCCTACAGGGGACAACACTGGAGACACAGTGTGGAAATTCCACCCGATCTGATCCTACCACACTGAGGCAAAACGCTAAGGGCATGCAACAGAACAGTAAGGGGAACAGAGCAACAAAGCCCCCAGGGAATACCAAAATTAGGGCTTGGTGCCCCATCAGACTCAACCAGAATACACTCCTAAAGGCCAAAAAACAGTTCTTGAACTTCCTACAAGCTTTTCTTTCTTGTAGTTGTGTTTTGTTTTTTGTCCTTGGCTTCTTGGTGGTGTCGTTGTTGTTTTATTTTTTTGTTGCTTGGTTTTGCTCTGTCTTGTTTTTGTGCATGTTATTATTTCCGCAGGTCTGTCTAAATGAGATAGGCTGGGTGAACAATCTGGAGCAGAAAACAATGGGACCGACAGTTCCAGGGGAACATGGGAGAGGGGGAGGCGAGGGGAAATGTAGGGGTCTTAACAAACCCAGGGACAAGGGAACAACAAGTGATCAAAATCAGTGGTGAGGAGGGTGTACAGACGCCTGGGGTGCACGATAAAGGGTAATGTAACCAAGAGGAATTACTGAAACCTAAAGGAAGAATGAGCATGATACTGGGATAAGAATAAAGTCAAAGGAAATACAGGAAAGGGCTAGGAGGCAAAGGACATTTATAGAGGTCTAAATAAAGGCATGTAAATATATTTATATATAAGGATGGGGAAATGGATCTATGTGCATATATTATAGGTTTAGTATTAAGGTAGCAAGTGGAAATTGGGTCTCCACTCAAGTACTCCCTCAATACAACAATACTTTGTTCTATTACACTGGCATTCTATGATGCTCACCTTCCCGACACAGTCACTGATTCCTGACACAATCACTGAAGACAAAGCGGGTGAATAAGCAAAATTGGTGAAGAAAGCTGATGTTGCCCGGCTATCAAAAGATATAGCGTCTGGGTTCGTAAAGGCTTAAAGGTAAACAAGCGACCATCTAGCTCAGAAGCAACAAAGCACACATAGAAGAAGTGCACCAGCCTGTGCTATCATAAGGTATAGAAGGGATCAGTTATCAGGCATCATAAGAACAAAATCATATCATTGAGAATGAGGGGAAATGCAGAGTGGAGACCCAAAGCCCTTCTGTAGGTAATTGGACATCCCCTTATAGAAGGGTCACGGGGAGGAGACAAGCCAGTCAGGGTGCAGTGTAGCAAAGATAAAACATAAAACTTTCCTCTAGTTCCTAAATGCTTCTTCTGACCACCATCATGATCCCAATTTTACCTTACAAATCTGGCTAGAACAGAGGATATACACTGGTACAGAGAGGAACTGAAACACAGGGAATCCAAGGCAAATGATCCCTTTAGGACCAGTGGTGAGAGTGACGATATCAGGATGGTGGAGACAGGGTGGGGTGGAAAGGAGGAACCGATTACAAGGATCTACATACAACCTCCTCCTTGGGAGATTGACAACAGAAAATTGGGTGAAGAGAGACATCAGACAGTGTAAGATATGACAAAATAATAATTTATGAATTATCAAGGGTTTATGTGGGAGTGGGGAGCGGTGAGGGAGGGGAAAATGAGCTGATGCCAGGGGTTTAAGTGGAGAGCAAATGTTTTGAGAATTTTGAGGGCAATGAATGTACAAATGTGCTTTAAACAATTGATGTATGTATGGATTTTGATAAAAGTTGTATGAGCAGCTAAAAAGTGGGTTGGAAAGTAGGAAGGGAGACATCAGACAGTGTAAGATATGACAAAATAATAATATATAAATTATCAAGGGCTCATGAAGGAGGGGGGAGCAGTGAGGGAGGGGAAAAAAGAGGACTTGATGCAAAGGGCTTAAGTGGAGAGCAAATGCCTTGAAAATGATTAGGGAAAAGCATGTACAGATGTGCTTCATACAATTGATGTATAAATATGTATGGATTGTGATAAGAGTTCTATGAGTCCCTAATAAAATGTTAAAAAATGATTTTAAAAAGATGGGGAAAAAAGAGTTGTATTAGCCCTTAATAAAGTGATTTAAAAACAAACAATAAAACACACTAAGCACAAGGAAAGATATAACATGTTGCCAAAAGGGCTCTTGCTGAGAAAAAGACAAGGGCTGCATGAAAGTGAAGGGGGTCTGCTTTCCTTGGATCAGCAAGAACTGCACCAGAAGATTCCCCAAGGTAAGCTCCTGAAAAATAGTGATGAGCCAAGTTTACAGTTTTAGAAAAGTATACCAATAAGTACATGTGCAGGATATGGATATGAAACATTTCACAGGGATTAGCATGAATCTGGATTAGGACAGGGCTATAATTCTTAATAAATTATGGCTCCCTGTACTTCTTGATTCCACATCTCTATTTAGTCTGGTGATGTATCTATGGTGGCTTTTGGTTCCTTGAACAAAGTCCTTCTGTTCCATGTGACTTGTGACCTGAAGGTTGGGGATGTCTTTTGTGGACATGTTTGCCTCGCCAGATTTAGTCAAAACTGATACTCATTTGGTGTACTAGAATATTTTTTCTGGGATAAATTCACTTAACAGATACAGGTTATCAGGCAGGAAAATGTGGAATAATTATGAGCAATAAAAGAGGCACTACAATATCTGTGGAAACATCTCATATCTAAGGGGAATTTTCTTGGACAGGCTGTGGAATTTACATTGTGACACAACATTAAGCAGGTTGGGCAATAATCTCAAACAGAATGTCCAATGCTCATAATGGTTCTTATAGTGTATTCTGATTCTCCTTAGCTACTATGTTATGTTCACAACAAATATAATCTTGCCACAGAAGATTAGTTATCAAAGATAACTTTTTTCCCAGAAATGGTAAATTTACTGTCATATACTGTTTGTTTCCTTTCTGTCTTTTTTTAAAGGAATTTAGAAGTAATTGGTTGACATCAATGGTCAAGAAATGTACATATGATTTCCTTTTCTGGTCCTCCTTCCAAAGACCAAATGAGAGCTTCAGTGAAAGTTAAAGAGTTTACTGAAGGGGAAAAAAAACAATGCAGGAATGGCCAATAATAATTGTAATGATTCACAAAGAACATTTTCAGAGTTTAAATGCAGAAGGATCCTGGAAATTAAAAGAAAATTCCAATCCCTTGATCTTTAATATATTGGCTGAAGTGACCAAGGCAATATCAAGGCCAATATAAAAGACTCAGTCATGTAATATTTTTGGAATGTGTTTTGCTTTGACTTTAGCTATTGGGAGAGAGAGTGAATGCTCTTCCTGGCAGCTTGTTGTTAGAGGAGCTGGGAGGAAGGAGGGTGCTTAGAGTCTTCATGAAGTATGCTGACTTTAAAAAGTCAGCTCAAAATACAGAGTAGAATTTAAACTTTTAGTCTCCACACACACACACACACACACACACACACACACACACACACACACTTTCATCATTTTATTGGAGGCACAGGGAGCTCTTCTCACAATCCATACATTCATTCATTGTGTTGAGCACATTTGTACATTTGTTACCATGATCATTCTCAAAACATTTTCTTTCTCCTGGAGCCCTTGGTATCAGCTCATCATTTTTCCCCTCCCTCCCTGTTCTACCCTCCCTCATAAACCCTTGATAATTAATAATTTTTTTATTTTGTCATATCTTACACTGTCCAATGTCTCCCTTCACACACTTTTTGGTTGTCCATCCCAGGGATGAGGTTATATGTAGGTCCTTGTAATCGATCCCCCCTTTCCACCCCACCCTCCTTCCACCCTCACGGTATTGCCACTCTCAGCAATGGTCCTGAAGCGATCATCTGTCCTTCATTCCCTGTGTTTCTAGTTCCTATTTGTATCAGTGTACATCCTCTGGTCTAGCCAGATTTGTAAGGTATATTTGGGATCATGATAGTTGGAGAGGAGCAGGGGAGGGTGAGGAAGCATTTAGGAACCAATAGAAAGTTGTATGTTTCATCATTGCTACACCGTACCCTGACAGGCTCATCTCGTCTTTGGGACCCTTCTGTAAGGGAATGTCCAGTTGCCTAGAGATGGTTCTTGGGGCCCTAATCTGCATTCCCCCCATTCACAATGAATTGATTTTGTGTTCTTTTATGCCTGGTACCTTATACGTTTGACACATCCTCATCCCACAGGCTGGGGTGTGTCTTCCATGTGGGCTTTGTTGCTTCTGAGCTAGATGGTCTCTTGTTTACCTCCAAACTTTTAAGACCCCAAATGCTATATCTTTTGTTAGCCAGGCACCATCAGCTTTCTTCACCAATTTTGCTTTTGCACCCATTTGTCTTCAGTGATCATGTCAGGAAGGTGAGCACACAATACTATGATATTTTGTTCTTTGATGTCTGATACATGATCCCTTCGATCACACAGTTTGGTGTGTTTCTTCATTTTGGGCTTTGTTGCTTCTGAGCTAAATGGCTGCTAATTTACCTTCATGCCTTAAGACCCCAAACGCTATATCTTTTGTTAGCCAAGCACCATCAGCTTTCTGCACCACATTTTCTTACACACCCATTTGCCTTCAGCGATCATATCAGGAAGGTGAGCATACAATAAAAAGGGTATTTTTGGTTCTTTGATGCCTGATAACTTATCCCTTTGGCACCTCGTGATCACACAAGGTAACGTGTTACTTTCACGTGGGCGTTGTTGCTTCTGAGCTAGATGGCCGCTTGTTTACCTTCAAGTCTTTAAGAGCCTAAAAATTTTGTCTTTAGATAGCCATCAGCTTTTTCCTCCACATTTGCTTATGCATCTACGTTGTCTTCAGCAACAGTTTCAGGAAGTTGAGCATCATGCAATGTCAGTTTAACAGAACAAAGTATTCTTTCATTTAGGAAGTATTTGAGTGGAGGCCTAATGTTGATCTGCTACCTTAGTAACAAACCTACAAATATATACACATAGATCTATTTCCCCATCGTCATATAAAAATACATGTACATATGTACATGCCTTTATTTAGACCCCTATATATGTGTTTTGCCTCCTATTTATAGCCTCTATTTCCTTTTACTTTCCTCTTGTCCCACTGTAATACTCAGCTTTCATTTGGGTTTCAGTAATTCCTCTCGGAATTACGTTACCTGTGATCAAACCCTACCAAGCCTCCTACACTCCCTTCACCATCGATCTGGATCACTTGTTGTTCCCTTGAATAAAATATATTTTTATTCTTAAACATTCTCTACTTGTGATATAAATTTGCACTAACTTTCAGAAACAAATAGCATTTATGCAAAAGTACACTTTCTGAGAAATAGTCACACTTCTGAAATTAAATGTCAAGTTAAAAACAAATAAATTTGTTTCACCTTCATCACAATACTAGCAATTTAGAAAGTCATTAATTTTCAGACAGCAGAAGATGGAAAGTTGTTAATAGACACCACACTCTGCAGTAAATAACATACAATGACTCTGGTGCCAACAGGAACCCAGTGGGACTGCCTGATCACCCCACACACTCAGCCCCTGGACTCACACATTTTCCACTATCAACAGGGCATACACTTGCCACTTTCATATCACTTATTTTGTGGACTATCTTTGTATTTTCCTTTGTGTAAAGTTGTATGTTTCATCATTTCTACCCTGCAACCTGACTGACTCATCTCTTCCCGTGACCATTCAGTAAGGGGATGTCCAGTTCCCTACAGATGGGCTTTGGGTCTCCAACTCTGCACTCACCCTTATTTACAATGATAAGAATTTTTGTTCCTTGATACTTGACACCCAAGCCATTCAACACCTCATGGTCACGTGGGCTGGTGTGCTTCTTCCATTTGGACTTTGTGCTTCTGAGGTAGATGGCCGCTTATTTATCTTCAAAACTTTAAAATCACAGACACTATATCTTTTGATAGCTGGGTACCATCAGCTTTCTTCACCACATTTGCTCATGCATGCATTTGTCTTCCGCGATCATATCAGGAAGGTGGGCACACACTGATATGATTTTTTGTAGTTTGATACCTGGTTCCTTGTACACCTCGTGGTCATAAAGGCTGGTGTGCTTCTTTTATGTGGGCTTTGATGCTTCTGAGCTAGATGACAGCTTGTTTACCTTCAAGCCTTTAAGATCTCAGATGCTGTATCTTTTGATAGCCAGGCACAATCTGCTTTCTTCACCACATTTGTTTATGCACACAGTAATCTTCAGTGATCATATAGGGAACGTGGGCACCCACTGATATGATTTTTTGTTCTTTGCTGTCTGATAACTCGTCCCTTCAACACCTCCTGGTCACACAGGCTTCCATGTGGGCTTTGATGCTTCTGCACTAGATGGCTGCTTGTTTATCTTCAAGCTTTTAAGACCTCAAATAATATATCTTCTGATAGCTGGGTACCATCAGCTTTCTTCAGAACATTTGCTTTTGCACACATTTGTCTTCAGTGATCGTGTTGGGAAAGTGTGCATCCTGGAATGCCAATTTAATAGAACAAAGTGTTCTTGCATTGAGTAAGTGCTTGAGTGGAGGCCCAATGTCCATCTGCTACCTTAATACTAAACATATAAATATATGCACATAGAGCTATTTCCCCATCATATATAAAATATTTACATTCCTGTATTTAGACCTCTATAAATACCCTTTGTCTCCTAGTTCTTTCCTCTATTTCCTTTTCCTTTCCTCTTGTCCCACTATCATTCTCAGTCTTCATTCTGGTTTCAGTAATTTCTCTTGGTTACATTCCCCTTACCAGGCCTCTCACACCCCCACGTCACCAATTTTGAATCACTTGTTGCTCCCTTGTCCCTGGGTTGTTCAACATCACCTTCTTGCCCCAGCTTCCCTCTCTCCCATGTTCTCCTGGAACCATAGGTCCCGTTGTTTTCTCCTCCAGACTGTTCATCCTGCCTATCTTACGTAGATAGATATGCAGAGATAATAATATGCACCCAAAAAAAAAACATGGCATAGCAAGACAAAGTGACAAAAGATAACAGAATGATGGCAACAAAAAAGAAAACCAATGACTCAAAAAAGAGTAAATTAATTAAAACAAAAAGAAAAAAGAAAGAAAAACCTGTAAATAGATCAAGATCTGATTTTTGACATGTAGGCATTTCCTTCAATTGAGTCAAATGGGGTGCCATGCTCTGGCCTCAAATCTATCCTTTGCACCTCCTTGGGAGCTCCCTGATCTGCTCACCCTATTACTCTGCCACATGCCTTAAGTGTTTAGCCTCGGTGTCATGGGGTCAGTAAAAGTCAATCCTGACACTGAGTCTCCAGTGTTGTCCCCTGTAGGTCCATGGAGCCATGAGGGACATAGTGTTTCAAAGTAGGGCTGGCCATATGGTTCACTCTGTGCATTGGTGGTTTGGATCAGGGATATCATCCTCCAGGCTGGGTGTGCCAGGTTGTCCTCCACTCTCTCGTCCTCCCCATTCATTTGCTCCCGTGTACTCTGATCGGACATGTCCCTCTCCCCTAGCTGCAGCCTTAGTGCCGTGCTCTAAAGTAAATTCTTCTGGGTAGGAGATGCAGTTGTCCATGTAGCTGGTATTGGGACAGAGCCCTCAGGGCCCTCTCCTGGCTCCCCACTCCATGCCATCAGGGTGAATTCACATCCAAGAACACTGGATTTGAGTCTCATCCCTCTTTCCCTGTGGAGAAATAAAAATAGACTCCCCTTGGGTGGGTCTGTGCCCTATTCCCCCACCACACATCTCTTTTTTTCCCTTTCTTCCTGACCCCTCCTTGTTAGTTGGCTACCATATGTACCCCTGGATTGGAAGACCAGCCACTTCTATGCAAATACTTTTTACAGAGGTAGTTCAAGCCTGTCCTATAAGGTCACTTTAGGTAGAAAATCAACTTGTTGTCAGTGAGAGAGTCTTGTTACAATTTAGGAGACACTAGTACACGCCTGCAATTGTAAATAGAGTTTCCCCTGAATCTCTTTGAGAATGGTGGGAACAAAACCAACTCAAGACACAGCAGAAAGCCCCACCTGTGCTCAGCAATGTACCTACTCCTGCATCCTGGTCTTGTTGTTTGTCTGGAGTGCTCCTTGCTGGTTGGAAAGCCCCATGCAGTCCATCCCCAGAGCTGTCCTGTAAGGGCCACACTGACTGCCCTGTCTGTGTCCACCTGCACGGAAATAGATGAGTCCTCAGTGCTCACAGAGGTCAGGGGCAGGTAGAAATGTTTCTTGCAGGGTCAAGGTCAGCACTGCACTGACCAAAAGTAGAGATCCCTGTACACCATGGTCTCTCTCTGGGTGTTGCCTGAATCTAATCAACTCAAAATGCTCTCTCCCTGACACTGACCCCATGGTAGGACCAGCATCTTCAGGAGAAAGAGGGGAAGGAAGGAGGCAAACATTTCTGAACCAAGTACATCCTGACTCAGCAGACTCGAGTCTCCTTCTGGGGAGGTCATTTTTAACCCGGAAACTATACCAAGTATTTCCCTATGAGTGTAATTGACTGATATAAGGTCTGGGATCCATGAGCAGTTTGTTAATGTCACAGCGCCAGTGCTCCACCAGGAGAGTTTTATAAAGCTCTCTCCAAATTAATTTGAATCAAGTTATAAGGCAAACAGATGAACACATGAGGTGGTTGAGGCTACTTATCAGGAAGAATTTCTAATAATACTGGGAATGGTTGGTGAGAAAAAGGCCAGGAAATATGAGCTGAGGTCTTTCTTTCCTATAAGACAATGCACCTGCTCGTTCTTCAAGGGCAGCAAATGCTGAACTCTGAGAATTTCAAACAAAAGTTTATCTCATCGGCTCTATAGCACTGCTGTCACAGACTGGGCTGCTCCAGGGGAATCCAATCCAATAAAAGGCATCAGTGCTCCCCATGTGGGGAGATGCCTCCCTCTCATGTCAGTGGCTTGTGAGATGATCTCATGTTCTCAGTCTCTAGGAGACAGCAGACAGCTTTTCCTCTTCTGTTGAACTGAGAGGTACCTCTGAGACTCCTGCTCTGCAGCTGCATCAGGCTGAGGGTTTCTGCCCCTCTCAGGAAGTGGTTTCTCTCACTGTGTGTCTTGCACAGTAATACATGGCCGTGTCTGAGTCCTTCAGGCTGCTCCACTGCAGAGACATGGTGCCGATGGGGTTGTCTGTGCAGATGGTGACTTTTCCTTGGAAGGATGAGTTGTACCTGGTGTCAGCGTCACTAGGAACAATCCTTCCTATCCATTCTAAGCTTATTCCAGGTGTCTGCCTAATCCAGTGAAAATAGTAGCTAGTAAAGCTGAACCCAGATATCTTACAGGAGATCCTCAAAGATTCTCCGGGTCTCTTCACCTCTGCCCCAGATTGCACCAGCTGTACCTGAGCACAGACACCTTTGGAGGTAGGATTCAGAGATCAGAGATTCCCTCTTCACACACACACCCTCCATTCATCTCAAACCCTGTGGTGATCCTGACCTGGGAGAAGAGCAATGAGGAGAGTTAGGGTGGCAGACCCCATTTTGCAAGGGGGATGGAAAGGAATCACACTGTGGTCTCCAGCTGGGTGATGAGGGAGCTTCCCCTGTGGAGGTAACCTGTGGGTCTAAAATGGATGTCTTCCACTTCGCATATTTCTGCCCTGCCCTCCATGTCAGACTCCTCCAGCCTCTTAAACCTGGACACCCAATGCAGGGGAGGTGTGGGTCTTGAGACTGTTGAGTGGGACAAAACCTGATCCTAATAATATCACACAACACACACACAAAGACACAAACACACAGGCATTGGCACCTTAACCCCGGACAGTATTGAACTGTGCCTCTCCACTCAGTGCATCTCTCAGTCCACACTCAGGGGAGAGTGGTTTGAAACCTGGTGTGAGGCTGCAGCCTGGGGAGTCTGGGCCCTCACATACAGTCCCTCCTTACTGTCTTTGAGGAATTATGTCCAGGATAGAAAATACCTCTCTCTCCTTAGTGAAGACTGTGAAAAATCAGATCTCCCAATTGGTCCTTTTCTCAGTAGACTCTCAGGTGTGTCCTAGAGCCCAGTTCTGCCCCGTGCTTCCTGCTGCCTGAGAAGAGGAAACAAATCTCAGGGACTGTCAACTTTACTCGGAGTGTCATCTGTGCAGATTAAAGCCAAAGATGAGTGTGTCACTCTCTGAATACTCATGGCCAACGTGGCCCTTGTTACCGTCTGTCTGACAGTGTAGCTCTGTTCAGAAGAGAAGTTAAAAGTATAACATGGGGAATATTTCACCTTCACCAGTTTCATAATCTGTCCTAAATATTTCTCTGATCTACTGTCATCTAAACTAAAGAAAACCATCAGTGTGTTAACTCTTTCACTCTGAGGAGGCCGTAGAGTTCCGGGAACATCAAAAACCGCTGATGTAACAGCCCACAAAGACAATGTCCTACATCTGGGTTTTAAGAGGAGTGACTGGGGACTTTAAGCCACATGAGGTGCAGCTAATTGTTTCTCCCTTTCCAGAGTGATGATCATTGAAAACACATGGAAACCATTCATCCAATGCTGTAATGAATCATGGATATGAGTCTCCTGAACTCTATGACCAGAAGAAAGAGGTGGTGCCTTGCTAACAGTACCCACTTCTTTGGAAAAGATAGCATTAGAAGATCTTGGGTACAGTGGGATAAAAAGTGAAACAATACACACACGCATACACACACACACACAAAGAAAATAAAAATAAAAAGACTATGCTTATTGGTTGGGTACACTTGTGGAAGTCCTGAGACTATGGCTGTCAGCGTCCCTTCAGGTGTGGGACTGGACTCACCCCTTGGGAAAACTTCCAGTCAAATAATCCACAAAACTACCAGAGAGCAATAGTCCTGGGCAGATACAATTACCTTAGAATAATCAAACTTCTGCGATTAAAAGGGCAACATTTATCCAGGGGAAAATTCAGAATGTTTGGAAAGAAAAGGTAATTATAACAGGAGTTTGTGAGTATTACAGTCAATGAAATGAAACAAGAGTGTATGAAAAGTTGAATGAATATTAATCTTCTCGATACAACTTCATGCAATCCACAAGAAAGTGTAAGGATAAAAATAGAAAATAATATTAAAATGTTTCCCTTCAGTTCTCCTCTGATAGGGAGAGAACACCTCAGGTTGTGGTTTATGCACTCGGGGTCTCCCAAGAAGAAAACAAGGACCCAGAGAAGATGTCCTAATTCCATGTTCATTCTCCTCCCTCTGCTCTCTGGAGTTGATGGTTATGCTAGAAACATCTAAATCTCAGTTCTCAGAGACAGGAAGAGGACTAAAAACCATGACACAGGGGAAAATGGGGTAGGGGGTGGCCAAATGCTGCTAGGAAACGTGTATCTTGCTCCCCATGCACTGAGTCTTGAATCTGGGTCATGCGCCTGTTTGTCCTCAGACCCTGTGCAATGCATCCCAATCTTCCCTTCATGGTGTTTACAATCTGATCTCACATAGCTTCCCTGACCTACTTTTATCGGCATCACCACATGCATTAAATAAATGCTATATTCCTGTTGTGGGGACCCAGGTACTTGACATAATCTCTTGAAGAGTGAGTCATTTTTTTCTTGTTTTTTTTAAAACAATTTATTAGGGGCTCATACAACTCTTATCACAGTTCATACATATACATACATCAATTGTATAAAGCACATCTGTACATTCTTTGCCCTAATCATTTTCCTTTTTTTCTCCTCTTTTCTTTTTTTACATTTTATTCGGAATTCATACAACTCTTATCACAATCCATACATACACATACATCAATTGTATAAAGCACATCCCCACATTCCGTGCCCCAATCATTCTCAAAGCATTTGCTCTCCACTTAAGCCCTTTGCATCAGGACCTCTCTTTTTCCCTTCCCTCCCCTCTCCCCCCTCCCTCATGTGCCCTTGGTAATTTACACATCGTTATTTTGTCATATTTTGCCCTATCCGGAGTCTCCCTTCCCCACCTTCTCTACCGTCCCTCTCCCAGGGAAGAGGTCACATGTGGATCCTTGCAATCAGTTCCCCCTTGCCAACCCACTCACCCTCCACTCTCCCAGCATCGCCCCTCACACCCTTGGTCCTGAAGGTATCATCCACCCTGGATTCCCTGTGCCTCCAGGCCTCATATGTACCAGTGTACAGTCTCTGCCCTATCCAGCCCTGCAAGGTAGAATCATGGTAGTTGGTGGGAGGAAGCATCCAGGATCTGGGGGAAAGCTGTGTTCTTCATCGGTACTACCTCGCACCCTAATTAACCCATCTCCTCTCCTAAACACCTCTATGAGGGGATCTCCATTGGCCGACACTTGGGCCTTGGGTCTCCACTCTGCACTTCCCCCTTCATTCATTATGGTAGATAGATAGATAGATAGATAGATAGATAGATAGATACACACACACACACACATATATGCATATATACATACACATATCTACACATACATACACACACACATATCTTTTTCTTTTTTTTTTTGCATGATGCCTTATACCTGGTCCCTTGGCAACTCGTGATCGCACTGGCCGGTGTGCTTCTTCCATGTGGGCTTTTTTGCTTCTGAGCTAGATGGCCACCTGTTCACCTTCAAACCTTTAAGACCCCACACACTATCTCTTTTGATAGCCGGGCACCATCAGCTTTCTTCACCACATTTGCTTATGCACCCATTTGTCTTCAGCGATCCTATCATGGAGGTGAGCAGTCAATGATAGGATTTTTTGTTCTTTGATACCTGGTAACTGATCCCTTCCGGACCACTCGATCACACAGGCTGGTGTGTTCTTCTATGTGGACTTTGTTGCTTCTGAGCTAGATGGCCGCTTGTTTATCTTCAAGCCTTTAAGACCCCAGGCACTATCTCTTTTGATAGCCGGGCACCATCAGCTTTCTTCACCACATTTACTTGTTCACCCACTTTGGCTCCAGCCATTGTGTCGGGAGAGTGAGCATCATAGAGTTCCAATTCAATAAAAGGAAGTATTCAAGCATTGAGGGAGTGTTTGAGTAGAGGCCCAAGGTCCTTCCGCCACCTTAATACTTAACCTATAAATATAGACACATAGATCTATTTCCCCATCCTCCTATATATATTTTCATGTACATGTCTTTTTCTACACCTCCACAAATGCCCTTTGACTCCTAGCTCTTTCCTTCATCTCCCTTGACTTTCCTCCTGCCCTACTACCATGCCCTACTACCATGGGCTAGTATACCTCTTCTCTAAGCAACCTTACCCTTGATCATTTCCCACCAGGCCTGCCACTCCACCCTCTCTACCATTTTGGGTCCCATGTTGTTCCCTTGTCCCTGTGTTTGTTAACACTTCCTTACCCCCCTAACCCCCACCCTAAGTCCCCCCGGAACTGTCGGTCCCGTTGTTTTTCCTCCAGATAGTTCATCCAGCCTGTCCTATTCAGACAGACCTGTGGAGACACTAACATGCACGAAAACAAGACAGAGGAAAACAAAGCAACAGTATACAACCAGACAACAAAACAACAAAAACAAACCACTGACAAAGAACAAAACAAAACACTTCACAAGAGAAAAGCTTGTAGTTAGTTCAGGGATTGTTTGCTGGCCCTTAGGAGCCATGAAGTGGATTCGAGATTCATGGGAAGACATTCCAGAAGACATGGTGTGACGTGCCTTCTAGAAATGTAGCATTTGTAATGCTATGGATGGCAGTGATGACATCAGTTCGGCCCTATAGGACATGGGGAGATGTCTTTGTGTTTTTCTTAGGCTCTAACCCTTGATAAGTGTTAAAAGCCTTGTCTTTCTCCATGGAGCACCTGGTCACTGGAACTGCTGGGTTGGCAGTCCAATGGGGCTCCCACAGGGCTCCACTATGGGACAGAAAAAGTGAAGATTTCAGTGAACTTTATAGGAAAAATAAAATTTACATAGAATTACTTCAACACTCAATTTATGATGAATTATCTTTTAAAAAATTAAGCAACACAAAACAGATAATTCATCAAGCACTTAAAGAGAAACATGCAATAGCCATCCTGATTAAAGCTAAAAGCCGAACCTTGGAAAAACCAGTAGAACTACAGAAAACATTAGCTTTGAAAGATGTTTTTGTAACCTTATGTGTTAGACATAACCTGACAGTAGTGTAAGCTCTCTAATATTATGTGGCCTTTGGGATATTGCATCTTAAGTACATAGTATTTACAAATAATGACCAGGAGATATGAAACTCAGTATTAACCATCATAGGCAGTCCTATCCAGTTCTGTCTTTCTCATCCTGTCCACCCCCCACACCCCCTGCTATAAGCTCAAAAGTAACAAAAAATTGAGTGAAACAAAACAATTCAGAAGTTGTGAAATCTGTCTTATATTATAATTTTAGTACAATTCCTAAGTTATACCACCTTTAGAGATATTTTAGTATTATATATATATATATATATATATATATATATATATATATATATATATATATATATATATCCAATTCTCTTTATAAAAGTGAAAGCATAGCTTAAGGAGCCCTGAGTGGGATGGAGGCCAATGATCCACAGCTTCATATGTAACACAGAACCTGACAGTTCAAACTCCCCTTAAGTTGCATCACTGAAAAATACACTCACCTCATTTTACTAAGACAAGCAAGGTAACGCTATCACAGAATAAACACCCCATAGAATACAGTAGCACTACACCAGAGCATTATCTTTAAGGCTGTAAACTCTATGGAGTCTGACTGTGCCATTTCTCTCTAGGCATACCTTTCTAAGTTTCTCCAAGAAACAACTGGTGAGTTTGAACCAATGACTTTTATTTTGCATCTAAGAGCTTAAAATCATTGCCTCTCCTGATTCCATATGCATGAGAATCAGAAAATTGAAACAGAAAGCCAAACATGTCTATGTCACAAATAATTTGCATCGTGGATGCATTTATCCTCAGTACGTGAACATTAGAGAGAGTCAAACTATATTTCACTGAACTCAAACTAAAAGCTTTTCTTAGAGAAAACAAAAAACTGGTTACTGATGTGAAATTATATTGTTATGGTAACTGATGTGGAATTATATTGTTTTACTATTTTATTATTTGAAGGAAAAAATATCAAGGAAATGGCATTGACCTCTACTAGACTAACATATCAGTCCTTGGAAAATAACAGGCTTGGTAAATACAAGATTCAGAGAAATTATAGGAAAATGTTCATTGATATGAATTGTCATGGTAAGTGCAGGAAGCAGCTGCAACATAACAATTGTGAGGATGACCATGAATTGGACAAAATTTATTCCATGTTGGGTGAACAAGTAAATGTGGTGAAGAAAGCTGATGGTGCCCGGCTATCAAAAGAGATAGTGTCTGGGGTCTTAAAGGCTTGAAGGTGAACAAGCGGCCATCTAGCTCAGAAGCAAAAAAGCCCACATGGAAGAAGCACACCGGCCAGTGCGATCACGAGGTGCCAAGGGACTAGGTATAAGGCATCATGCAAAAAAAAAAAAAGATATAAGTGTGTGTATGTATGTGTATATATGTGTATATGTATATATGTATATGTGTATGTATATGTATATATATATATATATCATATTAAATGAAGAGGGAAGTGCAGAGTGGAGAGCCAAGGCCCATGTGTCGGCCAATGGAGATCCCCTCATAGAGGGGTTTAGGAGAGGAGATGGGTTAATTAGGGTACGAGGTAGTACCGATGAAGAATACAGCTTTCCCCCAGATCCTGGATGCTTCCTCCCCCCAACTACCATGATCCGAATTCTACCTTGCAGGGCTGGATAGGGGAGAGGCTGTACACTGGTACATATGAGGGCTGGAGGTACAGGGAATCCAGGGTGGATGATACCTTCAGGACCAAGGGTGTAAGGGGCGATGCTGGGAGAGTGGAGGGTGAGTGGGTTGGAAAGGGGGAACTGATTACAAGGATCCACATATGACCTCTTCCCTGGGAGAGGGACGGTAGAGAAGGGGGAGAAGGGAGACTCCGGATAGGGCAAGATATGACAAAATAACGATGTGTAAATTACCAAGGGCACATGAGGGAGGGGGGAGAGGGGAGGGAGGGGAAAAAGAGAGGTCCTGATGCAAAGGGCTTAAGTGGAGAGCAAATGCTTTGAGAATGATTGGGGCAAGGAATGTATGGATGTGCTTTATACAATTGATGTATGTATATGTATGGATTGTGATAAGAGTTGTATGAATTCCTAATAAAATGTAAAAAAAGAAAAGAGGAGAAAAAAAAGAAAATTATTAGGGCAAAGAATGTACAGATGTGCTTTATACAATTGATGTATGTATATGTATGAACTGTGATAAGAATTGTATGAGCCCCAATAAATTGTTAAAAAAAGAGATAAGTGAATAAAGAATGAATGCAAAAAATAAATAAATGTTCTATTTTAAAAGAGAAAAAAAAAACCCAAAAAATTTATTCCATGTTGATATAGACTAACTGTGAGTCAGACCTGAGGGTGAGTATGAGTCAGAACCAATTCCAGGGCCTTTAACAGCCTACAACAGCCTGTCAAAGAAAGACATTTTAGGATCCATAAGTGTAATTTAATTCATGAATTATAAATCCCAGTGAAATATTCTCATAAAAGAAATGCAAATCTCCCAACACAATTCTCATTGGGTTAGTCCCACCCTGATTCTACCATGAAATTCCTGTTACAATCTTCCATTTATTACCAGGTCACCTCCATCCACTTACTAACTGATGTGGTCTTATGCCATATCTAGCAAACCTCTCAGAGAAACAGCAAACTAAGAATTTTACCCAAAGCCAAGTAAAACAAAATAAACACAAACCCAAATTATCAGAAAAGTTATTTAAATACGTAAATGTGCTATAATCCCCAAAGATATAAAAACATCACAATGTGTCATTTTCCTCTATGAATAAATGTAAAGGTTATAGTAATTCTTTGAACTTGAAGTCCTTAAGAGACGCAGATAGTTAATATGGTTAGCACCTAACAGAAAATTTGTCTTCCTTGAGAGACAGGCTTTGGTGACCTACCTTAGAAAAATCAAACCTTGAAAATTCGATGAGGCTTTTTCTAGGGAGACAAAAAGAGTCTCCCTAAATTAAGATGCACTGAAAAGCAAGTGCTCTCTTAAACTTCTTCAAACCTGAATGTTAATAGTGCTTGGTTATCAAAAGACATAGCATCTGGGATCTTAAAGCAGGAGTCCTCAAACTTTTTAAATAGGGGGCCAGTTTGCTGTCCCTCAGACCATTGGAGGACCGGACTATAGTTTAAAAAAAAAAAAAGAAGAACTATGAACAAATTCCTATGCACCCTGCACTTTTTTTTAAGGGTGGAGACAGACCCAGTCATGGACATGGCATCCTGCTGGGTCTCCTTGTTTATTAATTTCCAGCCAATCAGTTCAGAAAGCTGAGGAGGGTGAAGCGGGAAAGGGTGAAGCTGCCACCAGGAGCTCTGGACATACTCTTCTGGGGCAAGCTTGGCAGGTACAGACTGTCGACAAGACCTCCCAGGCCCCACCAGGGACTGGTAGGAAGACCATGGATCAGTGGCTGCTCTCTCACACAGATGGAGACCTGGAACTCAGGGGTGGTGCCATGGGCCTGCATGCTCCAGCAGGTCATAGACCATCAGTGTCCTGGTGAGCCTAGAAGGATTTGACCAGAGTGATTCATGGGGTGACTGGAATGGAGCCCCCGACTGGGACATGGCCTTGTAGTGGTTGCAACTGCTCACACAACTTAGGGGTCAGGATGGGCCCTGGTGAGGGCTGGAGCCCCTTGGGGAATTGGGGCTCATAGGGGTGAGACCAGACAGGCAGGGAGGGGCTTCCAGGCTGAGGAGAGAAGTCAAGGGTGTTATATCTTTCAAGACACAGACACCCTAAAAGCAGAGTCCCAGCCTCCAGCCTCGGAGGCCAAGATGAACTAGCGCTTGGCCCCATCCTGGCACAGGGCATAGCGTCATCAGGAAACACCGTTCCCCACCACCCCATCTAGCCCTCTCTGCCTGAAGGTCTGTAGGCTGTAGTTCTAAAGGAGGGTGACCAATACCTGTGGCTGTTGGGGGTGTGTGGGGGTTGGGCTGCACATTTACTTCCTCTGGGAGGCAGATTTGTTGCCTTCAGAGATGTACTTCAGGGAGCTGCTGAATATTCAGAAGCGGGATTGCCCATGCTTGGGGCCATCATTGAGCAACTCGTGGCCAAGCCCGTGGCCAGCCTCATTTACCGCAGGGCATCTTAAAGGCATCAGGCTGATTGCACTCGGGCCGCTTGGCCATGCTATCATTGTGGATGGTCTCCGTGAAGGCTGGCCATGGCAGCAAGTGCTCCTACATGGAGCCCATGGAGAACAGCTCGTAGCTGCACTTGGCACACACATAGTGGGCTATTCTGGAAAACCTCGCCCCCAGAGAAGCTTCAGAAAGACAAAGTGCTACCAGGTTCCTATCCTGCTCCCACACTCTGACAGCTCCAAGTGCACTGACCCCATCAGACATATCTTATTTTGAAGTAAAAAAAAAACACAAACAAAAACAACAGGCAAAAACACCTGGCGGGTCAGATAAATGTCTTTGGCCAGCTGCATGTGGCCCGCGGGCCATAGTTTGAGGATCCCTGTCTGAAATGCTTGAAGGTAAACAAGTGGCCATCTAGATGAGAAGCAACAAAGCCCATGTGGAAGAAGTACACTAGCCTGTGTGATCATGAAGTGTCCATAGCATAGGATCAAGTATCAGGCATCAAAGAACAAAAAAATCTCATCTTTGTGCCTGAGGTAGGGTGGGGAGTGGAGACCCAAAGCCCATCTGTAGGCAACTG
Source organism: Tenrec ecaudatus (assembly GCF_050624435.1). Classification (NCBI taxonomy): domain Eukaryota; kingdom Metazoa; phylum Chordata; class Mammalia; order Afrosoricida; family Tenrecidae; genus Tenrec; species Tenrec ecaudatus. The sequence goes on from NW_027459453.1 coordinate 246,645, forward strand.
GTCATCCCCTTACAGAATGGTTGTAGAGAGATGAACCAGTCAGGGTGCAGTGTAGCAATGATGAAACATACAAATTTCCTCTAGTTCTTAAATACTTCCTCCCCCCGCCCTGCCACACACACACTATCATGATGCCAATTCTACTTTACAAATCCGGCTACACCAAGGAATTACACTGGTACAGATAGGAACTGAAAACACAGGGAATCAGGACAGATGATCCCTTTGGGACCAGTTCTGAGTGATGATATCAGGAGGGTGGAGGGAGGGTGGGGTAGAAGGGAGAACAGATTACAAGGATCTACATATATCCTCCTCCCTGGTGGATGGACAGCAGTAAAGTGGGTGAAGGGAGACATTGGTGTAATATATGAAAAATAGTTATAATTTATAAATTATCAAGGGTTCATAAGGGAGGGGGAGTGGTGAAGGGAGGGGAAAAATGAAGAGCTGATACCAAGGGCTCAAGTAGAAAGAAAATATTTTGAGAATATGATGGCAACAAATGTACAAATATGCTTGACACAATGGGTGGATGTGTGGATTGTGATAACAGGTGTACAAGGCCCAAATTTTAAAAAAAGATAGGCAGTCCCTCGGAGGCACTCCATAAACACAAATTGGTAAACACAATGACATGAATCTCTAACTGGAACAACTAGCTTTCTAAACTCTGGGATGGCAGGTAGCCAGGCTGGGATACCTATGTTCCTCTGAACAAAGAGGAAGGACAGGCTATGGGAAAGAAAACACTTCTTGGGAACTAGAAAGACTTACATCGATTCTGCCTATCAAATCTCAAACCATATGCACTCTTAAAATATGCCTGCTAATGAATGTCTTAAATCTCCCATGCTTCCCTGGACTGGCCTGAGATTACTAGATGAATAAAGAAATTAAAACTCCCTGGAAACTATCCCTTGACAATGGATCATGTAGAGAAGGTTAAGAAAAGAAAATATAGGGAGGACATTTTACAGTATTGTTTTACCTCAATAATTACAGCAGGAATTGAGAAGCCTCAATGTGTTGTTTGTTGTGAATTTCTATCAGTCAAACCTATGAAGCCAAACAAATTAAAACGCCATTTTGATAGCAAGCATCAGAGCTTCTCTGGCAAGGATACCAACTATTTTAAAAGCAAAGCTGATGGACTCAAGAAAGCCAGACTTGCCACTGTTGGAAAGTACCACAAAGAAAACATAGCAGCCATTGAAGTTTCCTATTTGGTGGCACACAGAATCACCAGGCAGGACTCTACAACCTCACACCATTGCTGAACATTTACTGTTGCTTAGCAGCCAAAGACATTGTTTGAGTTATGATGAGAGACGAATTTGTGACAAAATTGCATGCAATTTCTTTATCTAACGACACTGTCTGCAGAATAGATGTCATGTCTGCTGATATTCTTATTAGATCTTCCAATAAATTAAATCTGCTCCACTTCCAATATTTAGCATCCAGCTTGATGAATCTACAGACGTTGCAAACTGTTCAGTTACTGGTTTACCTCAGGTATGTTAAGGATGGCAACTTTAAAGTTGACTTTCTTTTTTACAGACCTCTTGAAATGACAACTACTGCACGTGGTAGATTTGATACAGTTGGTTCATTTCTGAAAGAGCATATGATCTCTTGGGAAAAGGTTTGTAGTGTTTGCAAAGATGGTGCCTCTGTTATGCTAGGCTGTCCATCTGAACTTTATCATTTGATATTGAAGAAGCCACAAAAAGTCATCAAAACTCACTGTATGATTCATTGTCACATATTAGCAATGAAGATGCTGTCACAAGAGTTACAAGAAGCAATGAAAAACGTCATAAATTCTGTCAATTTTCTAAAGGTGAGCACTTTAAACAGTCGACTGTTTTTTCAACTGTGCAACGAGTTGGATGTGCTGGATAATGCTCTGCTATTTCACATAGAAGTGAGATGTTGTCAAAAGGAAAAGTTTTAAAAAGTGTTTTTGAGCTTCGTGATGAACTCAATAAATTTTTTAACCAAGACCGCAGTTCAAAACACTTTTCAGCAATAAAAATGAACTGCAGAAAATAGCTTCTTTGGTTGCCATCTTTGCCATCTTGAATGAGTTAAATTTATCACTGCAAGGACCAAATGCAACATGCCTTAATTTTTCTGAAAAGATCTGATCATTCCAAATGAAACTTCAGCTTTGGAAAAAAAAATTGGATGAAAATAAAATTCACACGTTGCCTACCTTAACTGCTTTCTTTGAAGAACATGTAATTGAACCAGATGAAAGGATTACGATAATTTCTGTGAAAGAACACTTGCACATGCTTGCAGATGAAATTTTCTAGTACTTTCCAAATCTACCTGACACCCCATTTATACTTCCCAGAAGCCCATTCACAGTCAAAGTTGAAGATGCTCTTGAGACAGCATAAGAGGAGTTCATTGAACTTATTAACAGTGATGCAGCAAGAACTGATTTCTCTACAATGCCAGTTATAAAATTCTGGATCATGTGTGTGCAGTCATATCCTATTCGGTCTGATACTGTGTTGCACCTTCTTCTTTCATTTCCAACATCATATCTTTGTGAAACAGGGTTTTCCAGCTTGTTGGTTATCAAGTCTAAATACATAAGTACACTTGTTATGAAAGATGGTCTTTATTGGGCTCTTGCAAAGACTGCCTGAGAATTTCTGATCTGGTGAGAGAGAAGCGATCTCAACCTTCACACTTACAGTTGGCTTTTTACGCACACTGTCGCTAAATGTAACAATGTCATTTACTGTTGTTATATTAAGACTGTTACCCATGCTACACCATGCTTCAAGACAAAATTTCATTTATTTGTAATTAGAAATAAATATTTCACAATACATTAAAAAAAAGAACTTCAAACTTACACTATGAAAGCAACTGTCACTAACAAGGTAAAGTTACGGTGAAGTAAATCTATTTCTGTGCATCGAGCAATATCTTGATTCCGCAGCGGACTTTTCAATCCCAGAGAGTGTATCCTGCTATCCACCAATAAAGCCTCACACCTTTAGGCTTTAGATTTCATATTCTGACAGTATTCTTGTCCAATCAGCCTTCGTGTGGTAGGATACATTGTTTCATAGAATCTGAATATGTCTTCCAGTGAGACCAGTCTTGAATAGAACATCTTGCTAGGTTAAGCATAAGACCCAAAGGAGGCGCATCCACACAGTGACTGCAACAACAGGCTAAAGCATAACCACTGTGAGGACCTTATAGCATATCTGTGTGTCCTAAAGGAGGGCCAATATTATGCAGACCAATTTGAGAGCCTCTAATAACACCAAAATAAGGGATCATGACCCCCCTCAAAAAATCATATTTTGGAGAAGAGACAAGAAACATCACAGGATTGGCATGAGAGAAGGTCCAGTAAATGTCATGAGTGGGTCATGCCTATGTCAGACAGAAAGATCATGCCCAGGAAAATAACTTACTGGGGGAAGGAAGGGATAAAAGATGTCTTGATACAAGGCATCAAGTAGAGAGATCATATTTGCAAAATAATGATGGCAGCATGTGTACAATTTTGCTTAATGTAGTTGGCTTATGGATTGTTGCAATATGTGTAAGAGCCCACATTAAATTATTTTTTTTTAAAAGAAAAAGAACTTACCAGTAACAGCATTTGGCAGGTTCCAAATCCTTGAATCAGACTTCAGGGGATTCACCAGTCTAGAGTTGGCACCCTGGAAAGCAATCCGACTGCAGGACCTAAAATGATTAGAATCCAGATATGTAAACCTGTCTGGGTACAGCCTGAAGCCACGCTCTCTCAGTTACATTATGAGGCAAATTTATCAGGTTTGTAATGGGGTGTGCTACATAACAATTATATAATTATTTTAATGTAATTTTCACTGGATTTTAGAAGAAACCAATCTAGTTCTAAAGCTAATCCTGTAAATGTGGAAGATAGAAGAATCAATCCATTTGAATTGTGGTGCCAGCCAAGAATTTGAAAGTACCATAAACTGCCAATAGAACACCCACTGTCTTGAAAGTAGGAAGACCCATATGCCTTTAGAGACAAGCAAAGCCAACATGGGCATGTCGTCAAAAGAGAATAGTCTCTGGAGAGCACAGCATATTTGGCAGAGTGAAGGGTCTGGAGAAAAGTGAAAAGCTCCCAACATGATGGAATGCACACACAACAAGATGGATGGACACAGTGGCTGCAACAATGGAATCAAGCAAAACAAGTGTGAGGCTGGCACAGGACTGGGCAGCATTACGTCTTGTTGTATCTGGGGTTACTATGCTTCAGAACACACTCAATGACACCTAGAAACAACACAAAGATGCATCAAGGGCCCAAGCACAAAACTGTAAAAGTGTGGACAGCTAGGAGATAGCTTATAGCCAAATTTCATGATTCCGGGAATTGGGTTTCATATAATGAATTGCATATTTAAGATGAAAATAACAAGTTGAATGATTACATCAATGGTTTTATAGCACTGATTAGTATAAACATTTATTTGAGCAGGATTGACATGATAACTGCAGCAAGGATCTCCAATATAGCAACTGTGAGGATGGCCATGGATTGTGCAGTATTTCCTCCATTTTGACATAGAATAACTATGAGTCAGTTCTGAGGGTAAGTATGAGCCAGGAACAATTCCATAGCCCTTAACAACAACAGCCTAAGACTTACAGTCAAAGTCAGACATTTTAGGATCCATAAATAGAATTTATGAATTTTGCATCTAAAAGCCTCACCACAGAAAAGCAAATCTCCGAGCACAATTCTTAATGGGTTAGACCTACCCAGATTCCAATGTGAAAATCCTATCGCAGTCTCTTATTTAGGCCTGTGTTATCTCCACCCGATTTCTAATTGATCCACTCTTATACCACGCCTAGTAATCAACTCAGAAACACCAGTAGCAGCAAACTAACTGCAATGCCCCTTTTTCCTAAAAGCTTGGAGAATTTTACTAAAAAATGAAACAAAACAAATATGAATGTCAACCTAAAAATCTTAAATGGAAGAATTAGGAAAAATTCTTTAAAACCTCCAAAATAAAAACATCACCATGTGCCATTTTTCTCCTTGAATAAGTGTGAAATTCATGGCAATTCTTTAAAGTTGGAACTCCTAATAATTCAAACAGATAAAATGATTAGCAGCTAACTTAGAAGATAGTTGGTTTCTCCTCAGAGACACTTTAAGAGCGAGGCCTGGTGACTTACTTTTGAAAAAGCAATCTCTGAAAACACTATGAGGCACGGTTCTTCTCCAGAAAACACGGGCCACCATAAATTAAAAACAACCAATTATCAAATGTTATCTAAATACTCTTGAAACTTAGAATATGAAGACAACTGCCTCTCACAAGCAAAAGATGTCCTGTGAGATTGTCACTAGAACAACCAGGGGCAGCGAGATGAAGGGCCAGCTCTCCACCATGACTTTCAATGTCTCTCGATATATCTGGGCAACAGCTGCCAAGAACAATGGTGGGGAAATTTCTATTTCAGAGAGGCAATCGGTGAAACCTCACTTAGCAACAAACTCTGCATGGAAAACTCCAAAATACTGTGTGAGTCCCTGAGCTCATTCTGATCAATCTGCTCCAAAAGGTATCCTGGACTATGAATGATAAGTCATCTGCTCAAAGCTCAGGGAGAGCCCAGCCCTCCACAACCTTCGTCCCAGAACCCTTACTCACTGGAAGGTTTGGAGTCAATGCTGACTCCTAGAGATCCTATAGGAAAGGGGAGAATTTCTCTTGTGGAGTTTCAAGATTATGCACTGTACTAGATTGGGAAGTCCAGTTTTTCTCCCATCCTGCCACCTGTGTCAGAAATAGTTAGGAAACCTTCTAGTCATACTACTCACCTTTTCAATTCACAGTTGTAGAGGCTGGCAAGGCTCAGATATCAGTCTGGACCCTTCTCTTGACTCAAGTAGGTCGAATGCACAATGAAATAAGAAGGGAAGGTCAGATGGTAGGCTCCTTCCTCATGGCTGTGCAGATTGATGAATCCAAGCTATATATGAAATATGTCAAGATGCTCTCTCACATCTGGAGATCCACACGTCTAGGAAGTCCCCAGAACTGGACAAAAGCTGCAGATAGAATGTACTTGAATTTATACGGGGAAAACCACACCCAACAGGATAACACCTCCCACTACTTGGCTGCTGACAGCAAATCTCTTCATGGAAGTGATGGCATTATATCGAACACTGTCACCTAAGCTCATTCGTAATTCCTAAACTTCTGAGAATCCTGGCCCAGCCAAGTCAGCATAAAACCGCAGCCATTAAACATTATCCACTGTGCCACCAACCCAAGTGATTTCAATAACAGAAAAGTGTGAAAGGGAAGGAGGAACGAGCAAAACCCTTCCAGAAATAGCTTCATCTAACTGGATCTCTTATATGCCATATGGTTTTGACATTTTGAAAAGTCAACTCTGGCTCTGGCCCTTAGCACAAATTCACTACCATGATGCCTATTGCTACTCAGAGCAGCTTTATAGAAAATAGGGGAAGTTCCCCTTTGACTTAACAAGCAGACTCAGACTCACTGCTTTCCATTCAGTTCTCAGGCCACACAACCTCATAGGAGGAATGACGCCTGTGGGATTCTGAGACTGTAATTCTTTACAGGCTCAGATAACATTGTCTTTCACCCTTGGGACAGCAGACTGTTGGGAACTGTAGACCTCGGGGTACACAGCCCACCTGTTAACCACTCTGCCATGAGGGCTACTGTTGGTCTTATGATATTGTAAATCATTCCAGGAGTATATGTCCCCATATCTGCCCTGGGTATTGGCTGGTAAATTCAAAGCACTGACCTTGGGATTAATAACCCAATACCTAGTCAACTCTGCCTTGACTGTGTATTAAAAGCCCAATACCTAATGAAAAGAGCTCCATCTCTCTATAGTACAGTAACCATTACTGCATCCCAAACCAGATGTGTTTAGATTATTGATCTCTGGAGAAGATTCCAGCACATTTCCTTAGTTATTAAGTGTGTTTATGAAGGAAGCATCATTAACTGGTTTTTTTTCATTCAAAATTAACTTTCTTATAGATTAGGTGGGTAGAATTTCATATCTTTTGTTACATATCCCATCAGTCATAGGATAAGGCTCTCTTATTCTGCTGTGTCTGGGCAAGGTCCTTGTCTGCTTGCAATGTCTGTGGGCTTAATCTGCCCTAGACAGCACCATAGATGTATGCTTCAGCATTACCTTGAATCTGGGAGGTTCACTGCATAGAGACTGCTAGTCCACAGAGCTCTGATCCAGGTCTCCTTTCTTGCTGTAATCAGATCAGAGATGAAATGTTCTGGAGCCACACCTCAGGAAAATCCCCTTACATCTAGGTCAGAAAAGATTATGAAGGGATAAAGGATTTGCTATCATAGCCTGAATCCCTTTACCACGGAATATGATCATACATGATCCCATCCCAACTGATCCATTCTCTGAGGCCACATTATACCAGAAATGTAAAATAAACTAAAACCCAGTAATATGGTGTCCATTCTCCCTCACAGCCAACCTATGAACAGATTAGAACTGTTCCCTAGAACTAGTGCTGTCAATCATATGCTCCCAAACTTAGTGACCCTTTTGCATGCCCCCTAGCAGGAAAATGGAAAAAATTACCCACATCCTTGCTGACTATTGAAACGTTTTTACTATAGCCCATAATCCAGAATAAAGTATTACAAAAAATCTCACTGCCCCTTGTCGGAGCATACTAATGGTGACTATTTAGGACAGGGTAGAACTGCCCTTGAGTTTCTAATTCCTTATGGGAGCCACATATTTCTCCCATAAAATACACGTGCACCATTCCATTTCCCCTCAAGGGGCAGTATCAGGTACTTCAGTAAACACTGCACTATGCCGTTATAGGAGCAGACTTCTTATCTTTCTCAATTAGAGACCTACTCAATTTGAAGCTGTCAACTCTGGATTAATAGACAAACTCTGCCCACTACTCGACCAGACTTCAAAATTGACACAATTACAAAACTTTCACACCACTGAGAATTATGATCCCAGCAAGTTGATACAGTTAATGTATCTCTGTAAATCAGTAAGATATTAAAACACACCGAGGACCCAGAAAAGGTACTGAGATGTGAAAGAGATAGAGGGTGAAAATGCATCCGAATCTGTTTGCCCTGTTTATATTGAATAGAGCAATAAATCCATATCTTCAAAATCCAATATAGAACACACTCAATTCACGCAAAAACAGACTTGCATATCTAATGTTACTTATGCTCATTATTCAAGAAATAAATACAACATATATAATGCTTTCACATGCAAAAAATGTCTATTCTTCCAATTTTGGTGGGTAGAAAGATAAAGTTTTACATGACTGGCTGTAAGGGATGGCATTATCTGTTTGCTGTCCCTGAGGCCAGGTCCTTGTCTCTATTTCACATTTAGAGTCTTAGTTTTCATCTTCCAGGTCCCTAAAGAAATGTGTCAAGTCCAAGATATTTCCAGAGAATCTGAGACATCTCAGAGAAACCATCTGGGCCAAATAATGAGAATGCCGTTTGAGGTTGAGCAGATTTCAGCTGAAATCCACCACCACTTCTAGGACATACCCAATTTTTCAGATATACACATCAGTGGGAGGTTAGGAAACAATAAATTTCAGCTACCTACAACACAGGAGCAGTGTGGTTTAGAACAAACTCTGGATGGCCTTGGGAAGAATGGGCATTAGAGAACACTCCATTGCACCCAAGAGGAACCTGTCTGTGGATCAAGAGGCTGCTGTGCAAACAGAACAAGGGAATACAGAATGGTTTAAAATCAGGAAAGTATGTTACAAGAATTTTTAAAAATAACTTTATTGGCAGTTCTTACAGCTTAAAGATAATCCATACATACATCCATCGTGTCAAGCCCATTTGTGCATATGCTGCCATCTTCATTTTCAAAATATTTTCTTTCTACTGGAACCCTTTGTATCAGCTTCTCATTTCTCCTTTCCCCACCCTCCTTCCCTCATGAAACCTTGATTATTTATAAATTATTACTTTTTGCATGACTTGCACCAACCGCTGTCTCCCTTCACCCACTTTTCTGTTGGTCCTCCTCCTTGGAGAGGTTTACATGTAGATCACTGTGATCGCTTTCCCCTTTCTACCCCCACCTTCCCCTTCCCCTCCTGGTATAGCTACCATCATTATGGGTCCTAAGGGGTTATCTGCCCTGGATCCCTGTGTTTCCAGCTCTTATCTGTATCGTGTACATGCTCTTGTCTAGCTGCATTTGTAAGCTAGAATTGGGGTCATGATAATGGGGAGGAGGAGAAGAAGCACTGAATAACTAGAGGAAAGTAGTATGTTTCATTGGTGCTATATTTCACCCTGACTGGCTCATCTCTTACTTGTGACCCTTCTGTGAGGGGGTGTCAAATTGTCTACAGATGGCCTTGGGTTTCACAGTGATATGGTTTTTTGTTCTGGGTCTTTGATGCCTGATAGTTGATCCCATTGACACAACATGATCACACAGGCTGGTGTGCTTCTTCCATGTGGTCTTTATTCCTTCTCAGCTAAATTGACGCTTTTTAAATTTTCAAGCCTTCCTGACCCTAGATGCTATATCTTTTGATATCTGGGCAGCATCAGCTTTCTTCATCACATTTTTTAATGTGCCCATTTTGCCTTCAGTGATTGAGTCAGGAAGGTGAGCACCAAAGAATGGCAAGTTATTAGAACAAACTATTTTTGCATTGAGGGAGTACTTGAATAGATCTATTTACTGATCATTATATATAAATACATACCTCTATTTAGACCTCTCTATGTGTCCTTTACCTCCTAGTTCTTTTCCCTATTTCCTTTTACTTTCCTCTTGTCCCACTATCATTTTCAACCTTCATTTGGTTTTCAGTAATTCCTCGTGGATACATTGCACTTGATCAAACGCCATCAAGCCTCCTGCGCCTTCCTCACCATCAAGTTTACATCACTTGTTGCTCTCCTATCCTGCTTTTGTTGGCTCCCCCCTTTCTTTCCCCTGCCTCCCCATCTCCTGTGTCCCTTCCGGAACCATCAGTCCTGTTATTTTCTCCTCAGGATTGTTTACCCCGCCTACCTTATCTATATAGACATGCAAGAACAATATTAAGCACAAAAAGAAAACAACAAAACAAACCAACAGCAAAAAAGAAAAGTCTATAAATAGTTCCCGGTTTGTTTGTTGACTATTATGAGTGTTTGCCAGTCGAGTCTCATGGGATGTTACACCCTGGCTCCAAAGTCCATTTTTGGGATTCCTCAGGGACTTCATTGCTTTACTCCCCTTGTTGCTCTGTCAAACACCCTTAGTGTTTCTGCCCGGTGTGGTGGGGTCAGATTGGAGACAATTCTCACACCGTGTCTTCGGTGTTATGCCCTGTAGCGCTATGGGTCACTGATGGAAATCGTGTCTCGTGCTGAGGCCAGCCCTATGGTCCTCTCTGTGCATTGGCTGCTCCCAGCAGGAATATCATCCTTGGGCTTGGTGGACCAGGGGTGTGTTCTACTCTCTCTTTCACTCATAGTTTGCTCCCATGTGCTCTGTTCAGAAGTGCCCCTCTCCCAGAGCTGTAGCTTCAGTGTTGTCCTTTGTAGTCCATTTTCCTTCAGTGCTCTCCATCAGTCACCCTGGGAACCATCAGACTGATGATTCTTCAGGCAGGGAGGCTGGACATGTAGCTGGGATTGGGGCTTCCCCTGAAGACCTCTCTATTGGACTGCTGCATCATGCCAGTATGTTGAATTCATGTCTTGGCACACCAGGTTGAGGTCTGGTCCCTCTCTCTCACTCCTGTGGAGATTTAAACAATACCCTCCCCTTGGATGTATTAGTGCCCTGTTCCCCTACTACCCATGCCTCCCCCCACTTTTCTTGCTTTTCCCCTCCTTTTTCATTGACTGTCATATGTATCCCTGGATTGGGTCTGGCCCCTGCCATACTAACCTGGACTTCACCCCAGGAATGTATTCATATAGTAACTTTCCCCCTATATCTCCTTTGCCTTTTAAGCTTACTTAAGTGGACTTATGGTTTACTTCTCCTTTTACCCTTTGCTTATTTCACTTCACATAATTTCCTCCAATTTTTCCCATGCGGCAATGTGCTTCATGCACTCATCACTGCTTTTCAGGCATGTGTAGTACTCCAGTGTATGCATGTACCACAGTTTTTGAATCCATTCATCTGTTGATGGAAATTTGGGTTGTTTCCAACTTCGTGCGATTGTGAACTACGCCATGATGAGCATTGGGGCACAGATATCTGACTGTGGTTCATTTATTGCCTCTTCTGAGGATATGCCAAATAGGGGAATTGCTAGGTCCTATGGTAGCTTGATTTCCATCTCTTTTATACTTCACCAAATCTAATTCCATAATGGCTGTACATACATACAAGTCCACCAGCAGTGGACCAATGTTCACATCTCACCACAGCCACTCCAACACTTGTTACTCTCTGATTTTGTGAATTGATAGAATTCTGGCTATCTTTGAGGGTGTTAGGTGGTATCTCACAGTTGTTCTAATTGATATTTCTCTGATGGCTAATGATCAGGAACATTTTCTCATATTTACTGGGTATTCAGATTTCTGCCCTTGTGAAATTTCTGTTCAGGTCCTTTGCCCATCTCCTCAGTGGGTAATTAGGTGGTTTGTTTTTTTTTTAAGCAAGCAGAGTATTATAAATTTTAATAAGGCGTTTGTCTGATGTGTCATTACTAAAGATATTTTCCCAGTCTGTCAGCACTCTCATTACTCTCTTGCTGAATTCATTCGATGTACACAGGCATTTTATCTTCGGTATACCCCTCTTGCCAATTAGTGACTCAACTGTATTTGTGTCCTTACCTATATACGATAGCCTAGATATTCCCTGCACCAAAGTTCTCAGGTTGGTCGCAATTCCCTCATTGATTGTCCTAATAGTTTGGGGTTTTACCACAAGGTCTGTGATCCACCTTGAGTTTAATCTTGTGCGCGGAGTGAGATAAGGGTCTTGCTTCATCTTTCTGCAGGTAGATATCCATTCTTTCCAGCACCACTTGTTGAAGAGGGCATCTGCTTCCCATTTGATATCTTTTGGTCCTTGTCAAAGATCAGTTGTCTGTATGCTGATGATTTTATTTCTCGGGTTTTAGTTCTTTTCCAATGTGTGTTAGGGTCTCGTCCAGCGAGACCCTCACGCGGTGACCTGGAGAGGCAACGAACCTGGATGGCAAAAAGACACAGAGACGTGGGGCAAGACAAGTGCTGATCAAGCCCGTTTATTTTGCCAAAACTCTGGGTATATATTCACAACAGAGAAGGAAGTGGGAGGCACATATTCCAATGAAGGACACTGTGTAACAACCGCACACTGTACAACAACTAATCAGCCACATGTTCCCAATAAGGTACAAAGGGTGCGCAACAGTACTCAAAGACGTCCGTGGCGACGTCCGCATGCAAATCAAGGCTTACCGGGTGAACTTATCACGATGTTCCTAATATGGTATATCTGCAGTTCAATGGGTGCTCAGTACTTTGACTAATGGCAACAAGGTCAGTTATCACAATTTCTCATGCTACTGAGCACGTAGTTTGGAATGTGGGGGCGAAGTTGGGCAGGAAACAAAGCCTTGCTGTTAGAAAGCGGCCAAGTTTCTCCTACGTGTCTGAGGCCAGAGTCTTAATGGCTATCGGCTCCCAACAAATGTGATAGGATTTTATCCTCTCCCCATACTTATTAAATGTATATTCTGACAAAGTAATCTGAGATGCTGGAATTTTTTGAAGGAAAACGTGGCATCAGGTTTGGGAAAAAATCATATTAACAACCTTCCATATGCAAGTGACAAAACCTTGCTTGATTGAAGATTGGCTTGAAACATTTGCTGATAAAGGTCAAATACTGCAGCCTTCAGCATGGACTACAACTCATTATAAAGAAGACCAAACTCCTCATAAGTGGACTAATGAGTAATATAATGAGAAATCAATAATATATTGGTATTGTCAATAATTTCATCTGGCTGGCATGCACAATAAGTGCTCATGGAAGTGAGACATACTAGTGTTAGCCACTGATATGCCATCTTTTGACTGCTGGATGACCTGCTCCGTTCCCCTCTCATCTGGGAAGGTCCCGCTAGAGAATAATTTTGGAATGCACTCATGTTCTCCGGATCAGAACATTGTAATTAATAATATTTTTGCTTTTAATGTTGTAACCAGTAGATTCCTATTTTTATGTTATTAAACAGAATGTTATAATCAGTGCTATACTGTGTAATGCTCACTAGCTTTAAAGAATAATAACATTAATATTGCTTTCTGCTTCTGTCCATGCTTGCATAAGTCCTAGACAAATGATAAATGAGTTTTTGCCTTTATAGATGGACTGAAATGTCTACTCGGGACTCCAATCAAAGAATCGCTTTTAAATTCTAGCAGTCCGGTTATAACCGAATAAAGACTCTTTTAAATTATCGTAACATTATAGTGGCTGTCATTCATTTCAAACCACAACAGAAGCAAAAGTCAAGAAATCAAGTGAACCATTGGATTGGATGAATCTGCTGCATAAGACTTCTTGAAAGTGTTGAATAAAAGGATCTTGAGGATCATAAGGTACACCTGCCAGAGATTTGTTATTTTCTGTTTCTTGTTTACCCCCTCAAACTCTTTTATTAGGACATAATCCAGACACATCATTCAATAGTTGTCATATCATGTGACTATCACAATCAGCTTCAAGCATTTTCTTCCTTCTTTTATTTGATATCAACTCCCCACTAGCTCCCACATTCCATGTTGTGCCTTTCAGGACCCCTAATGTAGTTATAGTTTCTACAGAGTCACCCACCCTGGGTTCTATATAGCAAAACTACATAGAAAAATATATAAAAGAGTCAAGATGGCTGCTAACTATAACAACAACAAGGACAAACTGCAATTCAAAAAGCAAAAACAGAAAGTATAGAAAAACAAGATTAAGATCAAAGAGTACTGAAAGGGAGAGCAAATAATGTTTTTAATTATTCAAGTCAGAGTTTTTATTTCAATCTACTATTATCATCTCTGATTGATAGCCAGGTTATTCCTATACCTTAATTATGGTCAGACAGAAATCACAGAGACTTATTGCATGTATAAATCCTGCAAATGTGTTTTGGTCTTTGACTGTCATCCATAGCCTTCTTAAAATCAGTGTTTAAAAACTTGTTAGGGCGTGGTCAAGGGTAATGCAACCAAGAGGAGTTACTGAAACCCAAATGAAGACTGAGCATGATAGTCGGACAAGAGGAAAGTCAAAGGAAATAGAGGAAAGAGCTAGGAGGCAAAGGGCATTTATAGAGGTCTAAATAAAGGCATGTAAATATTTATATATACATTTATATATGATAATGGGGAAATACATCTCTGTGCATATATGTATAGGTTTAGTATTAAGGTAGCAGATGGACATTGGGTCTCCACTCAAATACTCCCTCAATGCAAGAATATTTTGTTCTATTAAACTAACATTCAATGATCCTCACCCTCTCGACACAATCACTGAACACAAAGCGGGTGAATAAGTGAATGTGATGAAGAAAGCTGATGGTGCACAGCTATCAAAAGATACAGCGGCTGGGGTCTTAAAGGCTTGAAGGTAAATAAGCAGCCATCTAGCTCAGAAGCAACAAAGCCCACATAGAAGAAGCACACCAGTCTGCGTGATCATGAGGTGCCGAATGGATCAGTTATCAGGCATCAAAGAATAAAAAATCATATCATTCTGTGCTCACCTCCATGATATGATCACTGAAGACAAATGGGTGCATAAGCATATGTGGTAAAGAAAACTGATGGTGCCTGGCGATCAAAAGATATAGTGTCTGGGGTCATAAAGCTTGAAGGTAAACAAGCAGCCATCTAGCTCAGAAGCAACAAAGCCCACATAGAAGAAGCACACCAACCTGTGCGATCATGAGGTGTTGAAGGGATCAGTTATCAGGCATCATCAGAACAAAAAAATCATATCACTGTGAATGCCGGGGGGAGGGGAGGAGTGCAGACTGGAGACCCAAAGCCCATTTGTAGGCCACTGGACAACCCCTTACATTGTCTCAGGGAGGAGATGAACCAGACAGGATGTCGTGCAGCAACAATGGAGCATAGTTCCTAAATGATCCCCAGACCCCCAAACACTCTATCATGATCCCAATTCTACCTTACAAATCTGGCTAGAACAGAGGGTGTACACTGTTACAAATAGGAACTGGAAACACAGGGAATCCAGGGTAGATTATTCCCTTCAGGACCAGTGGTGTGAGTGGTGATACTGAGAGGGTGGAGGCAGGGTGGGTTGGGAAGGGAGAACCAATTATAAGGATCTACATATAACCTCCTCCTATGGGGACGGACAACAGAAACATGCGTGAAGAGAGACGTTGGACCGTGCAAAATATGACAAAATAGTGATTTCTAAATTATCAAGGGGTCATGAGGGAGTGGTGAGGGAGGGGATAAATGAGGGAGTGATGCCAGGGGCTTAGGTGAAGAGTTAATATTTTGAGAATACTGAGGGCAATGAATGTAAAAATGTGCTTTACACAATTGATGCACGTGTGGGTTTTGATAAGAGCTGTATGAGCCCCTAATAAAATGATTTTAAAAAGAGGCACAGACAATGGTTATTAGGAAAAAAATTGAGCTCTGATACCATGCTCTGCTGCAGAATTGGATGTTACTATTGACAATCCTTGGATCACATATGTTGATGTTATTCTTCCATGTGGGCTTAGTTGATGGTACACTTAGATCACTGCTTGTTTGAAAACAAGACTTAAGATTCGAGACACTATTGTTTCTGATAGATACCATCTAATTTCTTCACCACACTTTGCAACTACATCTTCTGTATTTCCTTCAAAAGGGAATTTTGTAAGAATTAACTGTTCTTAGAATGTAGCTTGGGTTAATTATGAGCTCCACCTCCATCCCTTACTCTGTTTATTCTATTCACCTCTGGTTCACCTTAGAGACATCTTGTTATTTTATGGCAGATAACTTTATCAATCATCTCTTTGAAGCATAAGGTAATTTTGTTTATAGTGTCATTGATTCAGCCCAGGATAATATATTTAAAACACAATTAAGAAAAGGTAATTGAATAAATGTACAGCCTTAGTATTTTCAATTGCCTGTGAAAAGTGAATGTGAAAGTTGAACATTCTTCAATGCATACAAAGGAAGACTGAAGAAGAATCAACGTATTAGAATATAGTAAAGGCAAAAGAACATTAAAAGTACCATGGACTGCCAAAAGTTAAAACAAATGTGCCATTGAAGAAACATGGCTACAGTGCTCCTTAAAGGCAAAGATGGCGATATTTTGCTTATGTACTTTGCACATGTTATCAGGAGAGACCAGTCCCTAAAGAAAGACATCACATTGGGGAAATTAGGGCAAGTGAATGATAAAGAAATCTCCTCAATGAGATGGACTGATGCAGGAGCTGCAAATATGGGCTCAAACATGAGAACATTGTCAGAATGGCAAAGGACTGAGTCATGTCCCTTTTTGTTAGACACAGGTTTGCTATGAGCTAGAACTGACTCAGTGACACCTATGAAGAATCAACTACATTTGTGACAAATTATTGGTTTACCACATAAGCTCTTCCCTGTTGGACCATTATATAAGTGCCAGAGTATATTCATAATCTATAGCAGAAATTAAACACTCGTCTTTGTGTTCTTTAATGACTTACATCTACCACACGGGACTAAGAAGACCTCTCTAGGACTTCCAATGCTCTAACTTTTAAAGGGAGGTGAGTTTTATCTTTCTCTGCTAGAGAGACCACATATTCAAACCTATCAGTTGATTGGTGGGGCTTGATGAGGTCATCCACTCCTGGAAAGATGGCCAGTCCAAAGAGGGACTTAGAAGTCCTAAGTGGGACTTCTACTCTTTTTCATAAGTTTGAAGAGGCACAGAGGGTATAAGCTTGAACTATGGAAAATGAGCTACACAGATAAATATCCACAATGACTGAACCAGATTTCATATATGAGCATCTGGGTGATAAAGTCATTTCTTAACCAATTGCTTAATTCACTCTCACCCTCCAACACATTCCTCACAATTTTTTATATTCTTTGAATCACAGTAAGGTGTGATGACTGAAACTTTGTGTATCATGGCTGAGTCAGGATTCTAAGGCATTGGTTCATGATGATGGAATCCGCCTGGTTGATAAGAGTTCATAGAATGCCATCTCTTTCATGATGAGACCTACTGTGAGCAGCCAATGAGGAGGAAGATAGCTTCCTTGTGGGTGTGGTCTTATCATTTAAAAGGATTCTCTGAATGGTCTTTAGCTTTGTTCTGGACCTGGACACTTCATCTGACCTGAAGGTTTGGGGACTTGAGACAAAATCCTGTAATTGTGTTTCTGGAAGTTGTCGGTCTCAATTTGCTTGAGAAAGAAGTCTGCCATCTTACCTCCCATCTTGCATTCATCAGCCACTGGATATACTTGATCTAGGATAAGAGTCAGGACAGGAATCTGAGCCTTGTCAGCCTCTGCAACTGTGAGCTGAAATATGCAGTAACATGAAAACTGTCTACATTAGTGGGTCTCACCCTGTGGATTGCCACCCCTTTGGGGGTAAAACGACACATTCACAGGGGTCGCCTGATTCATAACAGTAGTAAAATTATAGTTATAAAGTAGCAATGGAAATAATTGTATGGTTGGGGGAACTGTATTAAATGGTCATGGTATTAAGAAGATTGAGAACCACTGCTCTAAATGGTCCTGAGAAGCTAAGTTTGGAGGGGCCAAGAAGTTGAAGGCCTGGGTCCTTAAACTTGGCTCTCCTTGAGGCCATTGTGAATTGAGGTCACTCTATTTTGCATTATGAACATATGGATATAGTTGCTCTACTCAATATAAACAGAGTATCCAGATTAGGGTGTCCTGTTTACCCTCAATCTCTTTAACACCTCAATACCTATTCAGGGACTTGGTGTGTCTTACATCTTCTCTTTGTGTAATTCTTCATTATGTGTATCAACTTGCTGGGGTCGAGGTTATCTGTAGTGTGGCAGGCATGTAAGGATGTCAGTGTTGGAGCTGTGCTCCAGTGTGGACTTATTCCTCCATTTATCATGAGCTGGAGGCTTCAAAACCACCAGCTTCTGCGATTCAGAGAGATAATAGTCGGCTCCCCTAGAGACATACAGCAGTGTTTCCCAAGGTACATGATACTGCCCACTGAAGCAAAATGGAAATGTCCATTCAGTGTAAAAGTGATACCAATGTTTTTTAGAGGGGAGAAAGATGGGGCTTACTACTCCCATTAAGTATTGCAGTCTTGGATGATTACATAAGACTGGCTAGGTCTGTTGTGGGATACACTGTTTCTCTCTGGCTCCATACTCTTGAAGAGTTCCCGGAACCCACAATGGTTGGCCAGCTGAAGATGGAGCCCAGAATGGGCAAGGGGAAGGCCATCTTCTGAAACTACACTTGTGGCCAGCTCCTGGACCTCGTCTTTGCCAGCTATAGACTCATGCACACACACCAGGTGGTGGACTTCATCAGAGGGAAGCACGCCCACTTCGGAACCTGCTCCTCCAAGGAGATGACAGTCCTGGAGGCCATAGACCTGCTGGACCAGCTGGTGGATGAGTCAGATCCGGATGTGGACGTCCCTACCTCCTTCCATGCCTTCCAGACTGTGGAGGGCATCCAGAGGGCACATCCCCACAAGGACTGGTTGTACCTGGTGGGGATGCTGCATAATTTGGGGAAGTTGCTGCCCCTGGCCAAGGAGCCCCAGTGGGCCGTAGTTAGAAACACCTATCCTGTGGGCTGCTGGCCCCAGGCCTCTGTGGTCTTCTGCGACTCAACTTTCCAGGACAATCCAGGCCTCAGGGATCCTCTATACAGCTCTGAGCTTGGGATGTACCAGCCTCACTGCAGCCTGGGGAATGTCCTCATGTACTGGGGCCATGATGAGTATATGTACCAAGTGATGAAGTTCAACAAATTTCCTCTAGTTCCACTCCTTCTATGCGTGGCACACCGGTGGTGACTACCGGTAGTTGTGTAGCCCTGAACATGCCGCCCCGGGTTCAGGAGTTCAACAAGTTTGAACTCTACATCAAATGCCCAGACCTGCCTGATGTGGACATACTGCACCCCTATTACCAGGGGCTCATTGGCAAGTACTTCCCCAGAGTCCTCAGTTGGTGACCATCCTGCATGCCCAAGACAACCTTGTGATCATGGAGACAGGCCTGGCCCACCCAACTTCCTTGATAGACCCCACCCACCTGACTGTGCTCAGGTTTGCATCAATAAAGACCTTAAAGTGTCAAAAAAAAGTACAATCTTGGAAACCCATAAGGGCAGTATACTCTGTCCTACATGGTTGCCATTCATCAGCATTGACAGTGACAATAAGCTATTTTTATACATCATTGGGGACTATAGGCTTTATTACAAAAGTTTTCAATTACCAGCAAGGGTGTAAGTTTTCTGTTTTTCTAAGAAGGGGCCTCAAACTAGGGACAAGAAGTGAAGAAACCAATGATGTATAACCTTGAGTGACTTCGAGAGCAGTTAAAATTTATTCTACAGGATGGCAATGAGGGGAATAGGACTAAATGAAATGGGGCTTGATTTACTTCATTTTACATGACACAATGTGGCATCCTTGAATGGATCTAGTATGATGGGTCTCTTTTCAACAGTCAAGAGTGCCTGTATTTCTGGAGATCTTCATGAATCTTGGCATCCAAGTTTCACTGGGTCTAGAAGATTCCAAGGGCAGAGGTCTTGGTTTCCAAGAACACGCTTTGCTCCTGCCTGTTATTATATGAGGGTACTAGAATCCTATCTGTCTGCTGGCCTCTATTCTCATATTGTGTAGAAGAGAGAAATTAAGCTAGCAAGGGTGGATTGGGGTAAAGCTGTTGATGTCAGATGCATCCTGTAATCTTGGCCTCCAAATGGCCACATTATCATACCAAAGATAACTTCATCCTCATGAACCTAATCCAAAACAATCCCATATGCATCACAAACATGAATGTCTTAAAAATGACAGAAACACAGAAGCAGAGGTTATGAGTTAGGAAACATGGTAAAGAAGAAATGACATTAGCTACCTATGTGTGTGATGATTGCATCCCAAGGTCTATTAGGATGGCTGTGAGAAAAATGTACAGTCAGAAATATGGTGGTTGCTTATTGAATCAAATAATCAGATGGCTCACTACGGGGGATAGACAAATACAAGAGGAATGACTGTTCACTCATCAAATGGAAATGTTGAGAACTATATTGAACCACAATGCTCCCTGTGATGGAATATCTGTGCAAATACAAGAAAATCTTGCCAATACAGTGAAGAGTCAAATTTACCCACCAATCACTAATGAAGAAATTAAAGAATTCTTCCAACCACTTCAGTATGAAATTGACCTACCATGCAGTCAAGTAGCATAGATAATTATTGGTAAGTGGAATGAGAGATTAGGAAACAGAGGAAAGAAAAGCAGTTGGAAAACGGGGTCCTTCTGATAGAAATTTGGAAATCACATATACCTTTGTAAAAACCACAAATGGCTGCTATACATATAGGCTTATACCAATGTAATTCACTGAAGTAAAATCAAGTACGTCTGTGGAAAATGTTTTAGAGTACAAAAGATACCCCAGTCCCAAATATAAATTAAGGACAGCATTTACTCAGCCATAAGGACAAAAAGATGACACAAAACCACAGATACATAATGTGGATGAGGAATGCTATTAGCACAAAGTCATAAGAGCATTAAATATTCACAGTCAGGTTGTTACATCACTAAGACACAGAATACAGGAGACTTTCAAATTCGTGAGTAACTGAAAGTTCATTAATCACAATAGAATGGGGGATTATAGAAGCCCAAAGAGGAGCAAAATGTCAACACATGCTTAGAAGATTAGCCCTTCCAAACAAGGCAGTCTGGGAAAGATGGCTAGGTTACAACTTTTGTGTATGCAACCTCGAGTACTGTACTACCTGTCAAGGACACACACTCAATCCGCTAAGGGACTGCTCTATAATGCCTTGACTGTATAGAGGGTAGAGGTAATCCACTCTCCAATGTACTCTACCTGAGGGCAAGATTATTTACTTCATTGTGACATTATCTCAAGGAATTCATTGATGTGAGTTTGTTTTTTTGTTGTTGACTTTGTATGTTATGTATACCCTGACCAAAGTGAAATTATAAAATGTAAGGCCAAACATAATAGAGATTTTGGAGGAGCTTGTTATCTTCAGTCAAAATGAAGCTGGGACCATGAAGCTGAAGACATGAGTCAAAGACATGAGAGCACAAATATAACCTTTGGTACATCACACATGAATGTCAAGACCATCTCACGTACAGATATGATTAATTGAACGCGAACAACAGGAAACTGGATCAGCTGTAAAATGGCATCAATAGCATTATGTATGAAGAAAGCAACATCATTCCCAAGACAGAAAAGAAAGAATGATCGAGGCGAACATCAAGGAGACTGATACCTACCACTGGTAGAAATGTAGGTAAAGCAAATGGAAGAAATGATGAAGAAGAGCTGAACAGAACATTTTAAAGAGCAACTTAAGAAGACATTGAAGTATTGAACTGAAACACGTTACTCACGGGGAAAACCATCAAAGTTATCATAGTGAGAACAAGGAGAATTTCATTCAGTATATGTGGTAGAGAAAAGAGAGGTGGGAATAGGCTCACACCCCAAGAAAGCTTTGCCTGAAATAATCTAAAGAAAAATATTGGCAGAGCCATTAATAAACCGAATTGTTTGTGGCTTTCTTTCACCAGAGAACCTAAACATATAGTCATTTCTGCAAAGCTCTTTATTAATAGCTCTGTAATCAAGAGTGGATATTTTCATCCATCTGGTCAGAATTGAGGACAGGGGACTAAGCTCGCTCTCTTTAAATGTCTACAGGGGAACTCCCTTAAGTCTACCCTCCTTAAAATCTCTTCTTTTGGGGGTTGAGATTCTACCCTCCTTAAAATCTCTTCTTTTGGGGGTTGAGATGAAAGGGTTGGGGACTAAGCCTTAAACTTGCTCTTCAGACATGCGACTTTTGGCAGAAGTGTTGTGGCATCAAATAAATGATGAACACTATAATGCCTTGATAATTTAGAAGAGACTATTTGGTTATCACTGGACTGCTAGAATCTAAAAGGGACTCTTTGATTGCAGTTCTAAGTGGATATTTCAGTCAATCTTTAAAGGCAAAAGCTCATTTATCATTTGTTTAGGGCTTAAGCCAACATGGACAAAAGCAGAAAGTAAAACTAATGTTATTCTTCTTTAAAATGAGTGAGTCCTACGGGGTACAGGATTGATGATAACATCCTGGTTAATAAAATAAAAATAGCAATATCCTGGTTACAACATCAAATTCAACAATATTATTAATTACAATTTCCTGATCTCCAGAACATAAGAGTCCATTTTAAAATCAAACACTGGTGAGACTTTCTGAGATGGGAGGGTGAAGGATGAAGATCATTCATTCAAAAAGATGGCGTGATTGTGACTAGTGATAGTCTGTCTCAGAAGAACAGATAATAATTTTAAAATGTTTAAAATTCTGTTGTGAAATAATTCTTTATTGTGACTTAGGTGTGGATTTTGTTTGGGCCGGGTCCGAACCAAGGCAGCCACCTGTACCAGCTTCTCGAGAAGACAAATGACCTGGCTGAAATGGAAAGCATCTGCCTCCAGCAGTTCAAAAAGCTTACCTCCTGGGGCAGAGCACAGCCTCTTCTCCCCAGTGTTCCAGGAAGCAAGTTTTCTGAGAACAAGATTATTTACTCACAGACCCCATCCTGGCTCAAATCCTGCAGCTACAGCACTAAAACCTCCCTTCCCCTTATCAACACATATGTCCTTGGCTTGGACCCTATTTAAGTCCCACTGCCTCACTACCAGGTGCTATTTCCCTGACCTAATATGTTGGGTCTCAGAACCTTCCCAGGGGCTCAAGATGCCTCCATCCCTTTCTCTGCTCTCCCTTCCCTCCTGGGAGTTCTTTCCCTGCCTCAGTAAAATCTTTCTCAACTTCACATTCCTGGCTAAATTCTATCTCTGTTCTGCACCTCTGTTAAACCTCTCATATTTATTCATCAGTTTCATATTCAGTAATTTAAGTTATTTTCCAAATCGGCAATTGCTTGTAACTATCCATAGCCTATAACCCCTCCTGAGATATTAATGTGCTACCATTAGCAGGAACGCAGGATGCTAAGGCAAGGGACTTCAAGGGGGTCAGCAAACACATGAGCAGCTGCATGCATGTATAAGTGTTCTTTCACAGAAATTATCATCGGGGTCCTTTTGGCTGGTTCATTGTAATGTTCCTCAAAGAAAGCAGATAAGGTAGGCCATACATACATTTTATTTTCAACCAATTATTATTTTTTTTGCCAAAGCTGAAATATCATGTGGAATGATTGTATCTTCTCAGACAATTCGAGGCATGTTGCATTTGGTCCTTGCAGGGATCAATTGAACTCATTCATGATGACAAACACATCAACCAAGTAAGCTATATCTGCAGTTCACTTTTATCACTGAAAGGTGCTTCGAACTACGGTCTTGCTATCTGATTGAGAAACGCTTTGAGTTCATTATGAAGCTCAAAAACACGTTTTAAAATTCTTCCTCTTGACTACCATCTCACTTCAGTGGGAAATAACAGACCATAACTTGGCGTATCTAACTTGTTACACAGTTGGGAAAACAGTCGACTGTTTAAAGTGCTCGTCATTACAAAATTGACAGAAATTATGACGCTTTTCATCACTTCTTGTAACTCTTGTGGCAGCATCTTCATTGCTAATATTTGCCAATGAATCATACAGTGAGTTCTGATGAATTCTGGTCACTCATTCAGTACCAAACGTTGAAATCCAGATCGACATACTAGCATAACTGGAGCCCCATCTGTGAAAACACCACAAACCTTTCCCCAAGAGATCGTATGTTCTTTCAGAAATGAACCAAATGCATCAAATACTTCAAGTGCAGCAGTTGTCATTTCAAGAGGTTTACAAAAAAGAAACGCATTTTTTATAGTTGTCATTCATACACCTCACGTAAAAGAGTAACTGTGAACAGTTTGCAAGGTCTGTAGATTCATCAAGCTGGATACTAAATATTGGAATTGGAGCAGATTTAATTTCTTGGATTATCTGATCAAAAATATCAGCAGACATGTCAGCTATTCTCTGGGGACAGTGTCATTAGGTGAGGAAATTACACTCAATTTTGTAACAAATTCATTTCCGATCAGAACCCAACAATGACTTTGGCCGCTGGCAACAGTAAATTCTCAGCAATGGTGTGAGGTTTCATAGCTCTGGCGATTCTGAGTGCCACCAAATATGAAGATTCAACGGCTGCTACTTTTTCTTTGTGGTACTTGCTACCAATATCAAGTCTGGCTTTCTTGAGTCCATCAGCTTTGCTTATAAAATAGTTGGTATCCTTGCTGGCAAAGCTCCGATGCTTGTTATCAAAAAGGCATTTTAGTTTGTTTGGCTTCATGGATTTGGCTGATAGGACTTCACAACAAATACCATATTGCGGTTTCTCAATTCCTGCTGCATTGATTGAGGTAAAAACATACTGCAAAAAATCCCTACTATATTTTCTTAATGTTCTTTTCTACATGATCCATTGTCATGTAATGGTTTGCTAGCGAAAATAATATATAACAATAGTTTTAATAATACAAAAGATGATAGATGGCATAGTTCAGTCAATACAGTTCATTAAAGTTTCCTATGATTACGATTCTGTGTTGTTTTCTTTACATACCTGTTACCATCACAAGGGGGCAGTATTCACATCAACCACAGCTGAATATAAAAAGACCGATCAGCATCTAGATTAAGTTCCCATGGTACATATGTGTATATATTTGTAGTTGTTGGTGATTTTACATTTACCCAGTAATTATAATTCATGAAATGTTGTTTTACCTTCCATACTGCTGATTTCAACACAGGCGATGCTTTTAACAGAGTAGCTGCTTTAAACACAGCAGCTGCTTTCTACAGAGTAACTGCTCTCTGCACAGCAGCTGCTCTCTATACATGTATGACTGATCCATATAAGTACATTATGGTGCCAAAACTGTCATATACACCTGTATTTGTACATGATGTATGTAATAGGGTTGGCATGATGATGTAATCACGCCGGGTACTGGTATGTGGGTGTATCTGCATGTGGGCAGTCCTGCCTGGAGACAGAGGAGCTGTCTCTTGGTTCCTAAGAACATTGGAAATATGTGTTTTCCAATGGTCTTAGACCACAACTGTGAAAGTGTCGTTTGATCCCCAAATAGGTCGTGTCCCACAGGTTGAGAACCACAGCTCTAGCATTATATAGGCTTCCTATTATTTATCACAGATGTAGACCAGAAATACATTCATAAATGTGAATTATATCTACAACCAAGTGCCCTATGGAGTTGAAAGCTGAAGCCATCTCCCCTGAGGAAGCATTAAGCAAGGACATTACCATCTAGGTTGCTCCTAAACCACTGATAACAGAGTGCACTCATGAAGGAGTAACTGTGGGGTTTCATTTTCCTATTGACAGTCACCTTAGGTAAGATAACATATGGGGATGGAGAGACTACTGTGGCAGCTCCAGAGCCCTCACCTTCTGGTTTACTTCCTCACAGGTGTGCATGTGCCTTCTGGTTTACTTCATCACTGGTGTGCATGCCCAGATGCAGTTAGTGCAGTCTGGGCGTAGGGGGGAAGTTTGGAGATTGGCAAAGTTATCCTGTAAGACTTCTGGAAACACCTTCGCCAGCTACAGTATGAATAGAATTTGACAAGCTCCCATAAAAGAACGCCTTCCGTGGAAGGGCTGGATCAACACCTACACTGGGGAGTCAAAATATGTCCAGGGCTTTACACAGGGCTATGTCTTCTCCTTGAATGCCTCCATCAGCACAGCTCATCTACAGATTATCAGCCTGAAGCGTAAGGACACTGCCACCTATTCCTGTGTGAGACACACGCTGTGAAACCCACATCCTGAGAGCGTCAGGAAACCTGGGGATATGGCAGCTGTGCTCACTGAGGCAGTGACTTCGAATATTTCGCTGAATCCTTTATTTACCAGTAATGCACTTAGAAATGACAGACAATGAAAATTACTTCCTGAGATTGACCTTACTTTCCTGTGACATTAAATCACCCCTCAAGAGAGGAGTATAAAAGTACCTTGGTATGTAGCCTTTGTTCATATCCCTGTGTAAACACTGCCTTGCAGCACTAAGAACAATGCAGACTCTGTGAAGGGCTGATTCAACATCCCCAGAGACAATGACAAGAACACAGTTCATCTGCAAATGGAAGGTTAGAAAATAGAAGACAAGACCCTCTGTTACTCTGTGAGAACTTGAGAGGAAGTCAGTATGATCCCAGACACAAACTCCCTGCTGGGAGAGAGCTGGGCAGCAGGGGGCGCTCAGGACCCACAGATCACAGGACACACTCAGGGGCAGGTGCAGAGGGACTGTTTCAGGGCTGGTTTCCTGTTGTGGTCTGGGGATGCTTCTCCATCTCGCTGTTTCCCCCAAGGGATTTCGCTATTTTTATGACATAGGAATACAATATAAGAAATATGTAAAATCAAACCTATTGCATGTGGGATGTATAATAATGGAATTGAGATCTCAACAGCAGAAAGTGCGGAGGGAGGAGCAAATTAAAATATTTTTATTCGTATTATACATTACTTATTGATATGCTAAATTTGGCGGCAATTGCATTGTTCAAGTAATGTTTGATAATAGTTGTATTGATTGGATTTCCTTGAAGGCAGATATAATCCTTTCAAAGATTGTAATGTGTTTTGTGATGGGTTTAGTAAGATGCTTTCTGACAATGAATGCCATGCCATTCTCTTGACTGTGCTGTTCCCGGCATAGTAAATCCTATGATTTTATGATTCACATTGGCCAATACCAGTCATTCCATTTATGCTCACTAATGCCTAGGATACCAATCAATATCATGCATCTCATTTATTTTTGACCACTTCCATATTCCCTAAATTTGTAGTATGCAAATTCCAAGTTCTGGTCCTTAGAAGACTTTCTCAGTTGTTTCTCTCTACCTCGAGTCATGCTCCATCAGTAAATGAAGATGCTGAGGGCTCCACTCGCAGAGGATTTACCCAAATCATGTCCTCATGGCCATCTCCACTCCAAGAAATCAGCCTCTCTTTGGTCACATTTTAGGGCCCTCGAACTTGAGTAGTTTAAAAAATTTCCTACTTTCTTTGCTTAGGCTGTCAGTATTCAACAATGCTTCAAAGGTTTGCATAAGATTTTAGCAGCTTCTTCCTCTGAAGAGGGGAGAGGGGTCCTGTATTGTCTGTTCTTAGTCTGGAAGCTTTGTTGAAATCTGCTCCTTTTGGATGACCCTGCTGGCATTACATATAACACTGACGTATATTCCAGCATGCCAGCAAAGCACAGGCCACCACATTATGATGAGCTACCAGACAGGTGGAGAGAATATAACATTATTTCTTCAGAATATATAAAATAAGTTCTAGCTAATATTTTAAATACAATAAATAACAGCATAATGCAACCAAATAGTGGAGTATTTCAATTCACCATTTTCAATTATGGACTTAACACTGAAATAGACAGCCATAGTCTCAGGACTTCCACAAGTCTACCCAACCAGGAAGCCTAGTCTTTTTATTTTTCTTTTCTTTGTGTGTGTGTGTGTCCACTTTTTTTATCCCACTCTACCCCAAGACCTTCTAATGCTGTCTTTTCCAAACAAGTGAGTACTAATAGCAAGGAATCGTCTATTTCTTCTGGTCTTAGAATTCAGGAGACTCATATCCATGATTCATTACAGCATTGGATGAATGGTTTCCATGTGTCTTCAATGATCATCACTCTGGAAAGGGAGAGACAATTAACTGCACCTCATGTGGTTTAAAGTCCCCAGTGACTACTCTCAAAATCCAGATGTAGGACATTGTCTTCGTGGGCTGTTATGGCAGCGGTTCTTTGTGTTTCCTGAACCTCAAAGCCTCCTCAGCGAGAGAAAAGTTAACACACTGATGGTTTTATTTAGTTTAGATCAGAGCATTTCAGAGAAACATTTAGGGACTAATTATGAAACTGCTGAAGGTGAAATATTCTCTTTATTAGATTTTTAACTTTTTTTCTGAACGGAGCTACAATGTCAGTGAGGCGGTAACAAGGGCCACGTTGACCATGAGTATTCAGAGTGATACACTCATCTTTGGCTTTAATCTGCACAGATTTGTCTGACACTCTGAGTAAAGCTGACATTCCCTGATATTTTCCTCTCCTCAGGCAGCAGGAAGCGCAGGGCAGACCTGGGCGCTAGGACACACCTGAGAGTCTGTCAAAAGGTGACATTTGGGAGATCAGATTCTTCAAAGTCTTCACTAAGGAGACAGAGGTAATTTCTATCCTGGACATAATTCCCACAGACAATAAGGAGGGACTGTCTGTGAGGGCCCCAAGCTACTTGAGCTGCAGATTCACAATGGGTTTGAAACCATTACTCCCCGGGTGTGGATTGTCAGTGGAGAGCCACCGTTCAAAACTCTCCGTGGGTGGCTGCCAGTGTGTGTGTTGTGTTGTGTTGTGTGTGTGTGTTGTGTGATGTTAGTAGGATCAGGTTCTGTCCTTCCTAGCAGTGCCAAGACCCGCACCTCCCCTGCCTTGGGTTTCCAGGGTTATAAGGCTGGAGGAGTCTGACATGGAGGGCAAGGCAGAAATATGCAAAGTGGAAGACATCCATTTTAGACCCACAGGCCACCTCCACAGGGGAAGCCCCCTCATCACCCAGCTGGGGGCCACAGTGTGATTGCTTTCCATTTTCCTTGCAAGATGGGGACTTTCCCCCTAGATCACCTCACTGCTCTTCTCCCAAATCAGGATCGCCACAGGGTTTGAATGCAGGGGTGGTAGGTGGTGGTGGTGGCGGCGGTGGTGTGTGTGTGTGTGTGTGTGTGTGTGTGTGTGTGTGTGTGTGTGTGTAATCTCTGATCTCTGAATCCTATCTCCAGAGGTGTCTGTGCTCAGGTGCAGCTGGTGCAGTCTGGGGCAGAGGTGAAGAGACCTGGGGAGTCTTTGAGAATCTCCTGTAAGATATATGAGTACAGCTTTACTGGAAGTTGGATCCACTGGATTAGGCAGCCACCTGGAAAGGGCTTGGAATGGATAGGAATGATTTATCCTAATAACGCTGACACCAAGTACAACCCATCTTTCCAAGGAAAAGTCACCATCTCCACAGACAACTCCATCAGCACCATGTCCCTGCAGTGGGGCAGCCTGAAGGACTCAGACACGGCCATGTATTACTGTGCAAGCCCACTCTGACTTCTGAATAACACTCTGGAGCAGCCCACTCTGACTTTTGAATAACAGATTAGGTTAGCTTTCTTCATGAAATTCTGTGTTCAGCCCTTGCTGCCCTTGAAGAATGAGCGGGTGCGTTGTCGTAATAGGAAGATCCTCAGGTCAAATTTCCTGGCCTTTTTCTTACGAAAGACATTCCCAATATTGCTAGAAAATTTCCCCAATAAGTAGCCATGATATCCGTGTATATTCATTTGCTTCCTTTCTTACTTAACTCACCTGCCTGCATTCAACTTGATTTGGGAAACAGCTTTGTAGAAATCTCCAGGTGGAACCCTGGTGCTTTGACATGAGCAAAGTGCTCATGGGTCCCAACCTTTGACTGGTCAGTTACACTCATGAAAATGCTTGGTATAGTTTCCTGGGTAAAAGTGGCCTTACCAGGAGGAGACTCTGGAGCCTGCTGAGCTAGGGCGACTCAGTTCAGAAATGTCTATCTCCTTCCTTCCCATCTTTCTCCTGAAGGTGCTTGTTGTACCATGTGGTCAGTTTCAGAGAGAGGATAATTGGAATCGGATCAGGCAGCACCCAAGGAGAGGCCATGGTGTATGGAGATCTCCTACTATTGGTTAATGAGGTAGTGACCTTGACTCTTCCAAAAAGCAGTTCTCCCTACCTCTGACCTCTGAGGGCACTGAGGACACATTCGTGTGTTACAGTGCAGGTGGACACAGACAGGGAAGTCAGGGTGGCCCTCACATACACTATCCTGCAGGACAGCCTGGGTGCTGGGACCAGCAGGGGGCGCTCAGCACTAACAGCACAGGCCCAGGAGCAGGAGCAGGTGCAAGGCTGTGCTCAGATGCAGCTTTCTGCTTTGACTTCAGTTGCTTTTGTTCCCAACGCTCTCAAAGGTTCTGAGGGATCGCTATTTACAACCGCAGGAAGTGTACTAGTGTCTCCTAAATGGTAACAAGAAACTCTCACCACCATCCAGTTGATTGTGACCCAAAGTGATCTTCTCAGACAGGCTTGAACTACTCCTGTAAAAGGGTATTTGCATGGAAGTGGTCGTTCTTACGAAATTCTGTCTTGTGATCTTCAGGGTTTTTTCTTAGTTTCAACTTAATTTCTTGAAAATATAGAAAATGTGATGTTCACCATATGAATAAACTGGCAGTTGGATTCCCTGTCCCTTTGTGACACTGCAGTTTTCTGAAATGAGGGAGCCATTCTCAGGCCAGACAGACTATTGATAGATTTTCATGAAGATAATGTGGCCTTATTTTTTGTCTTAGCATGCACATAGATTGTTAGGATATATTTCTTCTATTGGTTATATTGATGGGCATTTCTCACCTAGAGAGATTCACAAATGTGATAACTTTTATATTTATCGTGCATTTTGCATGAATGTTGTTTTTTTTACTCAGAAGGTACCATAAGTATTTTTATTTCTTTATTTATTTTGCAATCTTCAATCTAGGATGGACAATTCTGTGTTTTCCACAGAATTCTCTTAACAAACACCTTCATAATTACTTGTGTGATAGTCACACCATTCCTTATCTGTTGAAATCTATTACACCATTCCTTTTGTTTAAGAATAAATATAAATGTAATACAAGTGTATAGTGCACAAAAAAGCTGAAAATAATGAAGTAATTTTTAGGAAAGTCACAGAAAGCGTGCTCATCCTTTATTACTGATTGTAGCTCAGACATGAGGTTAAAACTTCTCAGCCCCGGTTAGGAGGGTGATGGGGTTGAGAAGGGAAAACAGTTGCTTACAGTCCATCAAAAAATACTTACATGTTAATAAAATATTTTTTTTAATTTTGGTTTTTCCCTATATTTGCAGGTTATAAAATAGCAATCCCTGTGACTCAAATTTTAAGATCATGGATGGTATTTGAAAGGTGAGCCATTACCACCACCACCTGGTCCCTGTGCACACAAAAACTGACAAGCTGTGTCCACACAGATTACAGTCTAGAGAACTATCTGCGTCCAGTTCTAGTCAGTAGTAAATAGTGACCTTGAGTCAAAATGATCTCCACATACACAAAAACAATGTGTCACCATCTATATTAAGGTTAATGTTTCCTCCAATTTTTGAAGTAAAGTTAACTATGACAATGGCAACTACCTAATAAGAAGTGTTCTGAATTAATATTGGCGGTGACTTCATTCACACTTTACACAGAATGGACTATATGCCAAACAAGTAATTCACAAAGTAGGTCTAGAGAGACTGACCTAGGTGTGCCTGGAGGTGTTGGGTCCAAGAGCAAGGAACTTCCCAGTCATTCTCAAGTAGGATGCAGTCTGGATTCTCCCTAAATAATATTACTCTCATGCCTCTTTTCAGGTGCTCAGGATTCTGAATTCTAGTCTTAGTCAAATGTTTTGGATCATGACACATTTTCTCTTTATGATACTGCTTATGTATCATAAGTAATCTTCATTTTGCCTTTAAAACTTGACAGATTGTACTCAGGCATCTCCCTTCAGCTATTACTTTCATTGTATTTTGAAATAAACGAATTGTTCTTTATGTTTGCTTTATTCACTGCTCCACTGACTTACTTTCTATTAGAATGCGAGCATCTCTTTAGTCTTCTCATTCTTTGTTTGCAGATCTATAGCAATGTGTAAAAAAAAGTTGATTGTGTGACTGACTCAAAAAATATTCAGTTCAGTTTTCAATATAAAATGAAAAATGAAAACCTTCAAAAAGTTAAATTAAATTTGAGATGTCACAATGCTACACAGACTAAAAATTAACTGCTCAGAAAGGACATGATCATATGGGATTGATGTATTCAGATAAATGAGAATTTCATCTTATTTACTCTTTCTGTGAGGTAGAAACATTTATTACCCTTGGTCTCAGAGCTAAGTCTTATGAGGATTTATGCTATCCTGGCAAGAGTTACACCATATTAATGTTTGCTATTTTTTTTCCTCCTCAGAGGGGCAGATTCTTCCCTTTCTAAATCATAATCCACATTTGTTATGCTGGGAATTTGCATGGTGTTGAAGTGAGAAAACAGGGAGTTTT
Organism: Tenrec ecaudatus; assembly: GCF_050624435.1. Classification (NCBI taxonomy): domain Eukaryota; kingdom Metazoa; phylum Chordata; class Mammalia; order Afrosoricida; family Tenrecidae; genus Tenrec; species Tenrec ecaudatus. The sequence goes on from NW_027459453.1 coordinate 279,197, forward strand.
CTGTGTGATCTTCTGATTGAGTCTGAACATCTTATAGGACCTGGGTAGTGGGGCTCTGACCTTCATGCCTGTGCTATAGTTGATATATTCCCTGGTCCATGTTCCTTTCCTTATCAGCAGTATCCACATTCTTTAACTTTGAACTGTTTATCCCTGTTGACTATGCCTCTCACTCTCCTCCCCTACTTAAGTGTCATGGGTAAGATGTGAGATATGGATGTGTGTTTGATAGGGGAAATATTTCACCTCCAGTTATGAAAAGTTAATAAAAACGACCTTCCTGTGGTGAGAAATCTTTCAGCTTGAGAATGGTCTTCCTCTCCAGGGCCAGAAACAAGAGAACTTGTTTTGAATGTTCACTCAAAAATCTGGAGGGGTTTTACAGTTAATGTCCATAGAACATGGGGCTCCACTAATGGCCGGCCCCAATGGTTTCTCAGTCACAGTAATCAATACTCAGCCTCTAGAAATTGATCACATTTTAATTTACATATATATTTTTCAAATAAATTGTTTCAGTGGTTTCTGATCCAGGTAAGCAGATTTCTGCTGTGCCTCTCTGAATGTCCCTCTCTCTAGATTTTGGGTGGCATTTTGATATGTCCGTCCATGTCAGTTCTCTGATGCGTGCATGCAGGGACTCCCAGCACCAGTGCATCCAGGTCTCACATTGCAGAATTAGGAACTCATGCCTGACTCAGAGGAGGATGAGACAGGCCAAGACAGAGAGCGCAGGGATCCACAGTGGAAATGGAGTTGCAAGGGTTCACAGAGGACACAAAATGGGTACATAGGCACAGAGTTGTGGTAATCTTCATGTAAATAGATGTTATAGGGGGATGTGTGCAAAAGATGCCTCATGGCCCAACATCAAGAAAACTGATCTATATTTTATCACCCCTTCTGCTCTGTAACCAGATTCTTCTTGCTGAAACCAGAAAAACCAATGTCCTGGCCTTTTAAATGAAGAACATTCAAAGGTTAGTGTGTTCTCATGAGCCCTAAGCTCTTGGATAGTTATAGGACCATTCATAAACAGAAGTATTTTTATGAACATGTGTGCTCTACTCTTGATATTTTCCCAAATTTGCAGTGATATATCCTGATCTTATGGTTTCTCTCTCTCTCTCTCTCTCTCTCTCTCTCTCTCTCTCTCTCTCTCTCTCTCTCTCTCTCTCTCTCCCCCTCCTTCCCTCCCTCCCTCCCTCTCTCTCTCTCCCTCTCTCTCTCTCTTTCTCTCCCTCTCTCTTTTACAGCACTGATATTATTTTTAATTTAAGTCTACAACTTTGGTTAATCCTGTTAATGTCACTTTAATATATATTGTAAACTAATTGAATTTATGTATGGAATACTATTAGACTTATGGTGATAAAGATAATATTTTCCTATATTTTAAATATTGTATTCCTTTGATTTGGATGTTTTTTAAGCGTTTACAGACTTTTATATTATAAAATTGGTTGCTTTTTCAATTTTTTCCATTGTGCTTTGTGGACTGGTTTTTATGTGAGTAGTAGAAATTAGCAAATTTTATGCCTTTAAAGTGATGTTTTTGTTTCAATTCTTTTAAACGAGTAAGAGAATATGCCTTGGAAGTTATAGGTGGCTATTTATGAAAACACACTCATTAGTGTAAGAGGGAGAATGATACAGTAACATGAGTAAGACAACCCCCCACCCCTCAGTAAATCACTAAACCTCATCACAACCAAGAGGAATGGTCCTGGTGCAGTTACATAATTTCATGTTAACTTGATAAATAAACATATGGGTGGAGTCTAGCCTGTCAGCCAGGTCATGGTCTGAAGATGCTTGCTTATGGTTGTGACCTTCTCATGAGGCTTCAGGAATTTCCTCTCTTTCTCCTGGGTGGCATGCCACACACTCTCTCTGCTTCACCTTCCTGTTGAGGAGACACACTTAGAGAGCTGGCAGAACCACAGGGAGACTTGCACCAGGCCTGAGATACTTCAGTACTACTGGATCCACAAGACTTTTCACCAACATGCCTGTGAGCGTCCTACATTTGGCATCTTTGCTGCGTAAGTCTGAAAAGAAATTTATGGACTAGGATCAAACCTATGGGCTAATATGGATTTGATCTGGACTGCACTGGGATGTTTTCTCAAAATATAATTGCTCTTTGATATGAAGCTCTTTCTTACACACATATGAGTGTCAGGATTTGTTTCTCCCAGACGAACACAGCCCCCTTGAATGGTCAAAATTACTTCTTGAAAAGCTTATTTTGTCACACCTCACCTTTGAAGTCAGTGAAATTATAAGAGTCATGTGTAAGTGGGTAAATCTGTACCAGCCATGACTAGCTGTCAGCTCACTTGGTGAGATGCGCCTACCATTAGGCATCAGGAGTCCAGGATACACTCGAGATCTGCAGCTGCACTATTCTCCGTGTGATTAGAGCATGCTTCTCCACCTTTCATTCCGTTCCTCATGTCGTGGTGACCCCCCACCCAACCATAAAATGATTTTCGTTGCTACTGCATAGCTGTAATTTTGCTAGTTATGAATCAGGTGACCCCTGTGAAAGGGTCGTTTGGCCCCCAAAGGGGGCGCAACCCACAGATTGAGAACCCCTGCTCTAGAGTTATCTAGGCTTCCTATTATTTATTCCTAATATAGAGCAGAACTATGTTCATGAATGTGATACTCATGCACAGATAAATGTCTTAGAGAGTTGAAAGCTGAAGCCATCACCCCTCATTCAGCAATAAGCAAGGACATTGCCATATAGGTTGCACCTGACCCACTGACAACAAAGTGCACTCATCAAGGGGTGACTATGCGGCTTCATTTTCCTATTGGCAGCCGCCCTGGGTAAGATCAGACATGGGGCTGGAGAGAAGACTGTGGCAGCTCCAGAGCCCTCACCTTCTGGTTTACTTCCTCACAGGTGTGCATGTCCAGATGCAGTTAGTGCAGTCTGAGGCCAAGGTGCAGAAGCCAGGAGAGTAGGTGAAGGTGTCCTGCAGGACTTCTGGATACACCTTCTCCAGCTATGGTACGAATCAGGTGTGACAAGCACCAGGATAAAGCCTTTAGTGGATGGGCTGGATCAACACCCACGCTGGGAAGTCAACATATGTCCAGGGCTTCACACAGGGCTATGTCTTCTTGGATGGCTCAGTCAGCACAGCTTAGCTACAGATTGGCAGCCTGAAGTCCGAGGACACCGCATTGATTCCTGTGTGCGACACACGCTGTGAAAACTCACATCCTGATACTGTCAGAAAACCTGGGGGGTGGGTGAAAGCTGTGCTCAGAATATTGACCTGAATCCTTATTTACCGGTTTTGCACTTAGTGATGAGAAACCAAGACAATAACTTCCTGTGAAATGAATAAAACTTTCCTGTGAAATAAAATCATCCCCTCAAGAGGGGAGGTTAAATTACCTTGGTATGTAGTCTTTGTGTGTAAGTACTTCCATCATCATCTGCAGAGACAGTGACAAGAACACAGTTATCCGCAAACGGACAGTTACAAAACAGAATACATGGCTGTCTATTACTCTGTGAGAAAGAGAGTGAGAGGAAGTCAATGTGATCCCCAACACAAAACTCCCTGCTGGGAAAGAGTTAAGCTGCAGGGGCGCTCAGGTTCCACAGATCACAGGATACGCCCTGAAGCAGGTGCAGATGGACAGTTTCAGGACTGGTTCCGGTTGGGGTCTGGGGACACTTCTCCATGTCACTGTTTCCCCCAAGGAATTTCTCTAATTGTATGGCTCCTGGTCTACCATTGATATCTATGAAGCAAAAAGTTGTAACAGGAGAAACTATTGCCCCATGCAAAGAACCAGTGTTTGATGAACCTTAGGAAATCAGGGATACATTTCCAAACTCATCGAGGGCACCTGGAGGCACTTGATGGTGAAAACAGTGAAGCACTGGAATACTAGTTGAAAGCTAGAAAACTGTTCTGTTGACCTGCTTCGGAAATAGCAGACTCGCTGTAGAGATCTCATTGTTTTACTCCAACTAGCACACTCTTGGAGTTACTGGCGGGAGTCAATAATGTCTAGTTAACGGTCTGTAAGAGGTCAGAAAAGACTGACATTCACATCTGACCCTCTTCCCTTGAACACAGATGGGTCGTTGCTGGAGTCAACTATGACCTGGCATCCCTTTTTATCCTAGTCGGTTTTCTTTCTAGTTCAGCTGTGTTATCTCGTTTACGTTTGTTACACACTTTATGGTTCATGCTCTCAATGTAGATACATTCAAATTATCAAGACATCTGTACACATACACACACACACACAAATACTGTATGCTACTCTGAGTTGTTCCAGTTCAAACAGCACGGTATATTGTTTGTTTCAGTTTGTACTATTGTTGTTAGATGCCATCAAGTGGCGTCTGTGCATCAGAACAATGTACTGCCTGGACCTGGGCCATCTTCACCATCTGTGTTTGAGTCTGTTGTGGTAGCTACTGTGTCAATCCATCCCACTGGGGGCCTTATATTTCTTCACCACCGTATAGTTCGCCAGTCATATGACATTCTCCAGGGACTGTTCGCTCTTGATCACATGTCCAAAGTACCGTATATACTTGAGTACCAGCCAAGCTTTACAGCACATTTTCAATGCAGTTTTTGTGGTAAAATTAGGTGCATCCATGAATATTCGGGTCGGATTATACTCGAGTATATACATGGTACATTGGATGATGTCCTGCCATGCTCACCTCTACAGAGAATTCTGGCTGCACTAGTTCCAACACCAGTATGATTGTTTTTTCTTGGAATCTACTAGGTATTAAGTATTCATCACCATAATCATAATTCAAAGGTATCAAATATTTTCAGTTTTAATAATTTAAGGACAAGCAAAGACTTTTGCAGGTGTATATCATTTAAAATACTATGGCTGTGTCAGGTGCACATTATTCCTAAAGGTGACATCTTTATAATTTACACTGTAAAGATATCTTTTACAGTAGATTTACCAAATGCAATGTGCTTTCTAATTAAATTCCTTGTGGGCCACAGTAAAATCAAATATTGAAGGACTTCATGGTTTGCTTTCTAGTGGCTGCATGAGTACACATATAAGTCACTGGAAATTCTAGTGTGGGAGGTGTTCTTTACCTCATTTGTTTTATTCATTCAATCATTTACTTATATGAAAGGCCTCGGAAATACTGATTTTTACACTTCACATTATAAATCAAAACTATGTTGTGTTTTGTTATTCGTTAAAGTTGTCCAACATTTTGTTGTATTGAGAACATTTGATTCCATTTCTCATTGGGCGTTTTCATTTATATAATTTTCAATTATATTGTACATGTGCAATGATTTCATATTTTGAGCCTTATAGCCATAGAAAAGGAATTTGTAAGGCAGAGAGCATGGTGCTGTGTGCACTTATGTTGCCTTTAGGTTTACAGTCTTTGGTCACCTTAGAGTTATGTATGTTAGTATGGTGTCCCTGCCAACTTCAGAGAGTTGTCTCATACATTTTTAATAATATCATTTTTAATTTGATTTCTATTGTAAGATCCCTAAGCTTTTATTTTTATATTTCCAAAGCTAAGGCTGACTCATTATGTTGTGAAATTTTCAGTGCTTTTATGAATCAAAATGTCATATTTATGCTATGGTGGTAACAAGTAGAAAGATTTTGGTACTGCAAAAAAGTGCCTATGCCTCCCCGATTGAACACCATATTTCCTAATTACTGACAGTCACTGATCGGTTTGTCATACCTGTATAGGATTCTCTTTTTAACAATTTTATTTCAAAGCCATATGATAAATTCTGTTTTTTAAGGTCTACTTCAAGTTAAGATTTATCTAAACATTTCCATGGGTTGAAAGCTCTTTAAAATAACATTATTTGTATTTATTGTATCACAGACTGTTTATTTATTTATATGCTGAAGGCCACGCTGGTCATTTCAAGCTGGGTTCACTGTGTATAGAGCTGCTATAATTCATTAGTGCACGGTTTCAGGGGGACATGTATTTTCAACTCATCGAGGCAACCACCTGGGAGCATGTTTCAGGATAAAATGGTAAAGCAATGAGAGGCTTTGTAAGAAACTGTCTGATTGTCTCTCAAAGTAGCTGAACCACTTTACATTCCAGCAATTGAGTCACGAGAATCCCTTGTCCTGTGCTCACTTGCGAGAAAATGACTTTGTAAGGTTTGGAGATGGAAAACATTTTATTTATTAGGTCAGTAAAATCATCTTCTTGTTTCATTTTGAATTTTCCAAAATGAAATTATTTGAATTTGAGTAATATGCCCATGTATTTATTTTTAGTTAAATTCTTCTTGGTTTGCATATTTGATCAGATATTCTGGATATTTTATTTTTATTTTTAAAACGTATTTACATAAAAATAATTTGCCATATTAAATTAAAGTTAATTGACATAGATTCTGCAAACCTTTACCAAGTATGTTGCATGCTTTTCATTCTCTTTTAAGGGACTTTTTTCGCCACAGTTAGAATTTTTTAAATCTTGATCTACCCTCGTGATCAATCTTTTATTATGTGTCCATGTTCTCATTGTGATGTATCTAAAAAAACCCTCTCATTACCAAGTGTAAACTCATTCATATTTTCTAATTTTATAGTCTTATTTACATTTTGGTCAGTAGTCCATATTATTTTATTAGTATTATTGCTATTGTTATTATAGATGCTGTGAGGTATGTGCAGGACCTCATATTGTTGTTGGACTGGAAAGGGTGTGGGGCAGGCTGTCATAAGCAGAGACCAGGTTGATTTGAGACATTCTAGGTTTATTCCTGCTAGGGCTTACAGAAGGAAACGCCCAGTGGACTGCTTCACAAATCCAGTGAGAATCAAACAAGTTATAGACCCCAAACTTCCTTTCAGGTTGCAGTGGGGGTTGGTTTACAAGTTTACAGTCATCAGAGGATAAAACGGAGCAAAGTTCACAGAAAGAATTTACATTTCCCCAAGGGATTACGACAGCATCAATTTCTGTCTTCATTACTCCAGGGACTGTCACACCATTACCCTCTAAAGTTTCAGTCTCCTTGCTCCTCTAAATGGTCATGCTTCCCCTTCCTGAATTAGGAGTATCTGGAATAATGAACAGGCTTTTAACTAAGTTTAAAAGGAATTTAATGGAGGGGAATGAGCTGTTATGTTCTTGGTCCCTTTTAACAAACTAAATCTCAACCAATTATGATACATTTTCACTGTTGATTAACAACATGTTACCACTTCCCCTTTCCTATATCAAGAGGGATTTAATTGCTCCAACTGTTCCATTCAGGAGAAGATGTGGAAGAGTGCGTATGCTCATTGTGCCTCATTTTGTACCCAAACCATTATACCACAATTGCATTGAGTTCAGTGTGTATTTAGTGATAATAATGTCAACCCAGGTATTCTGTCATGACCTTACTAAGAAATTAATCCTGCTTTTAAAACACAGAACCTGTAATTCATTTTCTGATAAAGTGATATTATGCCTTTTATTATTCACCTCTATGTCATTTTAATGCTCTCCCTGGTAATTAACATATCTAAAGTGCACAAGTGAATTTGTATAGCTCAATGCATTTTAGCTCTGTATACACATAAGCTTTCTACTCCTATGAAGTGTTACAGTCTTGGAAACTCACAGGGGCAGTTCCACCTTGTCCCATTGGGTCACTATGAGACAAAATTGACTCGATGACAGAGAGTTATTTTTTTGTAAGCATGTATACAATTCAGCACACACGGTCCCCATGCGTGTTTGACCACTCTCCACTACCTTACCCCATCCTGATTATCTTCATCTGATAATGATATTAACCAAGCTCAGGGTGGAGTTACCTCACCTTACCACCTGTGGCAATGACCAGGTCACAACCCATGGGTGGATGATCTACATGAGCACCCCTAGCTGGCCACACCGGGGGATCCCTCTTCTTACTTGTGAACTTTTGAGCAGAAGGAAGAACATTAACAAGGGTAGAAAATCGAATTAACCCAGAATTCTATTGAAGTTGAAGATGTTTGCTAATTTTCAAACACAACCTGTGAGTGGAACTCAGAGTGAGCCCAACACAAAGTTCCCATGCAGACAGGGCAAGTCTGGAGGGTGTTTAGGATGCTTGAAGTATAGGAACCCACCTAACCGAGGGTGCAGATGCAAGATCACTATTATTGTTCATTGAAACAGGGTTATTCTCACATAGCGGGGATTAACATAGAGCAGTGATTCCATTCCTATTTATTCCTTGAGTTTTCATAACTTGTAATCAATGATATTGCATTCCATTTTATTAATTAAGATACCGTGCTTTCTCAAGCAAAACAATATTCTGGTTGTTAGTTTTCATTAAATCGGTTGTGAATAATAGTCTCTCTGTACAATACACTGAAACAGCGGTTTGTCCAGCACCATCCTCATAGTCTTTCCCATGTGTGAGAGCATTGTTGTAATCACAGTCAATCCATCTTGATGGCCCTGTCCTTTCCCAATATTAGTGCCTCCTGATAATATATCCAAAGTTTGTGTGACAAACTTGTCATCTTAACTTCCAATGAGAATTCCGGATGTGCTGCTTCTGAGACAGGCTTTTTTTAAATGATAGAAAATGAACTCTGATCATATGAGAAGGCTGCTTTGTAAAAAGAGGGACACACCTTGCTCCCTCCCCTGCTCCATTCAGAAATATACTATTTAACATGCTCATTGTTGTATGAATCTTACCATACAGATTGGCGACACTTTTGAAGACATTGGAGTCTATGGTATTCTGTTTAGCATGCTAATCCAGAGACCAGAAATATGAGTTTATTTACAAGTTCAGCCCCTTTGCATGACTGGGAATACTTAACAGTCTGACTTTAGGCGAACACAAGGGGGTGATGATTCTGCTAGCATATACATATAACTTATATTAGGTTCGTTTAAATAATAAAATTAAAAACCATGAAAGGAAGGTCATCAGATGCCCCAATACTCTCAATATATCTTCAATTCTTTTTTTTCATTCATCTACATTCCTTGTATGAATATACGGTATTATACTGTGCCAGAATTTTGTATGGATTTTTGTAAGTATAAGTTTTCCAAGATGTTGTCTCCTGGGTATTATGTGTGTTGTAGTTGTTGTTTTATTGTTAGGTGCTGTTCATTCAGGTCCAACTCATAACAATCATAGACACAAAAGAACAAAACACTGCCCAATTATGTGTCATCCTCAATATAATTCTTAAGTTTGACCCCATTATTACAGCCACTATGTCAGGCCATCTCAACGAGGGCCTTACTTTTTATCACTGTCCTCTACTTTGCCAAGTATGATATGTTATCTCACTCCCTTTTCCAAGGACTGGGTTCTCTTGATATCATGTGCAAAGGGAGTGAGGTAACATATCGCCATCCTTGTTTCTAAGGAGCATTCTTGATTCATTCTTCCAAGAAAGATTTATTGGTTTCTTTGGCCAAATCAAAAGCAAACTCACTGCCATCATGTTAATGCTGACTCATAGCAAGTCCCTGTGGGTCCCTGTGGATATCCAAGACTGTAACTCTTTATAGGAGTAGAAAGTCCAGTCTTTCTCTTAAGGAGCCATTGCTGGTGGTTCAGGCGCACTGGTTAAGCATTAGGCTAAGATCACATGGTCGGTTCCTTTGACAGACCATGGTAATGCCAATATTCCTTGACAGCACCACAATTCAAATGCAATGTTTATAAATCCTATTTAGTCAACGTTCAATTTTCATATGCATATGAAGCAATTGAAAATACCAAATACCATCATCTGAGTTATTCTTGGTATGATGATACCTAGCAGTATATTTGTTTTTGGAAAAGACATGTTTGCCAAATATAGTAATATTTTTGGTCATTTGGAGGTTGTGTGACAACAATGGTACATTCACATGTGTAAATATAGACTAATGTAGGTGTCATGAATCAGAAGAGTTATGGCCTGGTTTGTAGTGAATATTTTAATTTATTATCTATTTATATACCTATTTATCCTCCTGTGGGTCCTACATGGTTTGTCTATCTCTCCCTCTCTTTGGATATCTCTATCTATCTATCACTGGAAATAAGAGTCCTTGATCTGTGGCTGCATAACGCTCCCTGAACAGAATGTATCCGGGTGAAACAAAGAGCTCAGGGAGAGGAAGTTATCATAAGGGCACTGCCAGCATCATTGTTTGAGTGAGAGGAGCAGGCCTAGGGACCTCACTTTATCCTGTAGGCCTTTATGTACAAATGCACTTCCCACATGCAAATACCTCTTAGGCAGCCAGATGAAACCACAGCATGAACACACTTAAATTCTGACTCCTTCTCACCCTGGTGCGTGTTCCCTGGGTATCATGGATCTTATGGACATGAAGGTCAATCATGTGTGGGTTCTCCTATTTATCATGGCAACTCCGGAAGGTGAGTGCTTCAGGGACTCATACATGAAGTCTGGGGATGCAGCATCTGACACATGACTCACTGGGATTCTCTTTATCCCCAGGTGTCCTGGCCCAGGTGCAGCTACAAGAGTCAGGCCCTGGACTGGTGAAGCCCTCACAGACCCTGTCTCTCACCTCTGTTGTCTCTGGGTTTTCCTTAACAAGCAATGCAGTGAACTGGATCCGCCAGGCTCCAGGAAAGGGACTGGAGTGGGTCAGTGATATATGGAGTGGTGGGAGCACACACTATAATCCAGCTCTCCAGTCCCGAGTCAGCATCACCAGGGAAACCTCCAAAGGCCATGTTTATTTAAAACTGAGCTCCGTGAATCCTGAGGAAACAGCCATGTATTACTGTGCTAGAGACACAGTGATGGGAAGTCAGTGTGAGCCCAGACACAAACCTCCTTGCAACAGGCCATGGTTTCTGCAGATGCAGGCAAATGAAGTGTTTTTCTCAGGATGCTTTCCTCTCAGAAGCTGTGGTTTCCCCACCTTGTCAGCACCTATCTTGGGATCCCCATGCACAGTGATTCTAGGGAACCTTCATATATCTGGACATGCCTTCTCTTCATTGGAATGGGCTTTGTCTATCTTTGAACATCTATCCAAAATCAGAGTGCACAGTAATATGGCTTGATGATATCTATTTTCAATTGACTGTATTAACCAGTATCATTTATTATCAAAGCTAAAAATATTCCAAATATCAAAACTCATTATTCCTCTGTGGGTTTCTGAGACTGTAACTGTTACAGGAGTAAAAAGCCCCTTCTTTCTTCTGTGGTGCAGCTGGTGGTTTCTAACTGCTGACATGCAGCCCTCATCCCAAAGCATAACCACTCCATCACCAGTGATCCTTGTGGAAATATTAATGCAGGAAAATATTCTCATGTGAATCAGGATTTTTCTCCAAGCCATCAGATAGCTGGCCAATGTATCATTCCAGGGAATGCTCACGAATACACATTTACGTAACAATCTTAACTTAGAACTAGATACTCTTGCCCATGTTGGTATTGTTTGGTACCCTTGAGTTGGTTTCAACTCCCAGAGAGCCTATGTACCACAGGATGAAATACTGCCCAGAAGTGCACTATCCTCACAGTCATTCCTCTGTTGCACCCATCATTGCAGCCTGAGTGACAATCCACTTCCTTGAAAGTCTCTCCCTTATTCATTGTCATTCTGCTTTACCAAGCACAAGACCATTCTCTGGGTACCAGGTCCTCATGATGACATCCCGCAATAAGTGAGATAAAGTCTTACGTGAATGCAAGAAATATTCAAGATGTGCTTAATCCAAGACAGACCTGCTTGTGCTTTAGGCAGCCCGTGATATATTTAATATTATTCTCTAACACCATTACCCAAACGAACCAATTCTTGGATATTGCTAATAGGGTGTTTGGCCATTATTGGAGTCACTCTTAGTTTCTACAACCACGGAAGGTGTTTCTGGTATTACAGACAGTGCCCTGGGTTGCTATTAAAATTTCACATCCAGGATTACTTTGAGTCTCTAACAGCCATCCTGTGCCCTAACCTTGGATGCTTACAGCTCTATAAATAGGTGACAAGACTTTTACTACCAATAATTAGCCAAGACACAGAGAACTTCAACATAAAAACGCTGATAAAAACAGAGTATTATGATATACATTTCCTTTTGCTAGGTGTGTTTCCCTCATAAAACATATACCCTAACCCCTTGCACTGTCATTCCACCTGGGAAGAATGCCATGTGTTATTTATTCATTTTTGATGGTGTTAAGTGATTCAGTTCTCGGTGATTCAATGGAGAACAGAACTAAATAATACCTAGTTCAGCCACATAATCACCATTAATATTTTGAGCTCCTTATTACAGCCACTGAGTCAATACATCTCATGATGTGCCTCCTTCGTCACTGATTCCCCTGCTTTATCGTGGATGAAATCTTTCTCAAGGGACTGGTGTCATGATAGCATGTCCGAAGTACAGGAAACAAGATCTCACTGTCCTTAATTCTGAGGGACTCTCTGCCTCTACTCCCTTCACAACAGATCTGTGTGTTTTATTGTCAGCCCACCCAGGCACTTTCAACATTCTTTGCAAGCACCATAAGTCAAAAGCCACCATTGTTTTCTATGGCCCTTATTATTCTTATTCCAGAGTTTATATTCATATAATAATATGGAAAACATCATGATGTGGGTTCTCAAAGTTATATGAAAAAAACCTGTCATGTACGACTCTTGGTGTAGAAATAGAAAGAGACGTGATGCTGTGGCGGAAAAAGTATTATGTTGCTCAACACAAGATCCGGGATTCAATCCAGGCAATGGTTCCTCCTGAGTCAGATGAGTTTGTCTACTCCTGTAAATATTTCCAGTCAGAGAAAGCCTAAGGAGCAGTTCTAATGAGCCTTAGAGGGGTCCTGTGAGTCACAGTAGATGCACTTGCAGTGAGTTTCACTTTTGAGGATAAGACTGCCCATATTTCTATCTCAATTGCTTGATTTACTAATTTTCCCTCAGTGTTGAAGAATATGTGGTCTGTTAATAGCTCTCAGACCTCACAATGAATAAATTAATGTGTGAATTAGTGGATGCATTTGTTCAAATTAAACAATGCAGGCACACTTTAACCTTGGTGATTTTATTATTGCAAATGTTGGATTCTGGGGAGGCTACAAATTCAATGTATAACCTGTGGGTCAGACACATCACTCCCATCTTTGACATCTGAGTGTCATCAAACTTGTTCAAGTACAGTCTTTGGGGTCTCTTCCTTGTGGACCCGTGGATCATGCCCATTAACATGCTATGCAGTCCCCACCTCTTATACACCCCCTTTTGCCCCCAAATCACGGGATCAGAGCCTACTGAATCAGGGAATCTTTGCCACAGAAATGTCTGCCTCTTTTCTCCTTTACCTTCTGATGATGCCGAGTGTCCCATCTGGCTGTGTCCTAAAGTTTCAATCCATTAATTTGCAAAGGGACAATATTTTTGAAATTGTCTTCTGAGATCTTCGACCTTGGATTAATTAAGTAGACTCTGTTGTCTGACCATTGACTGTGTATATAGATAAATCCATTCTGGTATCTTCTCTTGAAACTGGCTAATTCACACCCAGAAAACCTAAAACATAAGTGAGTCTTTGTTCTGGTGGACATATCTGGAGGAGTGTCTTAGGGATTCAGAGACAAAAGTCTAGCGATAATTCACTTGAAAATATGGCTCAGGATGATTGTCCTTTGTCCCATAGATTGATCTCAGGTGCAGTTATAGGGACTTCCCTCCCATGCCACCAGTTCTCAAACATTCAACTTCCTGCTGATGAGTCGATTAAGACTCATAGCAGCCACCCAGGACAAATCATAACTGTCCCTTTGGATTTCTGAGAATACAACTTTTCAGGATAAGAAAGCTGCATCTGTCTCCAGAGGAGTAGATGGTTGTCTTGAACTGTAGAACTTGCAATTAATAGTGTACTGTGCAATCCCCTACACAACAGTATCTCCAAGATATGGAGTGGTAGTTTTGACTGTGCTTATTCTGAGTCTATTTCATTTCTTTTAAAACTTGATGGGCAATTTATTTTAAAACTTAGAGAGTAATTACTATGTACTTAAAGAAAGGTGCTGGGATCTGAACCAGAATTTCATCACAATTATGGATCACTTTGGGTGTGTTTTTTTTCTCTCACAAAGTTAAGAATTCCTGTTCATGAACATGACCCCTTTTTCTAATTAGGTGTGTATCTTTTGGTATCTTATAGTACTGCTTTTTTAATAGTTCTATTTGTACAATATTCTTGCTTCTATGCTTAGGTTTATTCCCATTTATTTTACTTATAGTTGGCTATTGTAAATGGTAGCATTCTTGATATCCTTTTGAGAGCTTTCTCTATAGGTATGTGGGAATCAAACTTCTTTTTCTTTTTTTTTCTTTTTTCTTTAAACAATTTATTGGGGCTGATACAATTCTTTTCACAGTTCATACATATACATACATCAATTGTATAAAGCACATCTGTAGAGTCTTTGCCCTAATCATTTTTTTCTCTTTTCTTCTTTTACATTTTATTAGGGACTCAAACAACTCTTACCACAATCCATACATATACATACATCAATTGTATAAAGCACATCCATACATTCCCTGCCTCAATCATTCTCAAGGCATTTGCTCTCCACTTAAGCCCCTTGCATCAGGTCCTCTTTTTTCCCCCCTCCCTCCCCATTCCCCCCTCCCTCATATGCCCTTGGTAATTTATACATCGTTATTTTGTCATATCTTGTACCTTGGTACCTTGTCTTCAGTGATCATATCAAGAAGGTGAGCATCACGGAATGCCAGTTTAACAGAACATAGTATTCTTGCAGTGAGGAAGTACTTGAGTGTAGGCCCCAATGTCCATCTGCTACCTTAATACTAAACCTATAAATATATGCACATAGATGTAATTTCCTATCCTCATATAAAAATATATTTACATATGCATGTGCCTTTATTTAGACCTCTAGAAGTGCCCTTTGCCTCCTAGCTCTTTCCTCTATTTTCTTTAACTTTCCTCCTGTCCCACTATCATGCTCAGCCTTCATTTGGGTTTCAGTAATTCCTCTCAGCCACATTACCCTTAATCATGCCTTACCAGGCTTCCGACACCCTCCTCACCACCAATTTGGATCACTTTGTTGTTCCCTTTGCCCTGGATTTGTTAACCCCAATACCTTTCCCCCCACCTCCACGTCTTCCATGTCCCCCCAGAACTGTCAGTCCCATTGTTTTCTCCACCAGATTGTTCATCCTGCCTATCTTATTTAGACACACATGTGGAGATAATAACATGCACAAAAACAAGACAAAGCAAAACAAAGTAACAAAAAAACAAACAACAACAATAAAATATCCAATGACAAAACAACAACAAAGGAAAGCCTATGGTTAATTCAAGGACTGTTTGTTGGCCTTTAGGAGTATTTTCTGGTCAAGTCTGATGGGGTGCCAAGCCCTGACCCCAAAGTCTGTTTTTGGTATTCCCTGGGCACTTTGTTGCTCTGTTCCCCTTGCTGTTCTGTTGCACAACCTTCTTGTTTTTTGCCTCCGTTTGTTGGGGGACCAGATTGGGTGAAATTCCCACACTGTGTCTCCAGTGCTGTCCCCTGTAGGGCTATGAGTCTGTGCGGGATGTTGTGTCTCATAATGGGGCCAGACATATGGTCTTCTCTGTGGATTGGCTGCTCTGAACGGGAATATTGTCCTCCAGTCCTGGTGGGCCAGGATGTGTTCCACTATCTCTCTTCCTCCCCCTTAATTTGCTCCTATGTTCTCTACTCAGACATGTCCTTCTTGAGCTGCAGCTTCAGTGCTGTCCACTGAAATAAATTACTCTGGGGGCTACAAATATTCTTAATAAGCTGAAAAGTTCTCCCCGGACTATGGAAATCAACACCTTGAGCTTTACACTCAATGGCATGGATTTCTTTCCCATGCCCCAAGCCACAGGGTGATATTTGGTCAGTCATTTAATCCAGTTGCTCTCAGTACTTTCCAATTTGGAATTTGTAGAGTAATATGGGCCCAATGAAAGGGCAATCATATTTATTCCACTTTTCTACTATTGTAGAGAAATCATGAATAATTCTTTACAGCTTAAAATTATACCTGCTTGGTTATTTCATGACTGTGATTAAGACATTATGTGAAGAAGTCAGTCTCATCCGTGTCCACATTCAATGTCTCCATGGGAATCTAATGGGTGAGTGAAGATGGTACTCTCATACATTCACCTCTCTTGCTACTCGAGGCTGTAGCATGAGAGCTAAGTGATAACTAAAGCCAAAAATCTTGTTCCAGCACACCTGGACCACTGCTTTTTCTCCTGAGTGTCCTCCCAATGTAGCTTCTGTGCGCCTTGAGAAAGCCAAGGAACAAAATGAAAGTTAGTTTAAATTATATACATTGTTTAAATGATATATATTTCATTTAAACTATACTACACGCACGAATTTCAGTGTTTAAATAGTTTCTCAAACTGACCTTTGTGTTCTCTGAAGTGCCAACTTGCAATAGAAGCTGATGAACTATTAAGAAATGTCACATACCAGAAGATTTCCGAAGAATTAGACTAAGTGTGTGTGCCTGTGTATATATACTCTCTATACCTTTATAATCTACTTAAAATGATAGAACTATTGACATAAGGGAAACGATTAGTTGTTGAACTATGTGACCTAAATTCACCATCTTGAGCTGTGAACATGGGAGTCATAAAAGCAGATAGTTTTATCTCCACAGGTCTATAAATTATGTAAAAAAAAATTGGGGACCCTATTCCTCTAAAACAAAAGTAAACCAAACAAATTATCTTCATCTTTACTTCTATGGAAATTCTCAGGAGTACAAAACAGATTTGTTAGTTCTTGAAACTTATGGTGTATTCAGTAATCTTTGCCTATACCATCATTCAAATATACATTAAGTTTTCATTGGTCTTTTAAAATTCATTGTCAAGATTTCTTTTCCATATTAGGTGATAGAGAATGACATGGCTGGGGTAAGCCATACCGTAGTCCCAACAATGACATTAAAATATTTAATGATTTTTTAAAGAAATTTCTTTTACCTTGTATTTATTGCCTGCTTCTTATATTGATATTGATTGTGAATTTAGGTGAAATGAATTCTGTGACTGCAGTATTTTCTTGTTTTTTTCATGACATTTTTTGGAACCACTTGAGAGGACTAAATATTTCTATATAATGAATTATAAACCACATTGAAGGCTCTAATCATTTGTATCCATCAGTGAGTGCTCAATATCTCTACATATTGGTGTCATCTGTGTGTCATAGTCATTGGACTGCTAACTGAAAAACTGTCCGTGTGAATTAATCAAGTTTTTCTGTTCTCTTCCCATAAATATTTACAGTCAAAAAATTTGTAGAGCATGGCTATGAGTCAGGAGAGACTCAATGACATTTTGTTATGGGCTCTATGAAAGACACTTCTAAGAAATATAAAGCAAAAGTCATGGAAAGGGTATATTTGTAGAAACCAACTGAGATAATGGTCTTATATACAAAATATGAACCAAGTTCTTAAAACTCAATAAATAAAAGTGACAGGAGACTACTTGTTTTTAGGTACTATTTTTAATGTTGAAGCTATTTGGTTGCTGTGATGATTACCTATCATTTATAATCTTTGTAATGTTCTTGATTCCCGTAATCTCTAACAGTATGGTGCACACTTGTTTTTTCTGTTAAGGCATAAGTGCTAGGTAGATAGACGATAGATTGACAGATTGACAGAGAGATTGCTTGTGTTAGGCCTGGTTGTCTAGAGAATTCAAACCAGTCACTCAAATAACGAGGTATAAATTACCAAGGGCATATGAGGGAGGGGGGAAAGGGGAGGGAGGGGGGGGGGAAAGAGGACCTGATGCAAGGGGCTTAAGTGGAGAGCAAATGCCTTGAGAATGATTGGGGCAGGGAATGTATGGATGTGCTTTATACAATTGATGTATGTATATGTATGGATTGTGGTAAGAGTTGTTGGAGTCCCTAATAAAATGTAAAAGAAGAAAAGAGAAAAAAATGATTAGGGCAAAGACTGTACAGATGTGCTTTATACAATTGATGTATGTATATGTATGAACTGTGAAAAGAATTGTATCAGCCCCAATAAATTGTTAAAAAAAAAAAGAAATAGCTTTATATGAAGAAGTAATTACATATTGACAGAAACATCCCAGCCCAGTCCAACTCAAGTCCATGAGTACGATACTATTCCATAGTTCTTCTTTGGACTCATGCAGCCACATGCAATGATGCCGAATGCAGGAATATCACATGATGGTAGGTACAAACTCTTGTGGATCCAATGTCTCTACAGCATAAAGATGAAGACACAGAGTTGGGGGTGGGAGTGGGTTCCAATGTTCCTCCTTATGAGAAAACCATGCCCACAAGGAGGTACCATCAATCTGTGACCTCAGTGACAGGCTAGATTTTACCGCATTATATATTTTCAATTTGACCTGAAATTGTGTAACTACCATACTGATAGTGATAGATAAATGATAGATAGATAGATATGACAGATATTGATAGGGATAAATATTCTAACAGTTTTATTAGTATGTCATCCACATGTCATACAATTCAATAATTCAATCATGTCAAGAATAGTTGTGAAGTTATCACCGTTTTCAATTTTAGAACATTTTCTTCTTCCTTGTAGTCATTATTATTCATGAACTAAGTTTTGTAATTGTAGCAAAAATATACACAACAAAACATTCTCCAATTACACAACTTCTACATGTATAATTCAGTGCCATTAATTAAAATGTTTCATGTTGTACAATGATTATTCGTATCCTTTTCCAAATTCATCCACAACCATCAAACTCAATGATCCCTAAGCAACAGTGCTTTCTCCTTCAACCACGGTAATCATTGGTCAACTTTGGCTTCTATTTGTTTGTTTTAGTAGCAATATTCTTCATACAGTATTCAAATATCACACGCTTCTATGTAGAGATAAATTGCTTTTAAAATGAGTTGCATAGACATCATCACAATCATTACAAGTGCTTCTTCCCCCTCCTGTACTGACTGTATGCTCCCCCAATTCCCTCACTGTCCCCGCCTCCCCTTCACACATCCCCCCTAAATCATTGCATTACCTATTGTTTCTATGCATCTACTCCTGTGCTTCACAGTCTGGGAAACCCAACAGAAACCAAAACAAACCGGCAAGAAGAAGAAAATAAGAATATAAAGATCAAAATAAAAATAAAGATTAATAAAGAAAATACCACCAACAATATCTTAAAAGCCCCTCCCCCCCAAAAAAAATCTTAAAAGCCAGAGAAGAAATTACTGTAGTGGATAAAGTGAGGAATACTTGAAGCTACAGCAAATTCATGTTGAGTCAAGAGAGAGGTTAACTGAAAAAGTATCATATTATACTATGGTGTGATTGAACATAATCAGGATTACAATGATCTCTGGCTGATAGTAAAGCTGTTCTAGACCCTTTCCTGTGTTTAAAGAGGATATGCCAGAGATTTACTCTCACTAGATGGTTTCCAGATGGATTTGGGGTCCCCACTGTCCTACATACTTTCCTATAAATTTTTTTGTTTTGTTTTTCACAATTAAACTTTGCTATTTTTCCCTCACCATATTTGGATTTTGTTATCTTTGCATCACACATGTGCTTCATCCATGTGGACTTAGTTGACACCTCACTTAGATTAGTGACTGTTTGAATACAAACCGTTAAGACCCCAGACACTATTCCAGTTGTTAGCGGGGCGCCATGTGCTTTCTTCACCACACTGCTGTAGCTCCCTTACCTTCAGTGATTGTTTCATTAAGGTCAGTATTGAGCAGGCCCTGTTATCAGAACTAACTGTTCTTGGATTGGGAATAGAGTTAAGTGGGAGCCTATAATCCATCTGCTCTGGTTTACTTTGGTGGTCATATTATGACAAAAAGACCACCACCACCACCACCACCACCACCACCACCAACAACAACAACAACAACAGCAGCAGCAACAACAAAAAGGCGTAAAACAAAGCCCCCTCAGATGTGATTGCATTGATAGCATCAATAATTTATCCAATGACATAGAATTTAAGATACTGTTGATATGAGGGGTTTATGCAAGTATATAACTTTGAGGTGCAATCCACGAGTTGTTGCTTTGTACAGAAAGATTTCTTAATTGAATGACCTCTGCTTACACTGAGCATGGTTCTTGGTGTTAGGGAAAATTTACTTTTATCAGTTGTTACAAGTGCAGGTACTTGCCTATCAGATTAAAACTGTTCATATTATTGCAAGGAACGCATTGAGGTATTAAATATTTGGTGGTTCTCAGTGTCACTGCATTGGACACCCACTAAGCCAGGGATGTCCAATGACCAACATTTCCACAGTTTTTCCCTCCCCTGCCTTAAAAACAGTTCAATCCTTAATCAAGGGTACAGGTAGATTTGGTGTATTGCTCAGTGCATTCAGTAGGGCTTCTACTCTGTGTCCTCCTGATGTGGCCCTTGGCCTGTAAGGCCAACATCTACAGTCATCATAGTGTTTACTCCATAGCATCATAAAATCAGTTTATTGACCACTTAGGTTCCCAACAATTATTGTTTAGCATCCCTCACGAAGTGAGGTTGCTCCTCCTCATTTACCAACCAAACCCAGCAACAAAAATATCAACACATCCTTTCAAATGTAGTTGCCCCCGTCCCCTGGTCTTACTTTGATGTTCCAGTAAGGTTCTCCCTTCATTCCTTTGGGGGGCTGCTCATTTGTCAGAGCCTTCTCTCACTGTTGTACAGCATCAAATGGAAAGTCTTTCCCCTTTTCCCCTTTCTTGACAGAGTGACCCAGCCAATGTGAGGTCTCCTTGTTTGAGGTGATTCTTACAAAGTGCACACAAGGGAGATGATGCATGGTTCATGGTTTTTGTTGTTGTTTTTAGGAATGCATTGTTTTCCATTATGTGTACACACCATAGTTTCTTAATTCATGCTTCCACTATGGGACATTTGTCTGCTTCCAGTTTTTGCTATTGTGAATTGTGCTGCTTTGAATATGGGAAAGCATACAATTACACATATTGTGTCTCATTTCGTTGGGGTATAAACTTAATAGTAGTATTGATGGGGCATATGGAATTTCTGTTCCCAGTTGTGTATGTACTGCCATATCATTTTCCATGGTGCTTTATTTACTAGTCCACTATACTGAATACTAGTTCCAACGTCTACACATCTTCTCCAGCATTTGTTGTTTCCTGTGGGTTTTGTTTTGTTGTTGTTTAATTGGGCTAGTATTATGGGTATAAAGTGCTATCTTGTTGAGGTTTTAATTTGCATCTTCCTGATGACTAGTCATCACAACCATTTTTTATGTTTGTTAGCATCTGTACTTCATTTTGGAGAAATGTTTGCTTATGTCTTTTCCCCTCTTCTTAATTAGTTAGTTTGTCATTTTCTTATTGAGTTGTTGTAGAGTTCTGTACATTTTGAAGATTAGATCTTTGTGTGATATGTTGTTGGTAACCCCCTACCCCCATGCCAGTTTGTGGGCTCTCATTTTAATCTGCTGATAAAATATTTCACTTTGCATAAGTGATGTAATTCTAGATGTTCTAGTCATCTATCTTGTCTTCCTCTGTGTGTTCCTCTTTCATTGTACTTAGTGGTCTCTGCATGAGCTGCAATAGAATACTTATATTTGTTACAGCTTTCTCATCGATGATGTGGATAGCTTTGGGTTTTACATGCATTTATGGGTGAATTTAGTCCATTGACATTCAGTGAGATTCTTGACAGGTATATATTTGTTACCGACATTTTTCTTTACATTTGTTAATGTTTTGTGTGAGTCTTTAATGTGTATTTTCATAGTTTCATTGTTTTTCCTATATTAATTTATTGCTTTCAGTGTCGCTCTGGGTATGTTTATTTTTGTTAGGAATTGTTTTTTGTTGGTTTCAAATAAATGTGATGGTGTTATTGATGGCCATAGTATTTCACTGGATTTTGGGTTTGTTTGTTTTTTTAACAGAGTGGTGGTCTTGTTCTTGTGAATTCTTTTAAATTCTTTTAAAAATCATTTTATTAGGGATTCATACAACTCTTATCACAATCTATATGTGAATTTTTGAATTTCTTCTTCTCTTACAATGCTTTTATTTCTCCATCATCTTTGAGTGATATTTTTGCTGGGTAAAATATTGTAAGTTCACAGTTTTTTCTTCCAGTGTTCTGTGTAATTCACTCTATTTTCTTCTTGCCTGCATAGTTTCCATTGAGAAATCTGAAGATATGCTATTTTGACCCATTGTATATAATTGTTCTTTTTTGTTGTTGTTGCTATCTTCACTTACATTTTCTTCCCTTACCAATTGATATTAGACATAGTGAATACGTTGTGCAGGGTAGTTTTCCATTTGGGGTTTCTCCTGATTGTAATTCTTTTAGCTTCCTGAATAATTATCATTTCATCCTTAGACATTGAGGAAATTTTTCTTAAGAGAATTCTAATACTATTCCTTGTTTGTATGTATTTTTTTCCTTCCTGTTCTGGATTCCCATTAGATATGTTGTTCCTCTTGATTGCATCCTACATTGTTCTTAAAGTTTTTCTATTTCTCTTTTGCATTTTATTTTACTTGGAGTCAACAGATTTATCTTCAAGCCCACTAACTCAGGTTTCTCTCTCTTCTCTTCTGCTTCCTTTTTAGAGTGTTTTGTAATGCTGCTATTGTATTGTTTAATTTTTTATTCTGTGGCATATAGTGAACTTACCAGCTTTTTTCTATTGTTTTACTTTTCCTCTCAGTCTCTCCCTTCATCTGTTGTATGAGTGCTATCATTATTCTTTTAATATATTTCTCTGGTAATTCCATAGCCTGTTCAGTTTCAGACATTGCATTTAGTTCTGTTTGGAATTTGGTTGTTTGTTTCTCTTTCTTGTGTGTGTGTGTGTGTGTGTGTGTTTAACTCTGTTAGATAGTACAGTAGAGGGGGCAGTGGACAGTATGAACTGTATGAGGGAGAGTGTTAGATTAGGTTTTATTTGGGTAGATTAAAAAGTAGAAGACGAAGTGTTGGAGGAGGGAGAAACAAAGAAAAAGTAAGCAAAAAAAGTGAGAGATCCTGTAGTGTTATTTTGTAGGTTAAATGAAAGGAAATTAGGTCTCCCAAATGTACTTGTTGCTATGACCAGAAAATGGGTAATGCTAATAGATCAGGGGAAAAGATAGTAAATTTTAAGAATAGTGTTAGATTTTATTTTCATTAGAATGAGATAGAAAGAAAATGTTGGAAGAGAATAAAAGAAGGGGACAAATAAAAGATAGGTTAAAAGGGATAAGAAATCAACCTTTAAATATTAAAGAAGGAAAGGGTAAACGTAAAGTTTTAAAAAATAATAGAAAAAATGATACTAGAGTAAGAATCGTGAGAGCTCTTTATATATGTTTGTTTTGGCTCTAAGTTTTGCCCAGGAACATTGTCTCTGATGTGGGTGCTAACTTCCGGATTGATGATGGGTTCAAAAACTGGAAAACAAATTTAAGTGAATGCAAAAAAAGTAAATTAACATTACCCCCCCACCCCCCAGTTCTTACGTATACCAGCACATAATGAAGTCCTGATTAAGAATGAATTATAAGAAGAGTGCACAATTTGTTTTAGATATGGAGGGATTATAGGAATGATAGAACACAGAGCAACAACAATGCTAGCAAAAGAACATCTGCTGTCTAAACCTTGTCCTTGGGGAAGCTAAGGGTGTGTGGATCAGGAGTTTTTGAGCAGTTGGGGACAGTGTCTGGTAGTGTGATGATTTTATAACATGTAAGAGTAGGGTTGATATTAAGACTAGTGGAATGGTTTTGGTACCTGGTATGGCTGAGACTCCTGAATTTTTATGATTTAGGTTAAATATCTAAAGATGACAGACCTCTAGTAAACAAGGTCAGAGGAGTTGAGGTTCTCTCTTTTCTGGATGATGGACGTGACTAAATAGGACTGGAAGAACGGGTCTGTGGGGGTACCTCCCCCCACAAAAAACCCAAAACACAACCAAAAGAAACGGGAAAAGCTCCACTGGGAAAAGTTTTTGTAATATGCACTTTTTTTTCCCATTAGGCAAGCATTGAGTTAGTTCACCCAGTGATGTCTCCTGGGAAGATTCCTTCTGATCACAGTGAGTTTTGTCGTGAAAGCAATTTTGCTTGAACCTCGAATTTGTGATGGCCAATTTAAGAGTACAGTGTGTGGCTTTGAAATTATGTTTCCTGATCAGGATATATGAACCAGTGGAAGACACCAAAGAATGCTCATCAAGTGAAATCAAATTTGTTGTTGTTGTTTACTGTGAGGCGGATAGTGCATTTGGAGTTCATTCCAACAGGTCAGACTTTAATTACCTTTTCTATTTAGAGGTTTTGGAAAGATTGCATAACATGTGATCCCAAGGGGAAAAAATCCTAGTTGGTAGTTGAGGAGGGCAGCGATTTGATGACATAGAAGAGGTGAAGAAAAAAATGAGGGAGGTGTATCAGAAATCCCAACGGACAAATTTGAAAAGTATTTCCAAAAATGGAATCACAGATTTGACAAATATATTAAGTGTAATGGCAAGTACTTTAAAGGTGATAAGGTTGTTTTGTAAAAATTTTTAAAATTAAATACATAGCTTAAAAAAATCCATTTGGGGGCATTTTATACCCTCCACCTGCTTAGCTGGTCTAGTAGGGAGGAATGAAGCAATAGCCTACTGTTTTCATCCAGGTAGACTAAAGAAACAAATTTATAGACACTCATATGTGTATAAGAGAGAGGTTTAACCCAGTTCAGAATAAGTACATAAGTCCAACATTAGCCCATATGTCAGATACCAGTCTATAACGTCCTCTTCAGACTCGGGAAACACATGTAATGATGCCGAATGCAAGAAGATCACAGGCCAGTGGGTGTGAAATCTTGCGGGTTCAATGACATTGTGAGAATCTCTGAACTGGCACGAGTGTCCACACGGCTTCTGCAGCATAGGGCACTAGCATAGTTCCATGTATCTTGTCAGTTGCTGTTTCCCAGGGAGTGAAGAGAGAGAGAATGTCTCCCATCTTCAAAGATGAAATCCAGGAGTTCCCAGAATCCTCAGGAGAAGGCCTTGCCCACACAGAGGCCTCATTGGCTATGAAATGTTAGGCAGACTAGAATCCACCCTTCCCTCTTAATACTCTCAAGTACAAAATTGACACCAGGTTATATAACTACCACACCGAATCAAAGGGCAGGTTGTTTATCTGAGTGGCTTGGGGTGCTGACCAGGGATGGAGTTATGGGACAACTGATGAATAGCTTGGTATGTGAACAAGGAGAAGTTTCTTGGCCCTAAACCTTTTAGTCTTTGTCATATGCCCAAATTCCCTGCCCATACTTTTAAAACCCACTGTTGCAATTTCTGTTTGTATTGTGAGGACAATACCTTGTTAATCAACCAGGTGTGTATTAACTGCTATAGAAATATTTTTTTTAATCCATGCTTTTTTGGTCGGCATCTTAAGATGGGGAGGGAGGGGCAGAGCTGTATCTCCTGGAAAGAGGAATAGTTGTAACTTCCCCAGCTTCTGAGAGTTAGTCTATTCACTATCTATGACTATTGCAGGCTGCCCTGTAGAGTTATTGCCACACTTCTTGGGTAATGTGTTAGTCCGGGTTGACTAGAGAAACAAATCCAGAGGCATTCCTATGCATGTAAGAGAGAATTTTATATCAAAGAGCAATTGTACATTAAGAAAACATTCCCGCCCAGTTCAGAACATGTCCATAAGTCTGATATTAACCCATATTTTAGTACTAGTCCATAAATTCCTCTTTAGACTATGAATCCATGCAATGTTACTGAATGCAGGAAGATCCCAGGCCAGTGGGTGGAAATTCTTGTGGATCCAGTGGTGGTGGAAGCATCTCAGCACTGGCATGGGTCTCCACGTGGCTTCTCCAGCTTCAGCGCTCTTGCTCCATCAGCATGGTTCCATATGTCTTGCTTGCAGGAAGACAAAGCAGAGAGTGTGTCTGGCCTCTAGTGAGCTGTTTATCTCCATAGCCCCTCCAAATGAGGACATCAAACTGAGACATATTCGACAAGCTAAATTCCACCTCTTTCCTCTTATTAGACTACAGGTGACACCAGATTATGTAACTACACTGTTAGGTTGTGCTATCTTGGTTATTGGGGATTTAGGGCTTCTAGGGCATCCGGCTAGACCTCCATTGACTTGTGTTGAAAGCCAAGTCTACTTGTGCTTATGTTGGTCTCAAGCTAGTTCCATAGAGCTATGTTTCTGAAGCTCAGCAGTTCCACCATCCTAGCTAGCTCCTGGACTAGGAAAATTAAGTCTAGCAATTTGGGAATCTTCACACAGTTGGTTATTGTTGAGGGCCGGTGACAAAGGGGAGTCTATCAGCAAATGTTGCTGATATTTTATTAAATTTGTGTTATGTAACTTTCTGCTGAAAATCCTGCATTCTGGAAGTGTAGCATATCCCTCTCCTGGTTCTTTTCCGCTGGTCTTTGTGGAGTCCTTCCCATGTGTACTGCTTGGTCACCATCTTGTTCTTCCTCCAAGATATAGGTATTGCATACATATATATGCATATATACAAATGTAGTTAAATACATTTCTCCACTGTCTTAGATGTTTTCACTAAACAAAAAATAATCAAAATGTAAAGCTATTGTTATGAACCTTCCCCCAAATATTCTATGCTCCTTGATTTACAGAACGTCAGACTGAAAATTCCACAATACTCAAGGGATGTTCTCTGACTTATGGGAAAATACAGAAATATGCAGGGGGAAGATCAGCTCTTTAATGTGGATGGTGTAAGGCAGCATTTCTCAAGCTGTGGGTCGGGATCCCTTTGGGGTTGGGCGACCTTTCATAGGGGTCAGCCGATTCATAAGAGTAGCACAGTTATAGTTATGAAGTAAAAACGAAAATAATTTTATGGTTGGGGGATCACTACAATGTGAGGAACTATATTAAAGGGTCATGGCATTAAGAAAGTTGAGAACCACTGTTAAGGTTTCTAAATAAAATCCTCAATGGACAACCATTCTTACTCTTGAAGAATGAGCTGGTGTATTGTCATGATAGAGAGAAAAACAGATCCTTTGTGCAACATTCTAGGACATTTTCTCACTAATACCATGTTACATTTTCTTGAAGCTTATTCATAATAATACTTTTTGATTTTCTCTGTCCTATGAGAATTTCATTCCAGACTAGCCATTTAGAATCCACAAAATCACTTTCATACATTCTGAATTGACCGTTATTCTTTGAATATCAACCTAGATGATTCCTACAGATCTAACTGTTTTCATTGGATCTCTCTCTCTGGATCATTTTGATACATTCAAGAATTATCAATACTTAAGTTTCATTCCACAAAACTGGCTTCATTAACTTCAATTTCCTACAAAGCAGCTCTTCAGGAGCAATTTTTTACCTCATCAATCCCTGTGCATTGCTTTGTGGCACCAATCAAGAAACCAAAATTGTGACTAAATAATTGAAAATGCTGAACCATGTGAAATTCCAACTTCCTTAGTTATCTCCTCAATGGCAACTCGACAGACTTCTTCCACCAGTACTTCATGTCATCCAGATTCTTCATTTGTACCAGTTGACTTTTCCCCCTCTTTGACTCACCTGTGAAGTTTTCAGTATATTCTTTATGATGCTTGATCCAATTAAAAAATGTCTAGTGTGCAGAAGAGAAAATTTCTGTTGGCCTACATTCTTTCTTTCTCTTTCTTTCTTTGTTTCCTGACTCACACAAACAGATGTATTTTAAGTCAACCCAATGAAACCAAGTTAAGTGTGTTACTGAGAAAATATGGCCAACAGACAGCCAGTGATAGCAGAAACATGTTTAAGCATGTTTTATTTGGAATAAACACATGAATGTGGAATTTATTTTACTAACACTTGTATAAACTATACCTCTTCTTGGCTACACTAAAATATGTATGAATGTGTGGACAAATACAACTGTGCATTTATTAATACCATCTATGTATTTATAAAATGTTAAGGGTTCTAGTTTGATTTGGTCAAGGTAGTGTGTCATAAGTATCATTTTCATAAATTGTCATTTATTCTCTTCAGTTGGAAAGCCAAACATTAGAGGCTATTTTCCAGCATATGGTGGGAGGTCAGATGCTCAGAGATATTCCCCCTGAAGGCAGTCTGCTCCATTGTTGGTGGGGTTCACACCCCACTGATAATGGTTTCAATAGTGAGCAAGAGAACAGGTCAAACTGGCTCAGTGATAACCAAAATTAAGCTGGTTCTCTGAATCTAAGATCCACCCATCTTGTCACATGTGTACTCCCAATACCTCCCTGTCGTATTTTGTGGCTACCCCTAGATCGTCCCCCCGATTCATTACTGTAGTCCAATTAGTGCAATCCCTTCCTGTGACATATGTCTTTACCTGCAATTAGGAGGCTTGCATGTCCCCAAAGATATATAAGACTTGATTAGCAATAAAAAAGCTCTCTCTGCTCCCCCTCCCCTGGTCCTCACTCCCCTGTTCCCCTTCCCCTTTTCATCCTTCCCCTCCCTTCTCTCCTTAACTCTGGTCTCTCTCTCTCCCTGTGGAAGACCAAGTGAGGCTGAGGTGCACATGCTATCATCGGGGGGGGGGGGGAGCGGGGAGAGAAACAGTGAATCATCTGCCTTTCACAGATGAAGCATCCTCCGTTGTTTGACCATTGGTTGCAGTTTTAATAAAACCAACCTGTTCCAGTCTCTGTCCTGGACACTGCTGGATCCAACTAATATAATAGTCACTGAAGGTGAATCTAGAAGTTGCACAGGAGCGTCTCAGAGATTCCCCAGGCTTTCTCAGGTCACCTCCAGATTTCACCAGCTGCACTTTACACTGGACACCTGCAATCACAAAGACAGTGTGATAAGGTCACTGCCCTGCCTACCCCATCCAATATTCTACACACAAACACACAGCATTTTCCTCAATTATTACCACGTAGAATGGCCAAAACATAAACACAACTTTGTCCAAAATTCATGATGTGTCCTCTGAGTTAGCTGAAAATGGAAATAGCTGAGGCCCAATGTACTGGGGCTTCATGCCCAGAGCTCCCAGGAAAGGAGCAGGACAGGTTTCACTGGCACACAGAGAGAGCTGTATTAGCATGTGGCCCTCCACTTAGTAGCAGAGGAGTGGACTACCTGTGTTGGGGTTCTCCTTATGACCCAAGAAACAGACACACCCTCACAGGAAAATGGAGGTTTTTATAAAGGCTGCTTATACACGTGATACAGAAGCACTGCTGCTGCTATAGTTAAAAGCTATCAATGTTTGATATCAATGTTTTAAATTTTTAAACACTATTATACATAAAAGAGAACCTCTGTGGCATGAGAGTTCAGAATGTATCCTTCATCCTCAGTGTGGACGCACAGATGGTTACTCCTCATGTGAACATGATGATAGATAGCTCTGGTGTCTGTTTCTTGTTGGTGAACATTATTATCCTTATCATTGTCTTCCAAGATATGTCCTCCTTTATTTGACATTGATGAATTTTTTTACAGAGTTGTTCATTAAGAATGCCATCTTTAAAATGATTAGGGCAAAGACTGTACAGATGTGCTTTATACAATTGATGTATATATATGTATGTACTGTGATAAGAGTTGTATGAGCCCCTAATAAAATGTTAAAAAAAGAATGTCATCTTTAACTTTTTAGCACCCAGTCACCCATTCACTACAAAGTGACATCTCCTCTCTTATTTCTGCCATAGGGGAGTCACTTGTCCTGTGCGTTGTACACACACCTTTCTGGTACAGCCCTGCCCTATTCCTTACAGTAGTCTGTGTCTGGATACCACTGACTTCCGCTATCCCATACAGTAAAAGTGTCTTGTCTTCAGTGGTCACAGACTTTAACTATAGAGAGAAGGAGTTTGTGGGCTCACTTCTGGAGATCGAAGGTCAATTCTTCAGGAATGAAGTGAAGTTTCTTCCGACAACCAAGGTCTATTGTTAACAGTCAGTCTGACTACTTCAAAAGGTATTGGCTGGTCCAGCTCCAGTAATACTAAGTGATCATGGTGTGTGTGGAGAAGTCGGTACAGGTTAGGGAGAGGATCTGGGAGGTTTCGCCACTCCTCAGAGGGCTTCCTGCAGCTGGAATGGAGCAGAACAACTAGGGACAGGGAAATAGTAAACAGGCAGTGAGGACAAAGAGTAGACACCCATTCGTAACAGGCTATTTTGAGAAACCCACGGGAGGCTCTAACACCAATAGACAAATGCACACAGAAAAACCCAGCCTGCTGTGTAGCATACAGATTCTAACTGTTAGATGGCTTGTCACCGTGATTGCAGCAATGAGATCGAGTATAGCAAGGACTGTGAGGATGACACAGGAATAGGCAGTGTGTTGTTCTATTGTACATGGCAACACAATGATTTAAGACCAAACCAATGAAACCTGGCAATAGTAACAATAGCATTTGTATTGAGGAAATGTGAGTCCTAATCAATAAGACTGTCATGAAAGGTTACTGGTAGGTATTTTGAAAAAAAAAAAAAAGAAGAAGATTCAGAAATGAAGTCCTGGAGGAGCAATTGAATTGAATCACTGCTCTAGGTCAACCCTTGTTATGTGAGTGGTTACCATGACTTTCCATGAGCAATCAACAATTGTTCACTGCACCTGAGGCTAGATGGTTTCCTTTTTCTTCTAATAGCCTAAAAACTCCCTACAGACTTGGCCCTTCTTCATGGAAGGTGAGTATTAGGTTCACCCTGAATAATATTCACTAGTGGTGTTTGAAGAATTATCACATGTACTTCAACTTCAATAGAATGCTGAATTAGTTATTTTATCTAATCTTTTGGGGGAGTTCAGGTGGACCTAGTATTTAAAGTGAGGTTCTGGCTCTTCAATACTCTGAAGAATATTGAATATTCACCACATTTAATATATCTTTTGATCTCTTGACTGCTGCTTCCATGAGCTTTGATTGTGGATACAAGGAAGACAAAATCCATGACGAACATTTCTCCAGACGGAGTGGATGAGTGAAGAGACTTGGTGGTGGTGAAGTCAGTGGAGGTGGCAGGATTTTCATTGGCAGGCTCCGATGGTGTTCCTCGCTCACTACAGGGGAATCTGCAAAGGAAGAGAACGTAAAGGTGGCCTCCAAGTCCAGTCTCTGGTCACTGTAGCCAAGAGAATTGAGACCAGGGCGGTAGTTCTTACCCCAAAGGGGCAGTTCTGTGCAGAAGAGACAGGGCAATGCCAGAGCAAAGAGCAGGCGGCTTTCCTGTTGCATCTTTTTTGTAGTTCCCTGGACTCTGCTCTACGATGTAACTCAATTCTGAAGTGAAGATGGAGGAGGCATTGCAGGAAAGTCCAAGACTTCCTGGAATCTGAAGTGCTACTCAGATCATCCAAACAAGAGCTAGTAAAGGAGGGAGATGGCTCTGTAAAACTGAGCCCCTGAGTTCCAAAAGATGGTGTTGTAGACTGTACAGTTCTTTCTTCAATGCCTTACTCATTGATGGAACCGAGAAGGGGTTCTTCTGAGTTTCAGTTAGTATCCACGGAGAGTAAAAAGCCAACCACAGGCCAAGTGTATGAGAGTGACTCCACCAACCACTGCATGATCTTCCTTCACCTGGCTGGCCCGGATATTGGCAGTCCAGTAACAAACACATTGGCCAAGTTAACAAGGTTAAAGTCATTGGAATCAAAAACACATGGAAAGAACCAAGAGGCTGCTGCATGGGAGCAGTGCAACCTGCTGTGGCGCAGTAGGACCAGTTACAGCAGCCTAACTGGTGGCTCATCGGATGACTCATCGGATGACAATGAAGAGGATTCAGGGGGTAGTAGGCAATCACTACAATTATAACATAAGTAACTGATGTGCCCCTTGTGTTTATAAATACTGTAAGGTGACTTTAGTTACTCCAAGTTCTCCTCATTGCAATAATTTGTAACTCTTTGGACCATGCGTCCTTGAGGCAGATGTCTTTCAGAAAGAGAGCACTTTCAGGGGTTCTGGGTTTTTGAAGGGAGCAGTGAGAGTGAAGAAGTCATGCTACCTCACTAACGTGGTGGTAAGAGGTCATGGGAATGAACCAGCTGAGCCAGAGAGGTAGACACAGTTGTGTGCTGAGGCAACACATCTGGTCAGCAAGTACCTTCTGTCATAGCTGCTCTCCCTTTACAAGGTGTGTACCCACAGTACAACACCTGAACCCAAGTTGGCCTAATGCAGCATCTGTGTATTTTTGTTTTCTACCTTCTAAAAGTTGAAAAATAAAAGTGCAACATAATAAATCTGATGGAAAGTTTATCAGTGGCACTATGTGTTTTTCTGCATTGACATGGAATAACGACAGTGGGAGCTTCATTGGATTCCAGAAAATGCAGCATTGATGGGTGGCATCAGATCCACTGTAGTCTGATATTTCTAGTGGAAAATGTAGAGTTAGAGCCATATGCGCATGCACAACGGGAGAGAAGTCATATTGTCCTGCAAGCCCTCACCCATTACTGTGACCATCTGTGTTCTTTTTTCATTTTACAACGTTGCAATGGAATGGCACTTTGTCTCCCTTTCCAAATGCCTTGGTAGCTCTTGAGTATCACAAAAGCACGTGGACTATAGTTTTCCTGTTTCATTCGGTGAAAATATGCTCACCGAGTGCCTGACCTGCTGAAGGCACTTTGTAGAGCGGCGATGTGGGACCCCTGATCTGGATGAGACACTCACTGCATGTACATGCTTCAGATCCTCCTGACCCGCCTGCCTGGCCTTTTGTTCCAAAAAAAACCAGTTCATTCCATACCCTTCTTTCTGCTGCCTCTTTGTTTCACTCCACTGGCATGTGTCTCACTCATCGTGTGTTTTTTTTTCATCTTTGTTGGCATCTGACCTCAGCGTTCTTCGTCAACTTTTTAATTTCTCCTCCACTTTGCTTTTGCAGACCAGGCTTTTTAAAGACCACGGACCTCCAGATTTTAGCACCTCATATATCAGTGTTTCACATGGACGTGATTCTAGAAGAAAACCAAAGATCCAAACCCAGAGCAACTTAGGACCTTCTGCAAATTCACTACTAGTGTACCTTTGGGCCTTCACATTTCACATTGGAGATTTATTAATTTTTATTCTTACACATTTTTGTTGGTTGATTTACTTGAGTTAAAATGCTAGACCAAGTAGAAATGTACAATTTCTAGCCTGTGTTTACCTGGGATATCGTTGGTAGGAGAATCAGGGTGGATGCCATTACTTTCTGTACTGGAGAAAAAATAAGCAATCACTGAATGAATCACACAAGCAATCAAGCAAACACACAACTTCTGCCTCAAAGTGTAAATCTACCGCCATTGGGTCAATTCAGACTCATAGCAAACCCGTAGAACTGAATATAACTGTTCTTTAGGTTTCCAGAGCTTTCCATATTTATCGGCACACAATACTTAAACTTACTCCCAAGGAGTAGCTGCTGGGTTTGAACCGCTAACCTTTTGTTTAGCAACTAATGCTTAGTCCACTCACCACCAAGTCTTCTTTATATATACATCTGCTCTGAGAACCTATGTTACATATTGTGTGATGTCACTTGAGGATCAACTGCCTCATATGCCTGTGAAAGCTAGACAATGAGTAGGAAGTTTGCAGGAAAATCGATGACCTGAAAATGATGGCTTGGGGGTAGGATATTGAAAGTACCAATGACTGCAAGTAAGGAAAGCTTACTTCATGCACTCTGCACCCCTGATATACTCCTTCAGTCTTACTTTTGTCTCCCAAATGCAAAGGACATTTAAAAGAATGTGATTTGAGTACCTCAGAAAGTGTTCGAAAAAGGAAAACACTGACTTGAGACTTACATAGACATAAATGGACACTGTCAGGAAATATTAGGTTTATAATTTGTTCTTGTTTTGTTTTTCAAACTTGAGTAATTTATTTGGGTTGAAAATTAAGACTTTATGCAGCTTAGAGTGCTGTATAGTGGACTGATAATATTCAGTGTGATAAAGAGCATTTACAATGGGCAATCCATGAGGAAAGGAAGTTTTTTACTCCTTACTTATTGTTTCATCCTGGATGACTAGGGTGCCTAGAATATTACCTGGCTCCTAATAGATTTTCAATAAATAACATTTACTTTTCAGTGGAAAAGGCAGTCTATCAATATTTTTACATCTAACCCACTGCCCTAATGTATACTCCAACTCATAGCAACCCTGTATAGGATTTTGACAGTCTATCGATCTTTATAGTAGATGGATTTCTCTGTAGATAGCCTCTCTATTTAAAATCTAAAAAAGGTGGACATTCTAGAGTACTTAGCACAGTTTATGAATTTGTTGTTGATAGGTGCCATCAAGTTGGTTCCTACTCAAAGCATCCCTAAGCACAAAAGAACAGAACACTGCCCAGTCCTGCACTGTCCTCACAACTGTTCTTACATTTGATCTCATTGTTGCAGCCATTGTTAATCCATCTCCTGGAGGGCCTTCCTCCTTGTCACTGCCCTCGTGATGGCCTTCTCCAGGGACTGGCCTCTCTGGGCAACGTGTCCAAAGTATGTGAATAAAGTATCACCATCCTTGTGTCATATTAGAATGTGTGTATATATGTTTATATATATATATATATATATATATATATATATATATATATATATATATATATATATATATATATATATATATATATATATATATATACTTTGTATGCGGTCTTTCACTTTTGGGTGAGTTTATTTTCTTTTTTTGAGGATCTTCTTAATAATTATTTGCTTTCAAACAACAATATTTGGATAGACAATATTTTCTAGGGCCTTCTAAGCCAAAATTATTGCATAAAACTACATTTGTGAGAGTGTGGCCAGGCGGCTCGGACCGAGCAGGGCTTTCCTTCCCAGTGGATTGCAGAGCGTACACTGCCAGTCTCTTGTCTTCTGTTCACCATGGCTTCTTCTGATATCCAGGTGAAAGAAC
The DNA here is from genome assembly GCF_050624435.1 of Tenrec ecaudatus. Lineage (NCBI taxonomy): Eukaryota > Metazoa > Chordata > Mammalia > Afrosoricida > Tenrecidae > Tenrec > Tenrec ecaudatus. The sequence continues at coordinate 314,242 of NW_027459453.1, forward strand.
TGGAGAAGCGGGCCTCTGGCCAGGCCTTTGAGCTGATACTCAGCCCCCATTCAAAAGAGGCCGTCCCAGAATTCCCTCTTTCTCCTCCAAAGAAGAAGGACCTTTCCCTGGAGGAAATTCAGAAGAAATTAGAAGCTGCAGAAGAAAGACGCAAGTCCCATGAGGCGGAGGTCCTGAAGCAGCTGGCCGGGAAGCGGGAGCACGAGAAGGAGGTGCTGCAGAAAGCAATAGAGGAGAACAACAACTTCAGCAAGATGGCCGAGGAGAAGCTGACCCACAAAATGGAAGCCAACAAAGACAACCGAGAAGCACAAATGGTGGCCAAGCTGGAGCGCTTGCGAGAAAAGGACAAGCACGTGGAAGAAGTGCGGAAGAACAAGGAATGCAAAGACCCCGCTGATGAGACTGCAGCCGACTAGCTTGTCCTGAGGACTGACTTTCTCCCCTCCCTCCTCGAGATCCAAAGACCGTGCCGGCCAGTGTCATTTTACTACTATTACTATTTTCCTCCTGACAAAGACTAGAACCCAACGTAGGACGTAAATAGGTAGATCCAGACCATGTGATGTTGTTTTAGGGGCTAAAGGGGAGAAACAAAAAGTGTTTGACTCTTTTTTTCTAAAGTGTTGGAGTGTTTCTAACGTAGCTATTTTTCTTGTTGCCTCTTTTCTACTTCGGTGCACTCAGTGTGCTGGGTGAATGGCTAGCACTGTATTGGCCCCGTGGAAACATGTTTGTGAAAGAGTATGTAGTGGCTTCTCAAAACTGTTAGATGCTGAATATCTGTTTGCTTTTAAATCCCAGTTCTGTCCCGATTTTACCAGATGCTACTGTACTTGAATGGTTAATAAAACTGCACAGTGCTGCTGGTGGCAGTGAAAAAAAAAACTACATTTGTGATTATTTATTGCAAGAAGGTTCAAGATAAATCTGAGGGTATAGAGACAATTTGGGACTCCACATGAGAATTTTTTTCTACATGAAATATTTATAGCTTTGACAACAAATGGCACTAGTTGGTACCCTGAAACAGGAGTCCTCAAACTTTTTAAACAGGGGGCCAGTTCACTGTCCCTCAGACCCGTTGGAGGGCCGGACCATAGTTTAAAAAAAAAAAAGAACAAATTCCCATGCACACTGCACATATCTTATTTTGAAGTAAAAAACAAATGGGGTAAAAACACCTGGCGGGCCAGATAAATGTCCTCGGTGGGCCACATGTGGCCTGCGGGCTGTAGTTTGAGGACACCTGCCTGAACTAACTAGTTGTAAAGTGATATCTCATCAATTACTATTACTGTGAAATCTGTCTTTGGAAGATGGTGAAAGAGAGACAAAGCCCATTCCAAGGAAAATAAATCATGTTCAGAGGCATGAAGCTTCTCTTGAGTCTGTGCATGGTGTCCCTAGAGAGGTGCTGACAAGGTGGGGAAACCACAGCTTCTGAGAGGAAAGCATCACTGACCTCAGCCCTTGCATCTACTGAAACCATGGCCTGTTGCTGGGAGGTTTGTGTCTGGGCTCACACTGAATTCCCATCACTGTGCCTCTAGTACAGTAATACACGGCTGTGTTCTCAGGATTCACAGAGCTCAGTTTTAAATAAACTTTACTTTTGGAGGTGTCCCTGGTTATGCTGACTTGAGACTGGAGAGCTGGATTATAGTGTGTGCTAGCACCCCTCTGTATATCACCAACCCATTCCAGTCCCTTTCCTGAATCATGGCGGATCCAGTTGACATCGGAGCTGGTTAAAGAGAATCTGGAGACAGCACAAGTGAGAGCCAGTGCCTGTGAAGGCTTCACCAGTCCAGGGTCTGACTCTTGTCACTAGACCTGAGCCAGGACACCTGTAGATAAAAAGAGCAACAGTAGGTCATGTGTTCAGATGCTGCATCCCCAGACTTCCTGTGTGAATCCCTGAAGCACTCACCACCCAGAGTCTCCACCAGAAAAAGGAAAGTCCACACACAATTCATGTTCGTGTGGATAAGATTCATGACGCCCAGAAAATGCTCTCCAGGGTGAGAAAGAATACGAATTTAAGTACATGTGCTGTGGTTTCACATGGCTGCATATTATGTATTTGCATGTGGGAGGCACATAGTTATGTAAAGTTGAAAAGGGATCAATGGAGGCCCCTGGCTCTGGGAATTACATGGTGATGGGGATGTTGTCTTTGGGAGAACATAGTCCTCTCTCTCAGGTTTTCACTTTACCAATCATATGAACATTTGTTCATATTTTATGTTTAATGTTGCTTTACATCCATTACTATCATAATTACCCAGATGCTATGGTGAAATTATAGAGAATATCCTCATTGTGATAGGTAGGTTTATTGTGCCAACATGGCCAATGAACACACGTGGGATTAATTGAAGGGCAGAGAGGTAAATGGCTTGGTGAGCCTCACCTTTCTTGTCTCTTGCTTTGTGATGATCAGATCAGTGTGTGGTTGCCATAGCTTGCTCTCTGCTTCAATTTACAAACTACACTACCTGTGGGACACCTAACCCATGGACTGTGTTGCTGTAGTTTGAGTTTCCTTCAAAACTGCTTCACCACACTACTGGAGTAATATCGCTTGAGCTTGGGACTGTTGGATCCTGTCAACTGCCTTGCTGTTTGCTGCCTGTGCCAAGATAATCTGAATTGCTCTACAGAGGACTACCCTGTGGCCCTCAAGACCTGAAGGACTGCCAGTAGGGAAGTGAGTTGCACTGAGCCATTTGCACTGCTTTATAGATTAACTGTTTATTTCTTATGTTATATAAATAGAGAGAAATTGATAGATATTGATGTATAATCATATGTTCTGGTTTGTTTGTTTTTTCATCTAGAGAACCCTTTCTAACATAATCACAACATAATGGAATCACGGCCAGGCTTTCCTGAATCTCGTCACACATCTGAGCACAAAGGGAAACACTTATCTGTCATCCCTAAAGCTCCTTTCCCCTAGGATATAGCAGAATATTTGGAAAGGAGTAAAGGGTACTTCGAAGTTTTCATCCAGAATTAGAGATTGAATTAAAACAAACAAAAAACCCTAACAACAAGGTTGTTTATGGTGTTAAAAGAAACCACAGAAATACAGTAATTTTTCCTCCCCAAAGGAAAAATTACTGTATATAATCGAATATAAGCTGACCCGAATATAAGCCGAGGTACCTAATTATTACCTGGGAAACCAGAAAAACTGATTGACTCGAGTATAAGCCTAGGCTGGAAAATGCAGAAGCTATTGGTGAGTTTCAATAATCAAAACAAGTGAAAATAAAATTACTAAAAATTGAGACATCAGTGGGGGTAATGTATTCAAATATTTATTTTAAATAAAAAACAAATAAAAGGACAACAAGTCATTTAACATTAGTAAACCAACACAGTAAATGGAAAATAGGTTCAACAAAAACAATAAGGTATGAACAATGATACCTTAAGGGTACTATTCCCTGAGTTCAATCAGCAACCTAGCTAAAATGTAAAGAGTAAAATCCTTCAAAACTGGATTCCTCATCATCATCCGTATCCTAATGCAGAGCTTCAGCTGGTGTGAGGTCATCATAGATGCTGTCCTCACTGAGATCGCCGTCATCACCATCACTGCTGTCATTTTCACACAAAACACAGTCTTCACTGCCATTAGCATTACTAATACTACATTTCTGGAAGGCACATCACAACATATCTTCTGGAATGTCTTCCCATGCATCTAGAAACCACTTTGCTTTTAACTCTGTCAGGCTTCATGAGATTTCCTCCTTTTGTTAGTCAGGTTTGGCCAGATGACATCCATTCATGCCACATCCTTCACACATGGTTTTTAAAAGGCTTATTCAAAGATACATCCAGAGGCTGCAGTACAGATATAAGCCCACCTGGAATAACGGCTAAAGTAACTTTAATAGATTTTGCCATTTTTTTTTAATGTCATCCGACAGTTGGGCTCTGAACATATCCCAAACAAGTAGTGATGGCTTTTTCTTTAAGGCTGCTCCTGGTCATCGGTTCCAAATTTCTTACAGCCATTTTTTTTTGTTCCGTCTTCATCCATCCAGCCTTTAACATGTGCATGCACAGTAATTCTTGGTGGGAAATTGATCTTCTTAGGCAAAGTCTTCCTTTTAAAAATAATGACAGGGTGGAGCTTAGTTCCATTAGCCAAACATGATAGAACAACTGTAAAGTGTTTGTTTGTTTTTTTCATTTCCTGTGGTTTTGAGAAAAATGTCTTTTTTTTCTCCTAAACTTGCCACAGTTCTGTTGCTTGGAAGATAAAAAGTTATGGCAGTTTCATCCACATTCCCAATATCTGCCAGGTCAAAGTTATAAATCCTTCTTTGTTTTATAATAAATGACTGGAATGACATAATTTTTTCTTCAAGGTCTTGTGACAATTTCTGGGAAATCTTTGTTCTTTGTCTCAAACATAGTAGGCCAAACCTATTCATGAAGTGGGTACACCATCCTTCTGATGCAACAAATTTTTCAATGCCTGGTGCTTTATATTTGTCATCCTTAGCCATCTGTAGAACACGTATGTGGATTCCCATGCGTGTTACACAGTAACTATTTTGATGATACTCCATAATCCATTTATGCAATTCACTCTCTAGAGCCCCACAAAAAGAAATTAAACCACAATGAGCTTTTTTTAACTTTGGAATCTGTTTCAAGTCAGCCTTCATTTTCCTCTATTCCCTTACTTGCTTTTCATCAACATAGAATTCGCTACTTGCAATACTGTTATTGCTCTCTTCTGCTCTTCACACAACCTTCATTTTGAAACCAGGCTCATATGACTGGCGTTTTTGTTTTGGTTGAAGAGTATCCATATCTAATAGGATAAAAAAATAAGACTTTGAAAAAGATTTTTCATGGTATTGCCCCCCCACCCCCTACATGATGCGTTAGATGGTAGGAGGGGAAGGAGGGAGTCTGTGTAGATGGGGCATGCAGGATGTAAATTAGCATAGACACCAGAGGGGAGAGACAAAGCACAGCCACAGAAACATCCTTACCAGTTCAGCTGCCAGCGAAAGTGAATCAGTATGGGTGCTTCTGCCAATTGGAGCTGTCCATATCTTAGGACGGCTGTGATTGGTTAAATGTGAGTAAACAAACATTCAAAGACCTGCAGTGTCAACGCGACTTTGAATGAACAGTGGACAAACGGCAATCACCCACAAGATAACGGGCGCTCATCCCGTTACCAGGGGGTGAAGGGTGCAGCGAAATGTTACACCTCACTGGGGTACCACTGACCCATGTATATGCCGAACTCCAGGTTTTCAGCACATTTTTGTGCTGAAAATCTCAGCTTATAGACGAGTATATATGGTAGTACCCAGGTGTATGTTGGGCTCAATGTGTTCTGAGAGCCCCCTGCTGACAGCATCCCATCACACATACAGGAGAGGTATTCGATGAGCTTACACTGTCTTCCACCTTTTGGGGACCACAGAGAAACATTTTCTCTGATCCAAAGCATTCGTGCTCATTGTCAGAGGTGTTCCCTGGAGTTCTCTCAGCTGGTTTCCTGCCATGGGCAGTAGAGCTACCAAAGTGCTCAGCACAGCAGTTTTCGCTGACCAGCCACTGCAGTCCTTACCCAGGCTCCTGTCCTCACTTCTTTCTTCACTTGCTCCAGGAGGGGGTGGGTCTCTAACACCCCTGCAGGACAGCTTTCTTCTTGAGGTTAGTTTTAGGCCCGGTCTCACACTGACTCTCCCACACAGTGAAAGCTTTGTGGAGGACTGAAGGTTGCAAGCACTCTGAATTGGTTGAGTTGGTTGTAGTGGAAGGAAGTATGATCTATAGATATTGATATTTATATTAGATTTGATATGCCACAACAAAGTATTCATTAAAAAAGATATCTGACTGAAAGACATTGAACAGAGTTTAGGCTTTATTCTTTCCAAAGGTGGAGCGAAAGTTTTTGAAGCAGACTTTTATTCAAAGTAATTGAAGTATTAGATTTATAGCTATTTATTCCATGTTAAGGAGGAAATTATCAAGCCAGAATTCTTTTGTCTGGGTTTGTGTTATACGTATGATAGGGAACTTTGCAAATATTGGTAATTGTTTAACACAATGATAATCTAATGTTACTGAATTATGCATGAGAAGAATTTTGCAAATGGCCTTTTGTTACATATATGTATCATGAAAAAATAAGTGACAGATAGTCACACATAATTATAAACTGATGGAAATTCATCCCAGTATAACAACATTCAAAAAACAAACAAACATTTAAATAATGAACAGTAAAAGAGATTTTGATATAAGCCAGGAACTTGAATTTACAAAAAACTTCTAGCAATGGAATAAATAATCTTTATTTAATTTTCCCCCTAACCATTTTATTGGGTACTAATAGAGATATCATATCATTCCACAGTTCACTCACATCAAGCAGTATTGTACAATTGCTACCACAATCAGTTTCAAAACATCATCTTCCTTCTTGAATTCCTTGACTTCAGTTCCCGTTTATGTCCTCCCATGCCACCACCCACCGAAACCCTTAATCTACTTGCTTTCTCTATATGTTTATCAATCCCAAGTTTTATCTACTGTAAAACAGAAAAACATAAAACAAAAATTCAAGAGTGTTACCTGCAACAACAAAATATACCTGAGATAAACTCCAGTAGGAATTGGAAATTGGGGAAGCTGACAATCTGTTGCCTCCTTCTCTGGAGTCCATGACAGAACCAGACATGATTAGCATCAAATTGTCAGTCTGGCTACTGGGGTATGATGACCTTGCTGAATGACTGCCTTTCCAGGGTTTCTGTATTCAAAAACACTCCTTAGTGTCTGGTGTCCTACAGCCTACCCCCTCTACCTTCGGCTGAACCCATGCTAACAGTCCCCAAACTGATTGTTATGCACATTACATGGAACACACAAAACAGCAGCAACAACAAAACAAACTCACTATTTCCTTCAGATTTGAGCTCATAGCATAAACCCATTTCTTTATCTTTGCTGTTGTGGAGGGAACACAGTTCTTCAACTGCAGCACAAAAGAGGGATACTTGCAAACCCCCATCCCTGCACTGGCCCCAGGGTGAAACCACTGACTGTGGAGATTTGTGCCCACTCCTGATGAGGAGCTAGCTCTATCTCTTCTCTGTGAGAGCAAACTGCTGTTGCATCCAACGCTTCTGTGTAAACTGTGTTTTGCTGGCGACTTCTCAATTGGTTCAACAGAAATATAATGTTATGATGACCTTACACTACAAAATAAGGGAATGTCCAGTTGTCTACAGATTGGACATCCCCTCACAGGTTCACAAGGAAGAGATGACCCAGTCAGGGTGCAGTATAGCTCCGATGAAACATAGAACTTTCCTCTAGTTATTTAATGCTCTCCCCTCCCACTATTATGACCCCAATTCTACCTTACAAATCCTGGTAGACCGAAACATGTACACTGCTACAGATAAGAGCTCACAACACAGGGAATCCAAGACAGATAAAACCCCCAGGACCAATAATAAGAGTAGGGATAAAGGAGGATAGCAGGGAGGTGGGGCGGAGAAAGAGGGAATGATCACAATGATCTACATATAATCCCCTCCCTGGGGGACGAAAAGCAGAAAAGTGGGTGAAGGGAGACAGCGTTTGGTGTAAGGCATGAAAAAATATTATAAACTATCAAGTTTTCATGAGGGAGGGTGGGAGTGGGTGGGAAATGAGCTGATACCAAAGGCTCAAGTAGAAAGAATATGTTTTGAAAATGATGATGGCAATATATGGACAAAGGTGCTTGACACAATGGATATATGTATAGATTGTTATAAGAGCTGTTCAAGACCCCAATAAAATGATATATAAAAAGGAATAAATCAACTTGAAGGATAAATAAGTTTATTTGTATAAAGTTACATAGAAAATTGAAGAACAACCAATAAAATGTATATTTAAAAGGAAAACCATTAACATGTTATTAAAATATTATACATAATAGTATAAATGATGTTACAGAAAAAAAGGGGATAATTAAAATAAAAACAGAAATGTAATAATTTCTTTGGAGACCAGGATAATGGAAAGAATTGAGCAATTCCTGACAATAATATTAACTATGATTAGACAAAATACAGAATACACAGAAAAAAAAACCAATGGAGATCAGCAACCAAAATAAGATACAAATTGAGAAACTCAATTACCATAACACACTAGCAGCAAGTGAATTCTGACTCATAGCGACCCTCTAGGACAGAATAGAGCTGCTCCTCATTTTCAGACACTGCCTTTTTTAAACTGAGAAATTGGCAAAATTTATTATGAAATATGTATTAGAAACAGCATGTTATCAATATTAAGTACATTTTTCATATGAAATATTTTAAGAAGTTATTTTCAGAAGTATACAAAATAAAAACCTTTTAAATCATTTTGTCAGCAAATAAGATCCTTAAACCTTTTCTTTTTTTCCCCTCATTCAAACCATTTTATTAGAATCAAATCTAGACATCATACCATTCTGTCGTTCAGTCTTATCAAGCTGTGTTCACAATTGCTACCACAACCTGTTTGAAAACATTTTCTTCCTTCTTGAAATCCTTTACATTAGCTCCCTGTGTTAGACAGGGTTCTCTAGATAAACAAAACCAGGATACTTATGATTGTGTGTGTGTGTATGAATATAACAGTTAATTAGGCCACACAGCAGTGTAGAGGGCTCAGTTCAATTCATTTCCATGGGAAAAATAATATACTGGAAGGCCTTCAACTCACAACGACCACTGGGTCCAGGATCAAGGAAGCAGAGAGCTGAGTCTTCCATAGAGCAATGCAGACAGTCTGGCCACAGGCAGCAAACAGCAGGGTGGGTGAACAACAATCATCAGGATGACAAGTTCCAACAGTCCCAAGCTCAAGTGATGTCTACAACAGCAACGTGGCGAAGCTAGTCTCAAAGGAAACTCAAGCTCTAGCGACATGATCTACAGGTTGTCAGCCCCACAGGCAGTGTAGCTTAGGAGTTGAGGAAGAGAACAAGCTAAGGCAGCCACACACTGGTCTGATTATCAGAAAGCAAGAGAGATACCAGTGACCTTTCTGAGCCATTTATCTCTTTGCTCTCCAATCAAACTGCAACCTTATTAATACCACATGTTCCTATTGGCCAGGTTGGCACATAAATCTACCAATCACATTCCATTTTACCACCATTTCCCTTACTGTGGCCCCAGGAACCCTTATTCTAGTTATTATCTCTGTAGATTTCCCCATCTTGGGTTTCATAAATCAAAAAACAGAAAAAGACATAAGAGGGAATCAAAAAGGCTACCAACAATGACAAAATACAACAGGTATAAACCCCTACATGAAAAAAAAATCCAGAAAGTATTAAAACCCAGAATAAGCAAAAGTGTATCAAAATGGAAATATTAAACTACGTATAGGTAAACTTAATAAGGAATGGTATATGTATCAAATGTTAAATAGTAAATATGAAAAGGTGTATTATAGTAATATTTTAGGTATTCACACTTGGCTAACAGAATTAATCTCAATTCCTGCAACTCATTATCAGGGATGTTGTTGATTACATTTGAGTAAGTTTTATGCTCCGTGCCTCCGTGTACAACAGCACAAATACATAAACTGAGAAGTCCTGAACCGTCCTCATTTGATCCTAAGTCTGAGACCATTTTTGCAGCCACCCCCGTCTGTGCATCTAATTCAGGGTATTCTTCTATTTTGCTGACACTCTACAATAGAGGATGTTCTTCTCTAGGAACTGGTTGCCCTGAAAACATATTCAAAATATGTGAGAAGTCTCATTATTCTCAATTCTAAAGAGCATTCTGAGATACTGGTCTGCCATTTCCTCTTCTTGTGACACATCTGCTATTTTATTTTGGAATCAAAGTTGTCCTTCCATTGAGTGTTCGCTTCATTATGACCCCAAAGAGCAATTTCACAAAAGTCATGTCACAAGTTTAGCATCAGAAGTCACTGCAATTATTTTCTCAGACATAAGAATATTAATCAATCAGTATCCACAGTGCACATTGCAGAGAGACACATCCAGAGATGTGTTATCCTGGGTTTTAATAGAGCAATGAGCTCAGGCCTTTTAAAATCATGCATTTTACTCATGAATCTATAAATGTCTGTATTTCATCGTTAACATACTTTGACTAACAGGGTGAGAATGACCACGATAATCTGCTTGTCAAGAAGGAAAATGAATCACATAGGATGACAATGGAGGATCATTGTCACTTTTAATATTTGTACTGCAAACAGAGAATTCTAGTTCCTCTTTCGAAGCCTGCAGTGAGAAGAACACTTAGGGGGGAAAAAAAGAGAAACCTGTTCTGGGGATGCTGAAAGCTGAGCGAGGAAGCCCTAATTCCAACAGGAAATCCTCCTTCATTCACCTCTGCCTGCTTCTCTAGGGCTGGGTGTCCATGTTCAGTGGGTCCTGCACGCCCCCTACTGCCCAGTGTCTTCCCTGCAGGGGAGTTATGTGTTTGGGTTCACACTGAATTCACTTCACTGTGTTCCTTGTACAGTAATAAAGGGCCATGTCCTCAGCAGTCACAGAACTCAGCTGCAGGAAGAACTGATTCTTCGATGTGTCTCTGGTGATGGAGAGTCAGCTTTGGAAGGACGGGTTAACCCTAACCCCCTAACCCTAACCCCCTAACCCGAACCCTCTAACCCTAACCCTCTAACCCTCTAACCCTAACCCCTAACCCCTAACCCCTAACCCCTA